>NC_086247.1:111749799-112050489 GCF_021018805.1 Prinia subflava | reverse complement strand
GTCTAGTTTTACAGCTTCTGGTACTGGGTACTTCATTTGAAGAAACCTCATTTTTTTCCAAGCAGATAAAAGCCATTCTTTCCTCTCTGGTGAGATTGAATTGAAGGGGGCCAAATCGTCTCTTGAAGATGGTATGAAAAGTCCCATTTCTGGACGACAGGCATACTAGGAAATGCCATTCCCACATTCCACAGACACACAAGGGAAAGCATACTTTGGCCCCAGACAATCAAACCTTTAATTGTAAAGCTAATGCTGATTTATTGCAGACTACAGTGTAATTTTTTTTCCTTGGCACTTACTCGGAATAGTCAGGTCCCTCCCCTTCCCTTGTGCCGTTCCCCGTGAATGGCATACGCCACGCACTAAGGTAGCTGCGCTCATGCCTGGAGTCGCCAAACTTCCCCTTACAGCAGCACAGCAAGCTACCATTTATTTTTAATTGCTCCCCACCGTGTAGGCCAATTAAGGATGAAGCCAGCAGGGCAAGGATCACTGGCAAAGCCTTTGAAGGGAGCAGACCCAGCATTTGCTTCGCCGGAAGGCTGCCATTCACACATTTGTGCAAGAATGCAAACAATTGGGCTCACTCAGTAGGATCAAGTGCTATCTAGTTCAGTCTGAACCACTTTCTAGTGCAGATGGCAGTGAGAGTGCAGCACCACGGAATATTATCCTCGGGGTTAGAAACTTTCCAAATGAGATTTCCATTCGTGACCCTCCCCATTTCAGCAGGAAACACCTGCTAAAGCAGCTTTAGGAAATGCCTCTCATTAGCAGCTTCTGTTAGAGCTTTGGTTTTCCTAGCCGTCCGAGTTCAGCAGGCTTAAGAACTTGATCTTTTGATAGTGTGAAAGGGAAAATATTAGAGGATAGTGGATACAGCCGACATTTTGGGCTCATGTTTTCTACCACGTTAGTTATTCCTTTAAAATCCTTATTTGACTTATTTATTTTTCCTAGCTTTTGAACCTCCTAGAAAAGAGGATTGGACATCCTAAACTGCTTGACCATTCCCAGGAAATCCTGGATGAAGGTTTCCAGTTAGATTGGAATTATCAACCCAGTATTTTTAATGGTTTGGGGAAAGAATGAGTCTGCAAATTTGGTCATGAGTGTTGTAAGCAGTTCGTGCTTTCACATTCCTGCAGAAGAGACCCAGGGTTTATGTCTCATTTCACACAGAGCTGGGAAATACCAAGCAGCATGAGCAAACCCAAAAATCACTTCAGAAAAGTAGAAAACAGTTTTATCCTGGGAAAAGTTTTCAGGAGGGCTTGCTGTTCCTTGCAGTGGGCTTTTACAGCCTGTCAGTTGTGGCTCAAACGTCAGCAAGGTTGTGGGCTCGGTTTTAGGGACACACAAACTCTGGGCTTGGGAGGGTTTTGGCATCCCTTCATGCCTGAATCCATAACATGCAGGTAAATGTTAGTCAAAATAAGCCCAAATTCTGTCTTTGTTCTTCTGCTCATTGCATGAGAAACCTGCCGGTGTCCTCATGAGCTGTTTTCCCAGGGAAACTTTCCAGTTACCCACTGGTCAGGGTGGTGAAAGGGTGGTGAATGCAGTGGATGCAGCCAGCGCTTCTGGCTGATAACAATGATCTGCCCTGCTGATCATCTGCACATCTCAGTGATGCCAGCTCCACAATTTTCAACCTTTAAAAAAATATTTGATTTATAAATGCATCTGTGTTTTCCAGCGGAGAAGACCCTATATGAGAAATCTTAGATTATTAACAACCAGCCTTTTAAGAATCCCTTAAAATTCTGGCCGAAGCTTATATATGTGCATAGGGGTCTTTTCTAGATGGATATAGCCTTCAAAGTGCTCATTAAATGTCTTACCTGGGTAATTGTTTAGTCATGTGTCTGGGGAAGCCCTGTATGGTGTCAGGTTTAAATGCTATTCTTTATACTACAGCAATGGAAAATGATGCAGCTGAACTGAGACTGCAGTTCCATCGTGAGTAGGCAGGTTTCATTTCACATGTATGCCATGCAGCCTGGTTTTGCTGTCACTGAAAATAGCTACCCCCTGTTTTGTCCGTATATAGGATTTCCCCACAGTAACTCCTGCAAACATCTATGAGGCAGAAGGCCAGTGTGGCTTGGGTTATTCCCAGCTGCTTCCTGCCTCCCCAGGCCCCTGCAGCACATCTCCCTCCTCCCTTCCCTGAGCTGCTCCTACTGCCAGCACAGCCACTGCAGCCCAGCCAGCGGAAAAGACGAGGAATTTTCTGATACGTGCCGACCCCCAGGAGCATCAGCTCCCCGGGCTGCCAGGCTCTCACTGACATGGCATTGATGCTGAAGATGAGAGGACTGGCATGTCTCTAGGGCTGGAAGAGAAATGGAGCTTCTGTGATTACTTCTGTTCTGATCCTAGATTCTCTCTCCCTGTGTGACTGCCTTTTAAGATTTCCCTGCATGTAGACTTCTGGGGATACTGCAGCTTTCAGTGCCACATGAAGTCATTGTGAGGATCACTTACTGATGGCTGTTAAAGCAAGCCAGTTATTGACATTGCTATTTTCCTTTTTGTTGTTACATTAAATGTATTTCAGCAGTAACGTAATATTTAAATGAAATTTTGTCTTTCATGACACCAAGAAAGCACTATTATTTTACAAATTGTTCACATATCTAATGGGTGTAACTTCATCCTAAAATTTAAAAAGGTAATAATTATATACAAAATATGTATAAAATGAATTGCCACATTTATGTTTGGTTTTGTTTTTTTTTTTTTCTTTAGATACCCATAACATTACTATGTTATAGAGATGGAAATTCTCAAACATTCTTTTCTGGAAAGAAACTCAGCTTCTTAAAACTGTATAAATAACATCTGAAAGAAGATGTATTTGTGCTTTGCTGACAATGGAGTAATATGGTGCCTCTGTACACTTTAATCTGGCATTCAGCGATTGCACAGCACGGTGATCTAACAGTCTTCAGATTTCAGAGCCTGGATTCAGCAGTACATGCAAAATTGTTTTCAGCATGGTAGAGAATTGTAGCGAAGGAAGAGACAAAGCTGTTCAGTGTTAGACAGGGGTTTATCACACTTATTGCCAGTGTGTATGTTTTGTAAGTTAGGATATGACTGAATACCTATTTATATGGCTGTTATAGAAATATATGTGTGTGTGTATGTGTGTGTCTGTTTGGAATGTGATTTTTCAAAAGCAACCTGGATGTGCATTCCTCTATGTAGTTAATCATTTTGCTATGATGCTTATATCATGAAAGCTCAATAATTGTGTTACAACCCCCCCAATATTACGATGGTTTGTCTTGTTTTCTCCACAATTGATAAGTTCTATATTACATCAATACATCAAAACCAAGTTTATATACTAAAATAGGAACCTGTCATTTCAGAGGGAAAAAAACCCCATGTTATATAAAAGTAAACTGCTAACTTATATTCATGAGCACCTATCAGCTTTTAATAAAATAGCATCTAGTTCACACCAAATGCCATATCCTGCCTTGTGTTGACAATGCTATCTCACCCTGGGGATTTGACTTGTTATATTTGCTTCCCATGTTTTTGTAGTCAGAAAGTCTTTGAAAGAAAACTTTTGTTCTGATTTCTTACTGAGATGAGAATCACATTTTCATTGACAGGGAGTGGCTGGGTCTGCAGATGCTGCTGTAATTTTGGACATTTTTTTGTGCCTGTGGTCTGGAAAGTGCTCTCTTGCATCTCCAGAGCTGAGATGAGACAGAGAGTCAGCCTACCATGACTGCCCATGCTGCTAAAACGGAGTGTAGGAAACGTAGCAGGTGTTGGAGGCTTTAGGTATCACACCCATTGTGACTGAGTGCTGGCATGCTTGGGAGGGAAGATGCCATGGCAGAACAGGCAGGGATGGTCAGGGAGAGAGGATGGCCAAGCCTCAGGAAAGTAAGTACAAATAGAAAGAACAGTCACACTTTGGAAACAGGAGATGGGAAGAAAAGCTGGCTTTGGCTGTAATTGTGAGCGACACTCCCAGGACCTGAGTTCACTATTTACTTTGGCTTCGGCTCCCTGTGTCGTAGTGGGTAAAACAAGTGCAGTATTTCTGTCTTTCAATCACCCATGTGCACCCAAGGGGTTCCTCAAGGTTTAAGAAAAACTTCTGGTCAGCAAGCTCCAAACACCTTAGGAGTGTTTTTTGTTTGAAGGAATTTCCTTGCCGGGGTTCTGTACAGTTCAAGCCTCTACTGCTTTTCCCAGGAGCTATCTGCTACTTTCAAAAGACAGTTTTGTCCTATCTGGTACAAATATTTGCCTTTCAGTTTTCATCTGATTTCAGTAGATGAGCAACACCCACTATTCAAGAAATGTATGTCTTCTTGTTAGGGGGATTGCTTTTCTTTCCCCTGTTGACACAAATCACAGGATCAAACATGTTCCTGAACCCTTGCTCTGGGTCACAGAGCTGTAAAACCAGCACTGCAGAGGAGCTAACCTGAACCTAAGCCCGTGCTGGCTCACAAAACCAGTGACACTCTCCAACCTCCTTTTTACATGCACAGTGAGGGGAGACAGCCCCAAACTGGAATTAATGCATAATGGATGTGTGTTTAAAAGAGGAACTGGACATCTAAATCTCCAGTTTGTTTGAGATTTATTGATCTTTCATGGTCATACTGAGAAGCAGTCATACAGGGGATGGTCAGTGGTATGCCACAAGAACAGTCCAATAAGACTTTTCATCTGTGTATTTTAAATCCCCACTTGTATCACATAAACACTAGAATTAGAAATGTCTTCTCAAAAATCGTTATGCCCAAAACGTTAGCAAAAATTACTTTTGCTAACAGTGGTGCATTTAATTCTCCTAGTGCAGCCCAGCATCCATCTTACTAGCCCAAATTTGCATTTGATGTAACTGCATGCCATGGATTTTGTCACCAATTATCATTCTTTTCAAGGGAGGATGTTTGTGATTTGGGCTGAAATATGCTAATTACTGAAAACCACCGACACGTGAAGAACTCGGTATTTCAGCCCACTCCCGATACCAGCGAGAGCGGTGAATGTGAAATACCACCTGTCAAGCACTCGCAGCAGACACAGCGCACATTCTGCAGTGGCCCGGGGAGTCAGAGATGTGGGAAATAAAACTGCTGGAGGGGGCCATGCTGTAGCTTGCCTGTCTACGATCTGTGCACAGAGCAGCCGTGGCAGCGTGGCATGTCAGGAATTCCTCCGCTGAGTGGGAAAGGCAGCATCGAAGCAAGCTGCTGAGCTCGGCAATGCTTCCCCTTCCAAAGGGGGGAAAGTTTGCATGGGGATTTTTTTTTAATTTTTTTTTTTTTTAAGAATCCATACTTGCAAACCAGCGACTTACACACAAGAATAACACCGAGGATTATTTTGAAAGTGCTTTAAAAAGATTGCAAGAGAAGGGGACTGCTGATTGTTCAGAGCCACGCAAAGCTGTTGCTGCCTATTCATTTCATTCATCCTAAATACCCAGTCGCAGTTTAATTCCTAGATGTACTGTATGCCCTTTCGTGTATAATCAGCCTAATTTGTCTTCAGCTGCAAGCAAGTGAACCAAGATTCATTTAGTAAAGCAAGCTAAGCAAAAACATTCTTTGCTCACAGATGGGTAAGCCAGCCGATATCTTAAGATAAATGAAGGGAATTTTGTTTTCTTTTCTTAGCTACTGTAAGGACTCCTACGGACGGAAAAATGACAAAACAAATTTGGTCCCTCCATGTTTTTAATTAGTTAAACAAGACTAATAGATCTCATCCTGGACTCTGGAATCCTAATTTGCAATATTGGATGTTGTTTTGACTTCAACTGGCACTTTTAACAAATAGACTTTTCACTAGAGGTTTTCAGAAAGACCGCATGTAATATTAGATGAGAGGTACTTAATTAATGTAGGAAAGCGCCAACAAACTATCAGCCAGCACTGACTTGTCTTGGATTTGAAATAAAAGGTATTTGCTCTGTGCTGCCTGCTTAGCAATTACCATTAAATGTGTGTGGATTTAGGCCAATTCTTAATGAAAGAGGGGCCAGCTCGCAATAAATGTCACCCGTGTTGTCTTGGGTTACCCTTATAGCGTGGTGAATGTATCAAACAAAATGCAAGCATTAATCTGGCTGACCCCAGGGCAACCAGTGGGAGGCAGAGATCAGCTATCACCCCCCTTATCTCTGTGCTCTGTCTGAGGGCACAAGGCAAGAACCAAATCTGCCCATCACACCTCCCATGTGAAGAGCAAATAGATTTGCAGCGTAGATTCAACAGGACATCATATTGTCAAAAGAGAGCAAAGTGCTGGGAGTTGAAACGCTTTTAATTCCAACCATTAATTTGCATATTAGCACGACTTCCTACCAAGAGAACTGTGCAACCATTTTTCAGCCATATCCTTCCTCCTGACTGTGTGCAGGAGGAAAACAGATGGGAAGGGGAGAAAAGTGCACCTTTCCAGGCACTGGCTTTTTTTTTGGTAGAAGAGCAACATCCAGGACAATTTGGAAGTGTCTCAGCCCTTAATCTCAGTGTTGCATCCTCACAAGGTCAGACAATAAGTGAGCATGAACAGCTCTTTTTGCTCATCTCTGTTATCCTGGGACGAATTCTAAAGGTGCAGGAGCAAAGGAGGACAAATCCCATTCTGCCCCCCGTAACCAAGGAGCCCCTCTAACTAGGGATGCAGGGGAAAAAAGATTGGTTTGCTCTAGAGTTCATGGAGAAGGAAGCTTTGCAGTGAAGAGGTTAGTTTAGGAAAGAGGAGACTATCTCCCCAAGACTATAGAGGGAACCCAAAGACTGTGAAAACTGTAGAAATCCTGAGAGCCCTTGTTGAAAGGATTTTGCTTGTTACAGGGCAAGGTGATTGCCTTGGGACCAGTAAGAAACTAGGGAGCTGGATACCCTTTTCTGTCTTCCACCCTCTGTCATCACAAACAGCCACCATGAAGGTCCACTCCCTGATTTCTCACCCATGTTCCCCCAACAGGCAGCAGGGAGCAGATTTGCAGCTCCCTTGATCTTCAACATACAGCAGAGGTAAAAAATATAACTCTGCAGCCTAAAGTCCCCTGTCATCACCAATACCTTCCTTCTCTTCTTTTTTAACAGTTTACAAATGGCAGGTTAAGGGAAAGATTTCCTTTGCCACTGTCCTCTCCCTGTCTTCACCTGCTCCTGGCCAATCTCTGCAACAGGCACTACAAGAGACACTTTTTGCATGTGAATATTTTTCTAACTCCACCACTGTGCAAAAGGGAGTTCAGCCCTGCCTGGGGCCAGGTCTCTGCATGCTGTGCTGCTGGATAGAGCCTCTTCTCCATATCAAGCTCCTTCAGGTCTTTTAGCTCCTCCTGGAGTACCTGAAATTCAAAGCATGCCCTGTGTATTGCTCCCCCTGGCAGACATGGGCTCATCCTGAAGCAGGTCAAGGTAATAAATTCTTAGAAAATAAATTCTGTTTAGAGAACCTGTTATTTCTTCAGGTTAGTCAGGCACAGCAGTCAGATGGGGATTTTCTGCATGATCTTCAGAAGTATGGGATGCACTGCAGTTATCCGGGAGGGTGTGGTTGTATTTTGCACTGGCCGCTCACCGGTGTAATCACACCTTCAGTCTCACAGCCTCAGCTTTTCTGTGGTGCTCAGAAAGCCTTTCTCTTCTGAGCCAACTTCAGATGCACCAGAGGAGCAACCTTTGGTATCCACCTGCAGCCCTGGTTGCCTCCCATTAATTCCCTTTGGTCCCCTGCCATTTGGATGAGTTCTCTCTGTTATTACCTTTTTTTTTTTTTTTATCTCAAAAAGCAATCAAAATCGTAATAAATTGAATTACTTTTCCAGGTACCTGTTTTTTTGTGTAATTGAAGGAAGTGGTTAATTTTTGAGCACAGTGGGTTATTCACAGCACTAAAATTAGTTTTTCTTTTGTTAGACCAGAGATACATTTGCCGCTAACACAGTTGAGGCACAAACCAGTATTTAGATGAGAGGTGAGAAATGAAAAATGCATTGATTGACCAAAACCTTCTGTGCCACTGAGCACTGTGCAGTGATCTAACTAGCGGTGAAACAAATAACTTATCACAGCATTGGAATTACATTCACGTATTGGGAAATTCTCTTTTTTTTTTTGTTCACAAAAGGACTTGATCACATGCCATTATTCAGAGACTAGCTGAAATCTCTGCAGGCCTTTGCTCTGTAATCTAAAAAACCCTTTGCTTTTACTGTGGTAGGCTTTGGCAGCTACAAGAAAATGCAAAATGATGGCTGTGCTTGTATTGATTATCATCCTAATTCTGCTCTCAGTGAAGTCCATCACAAACCTGCCACAGCCTCCCGTGGGAGTGAGTGCAGGCTGTGTATAATTGCAGTTACTTTAATACAAATTTACTTACTTGACACTTGAAATTCTGCATTCTTGCTGCAGTGATGCTGTGAGCAGCATTAAATGAACTCTCAGAAACACTCTGAGACTGCTCATACTCACCTGTGGCCCTGTTTTCCTCACCTATAGTCCTGTTTTCTGCTGGAGGAGTGACAACCCCTTGCCTGGAGCAGGTGCTGTAGCAGTGCAGGGCTTTCTTCTGCTTCCCATGTCACCTGTGAGATCCCTGCGATGTACGATGTCTTTGTGATGGATGCGCTGCCCGCTGGCAATTGCTCATTTTGATGCTCTGCGTGACGTCTCTGTTTCACGTCTGGTCCTTATCTCCTTATTTGTTTTATGACCTCTCTACCCATTCTGATCTTCAGTCACTCCAGATTCTCTTTGTTGCCTACTTCTCCTGTTTGGTTTGCTCAGTCAGTAGCCTGCATCTGGTTTTTGGGTCATGGGGAATGAACAGGCTCTGGCTGAATGCCTCCTTCTTCAGGTGGCATGTATCTATAGTTTTAAAGCCATTCAGTGCCTTTTATGAGTTCTTTGCATTGTCCAAACGCAGTATGTATAGACATTTAGCTTTGCCAATAGGGCACCTTCAATTATATCTTTAATTCAGTCTGCACAAGAGGGGGTCACGAGGCTGTGGCTTTTTGCAGAGTCTATTTTAGGTTTGTGGGTTGGGCAGAGTAACAGAAATTGAGCAGTTTCTACTGGTCCAGTGTAAACCTGAACAGCCCTGATGCTGTGTTGCACTCAGGAGGATTCACCTGCTCACAGCTGCTCTCTAAGTGTGTCACTGGAGCAAAGCCTCTTGACAATAACCCATGAATTATCTGCTTCTGCTGTGTGCCAGCACAAGGTCAGGACCTGTTTTTAACCTTGTATTAGATCTTAGGTGTTTCCATGTGCCCACTTTTTGCATACAAGAATCAGCAACTTAAAACTGGCTGTTCTTTCAGCCTGCAGTTCACCAGCTGCCTGTCAGTGCAATATCCAGGTTCTACAGAGAGCTACTGAGGGAGGAGGCAGAGCACTGTGTCACAGCCTGCTTGGTTTGTGTCACAGCCTACTTGGTTTGCCTTTCAGAGAAATCCCTCTGCCCTAAAAGACCTGAAATACCTCAAGGCATCATTTGCAAATATTAATATGGAGAGTGCTGGGTACCCAGGGGGTACAGGCATCCAGTTAAGCCTTTAGGAAATGTCTGTCCCAAAGCTGAAGAAGTCTTAGATTTGTGTTCCCCATTGAACTTATGACCTGTTGTAAAGAGACACATACTTTAAAGATCTCCAGCTTGACAGCTGGTACAGTGCTGTGTTTTGAACTCAGTATGAGAATAAAGTTGATAACACGCTGATGTTTTGGTTGTTGTTGAGCAGTGCATGCACTAAGTCAAGAACTTTTCAGTTTTCCATTCTCTGCCAGTGAGGAGGTGCACAAGAAGCTGGGAAAGAGCATAGCCTGGACTGTTGCTCAGAGGTGGCCAAAGGGATATTCCATACCACAAAACATCATGCCCAGTATATAAACTGGGGGGAGCTGGCCAAGAGGTACTAATCTCTGCTCAGTGAGGGGCTGGACATCAGTCAGTGGGTGGTGAACAACTGTAGTGTATCAAGCATGACTTGTTTTACTTGGGATTTTTCTTGTGGTTGTTTTTCTGCTTTCATTAAATAGTAACAATAATAATAATAAACAACAACATCAGCAGCACCAGCACCATTATTATTACTGCTATTATTATTATATTTTACTTTGTTTCAATTCTTATTCATTTCAATTATTACTATCTCAACCCATGAGTTTTTACTTTTTTCCAATTCTCCCCATTCCACTGGGACTGAGGACAGGAGTGAGGGGGTGGGTGGTGCTTGGTTGCCAACTGGGATTAAAATATGACAGAACTAAGTATCAGCAAGTTATGTCTATCCCTGCAAAATCTTAGGGACCCCATGACTACTTTGGGGGAGGACTGTGCAAGCACATCTGGTGAGAGTGTTCCAAATTGTGACCTTGTGATAGGTCTCTGGTTCCCTGGGTGAAGTCCATAATCCACAGGGCTGGTAGATGTAACCAAGGATGAGAACGGTTCATGCAGCTGATCTTTTCATGGCACACATGTGAATGGACCCAATCCCATATATCCAAGCTCCAGTGGTCCTCTCCATGGAGATCCTCTGTACTCTCACAGCAATGGGATGTGGCTATATTCTGTATAACTATTTTTATTAATTTGCTGAAGAAATGAGGTGATCACATTGCCTCCTGGGAGCTTCCTGGGTGGCTGGAGCAAAGAGAAAGGCTTAGGAGGAGTTTAGAAATTGTGCTGGCACAGAGTTTGCTTCACCACATCTCCAGCCTGGGAGCAAAGGCCACTGGTTAGGCTGGAGACAGCTATGTAATAGGGATTGTGATAAAATCCAGTTTAAACAGGGAGAATACAGTGCATAATTTGCACCAAACCATTCTTATATCATAGTGTCACAGAATGGGTAAGGTTTGAAGGAACCACTGGAGGTCACCAAGTCCAGCTTCCCTGCTCAAGCATATTGGGCTTATCAAGCTCAACTTGTCCTATGATCTAGGCTCAATTGTCTTGCAAAACAGAGCTTCCAAACACAGCTTTGCAGGTTTAGAGGCAGAGCCCCATGAAGACCCTGGACACAGCTGGTTTGCACCCTGGACTGGTGCTGCTGTGACTTACACCAGCACACACTGACAAGCACTTCATGGGAGTCGATCAAAACTGACTTAAGAGATGTCTTTTCCTTCCTATCCCCATATTTTCTCCGTTAGGGATCAAATACACAAATGTTAATTTGACAAGACACTTCTTAAATCTGACAGGAGAGGAGAGAGTTTGAGAGTGGTTACCAGCCTGTCATGGGTTAGCACTGGCTAGATGTTAGTGCACTCATGAATATATGTTTTTTCTCTAACAACTCCTGTGGGATGTGATCAGGAACAGAGCAGAGCAGGCTTAAACTTTGAAAACAAAAAAACCCACCAAAACTTTATTAATTACATAAGAACAGGGACAGAGATACTCTTAAACACACACAGAGACAGAAATAAAAACTTCTTAGAACATTTCTTCTCTCAGTTTCTACTTCTTCACCCATTACTCTTCACAGACCAACCTTTGGGTTTTAGATCAAATAATCACTACTCAAAACCAAACTAATCTTCAATTCAGCAAGGGAGAGAGGAGTCTCTCTCGCACCACAGACTGTTTTTCAGAAAACACGGGTCTACCTTTTATGTGTTCTTATGTCACCCGTGGCACCGCCCAGAGAGGTCTGCTAGGGTGACTCTCTCTTTTTTTTATGTCCAGCGCTCTCACTGCTGTCTACAGGCTGAAAACTGCATACAGGGCTCTTTTAAGGATACATGTATGCTAAGCTCTCCCTTTTTTACCCAGGGGCCAGGGTTCCAGGAGCAGGTCTGCCCTGAGGGCAGAGGGTGCCACCTCACCCTCTCCCTCTTTTCTCTGCTCGCTCTACTCTTCTAAGTGCCAGTCACTGTAGCAAAAACAAGGGCAGCTGTATCTACTTAAAAATGCAGTTTATGTTCAAAAGAGACTTAAGTTCAGTCTATGGCTGACATTATGCAAGAGAAGTCTGGCTCAAAAGGCTACTCTTCTCATTTTTCTATCGAGTTCTTTCTAATCATGTTTTATCACTTCGGTCCCAGGCTGCTTCCCTCTCTCTGAAAACTACTAGTCATGAGAATCAATGTCTAAAAAAAGTTTCTTTCTACTAAGCAAGGGTTAACAGTTTCTTCTCAGCAGGGTGCTGCAGGCAGAGGCACTCCCAGGCTCCGCAAACCCCCACGTGGCTGGGCACTTTCTCTCAGAGTTTAGGGGGGAGGAGGAGGGTGAGCACACACAGAAAGCACTTCTACAGTTTCCCACCCCTCCATCCTGGACGGGGCAGCTCAGTTCCAGTCCTGTCCCTTCTCTTCTCCCCCCCCGGGGGCTCCGGCTTACCTGAGCCGACCACGTGTTTCCCCTCCCCCACCCAGCCTCGTGGCCAGGCAGGGGAAGGAGGCCTGACACGTCTCTCTGCTGAAACCTGGATCTGAAAAGAGGCCGAGCCTCTCAGACTCTTGCTTTTAACTCTTTGTGTCCTCAGAGGCGTGTCCAAACCTCCGAGTGACCAATCCAGGTGCCAGCAGAAAAGCTGATCACTGATTGGACTGCTCATATCTCTCTAGAAAAATTCACCTCCTCCCCCAACTACGACACCAGCCTTACCTGGGCAAGTTGCAGGCAGCTTCTGGCCCATTGTAGAGCTCTGGAGATGCAGGAGGGCAATGGCAATGTGTTATAGGGCTCTGTCCCCACAGGCAACCAGGAAAAGAAGAGGGATCTGCAAAATGTATGTTTGAAACTCGGTGCCTCCATAATCACACTGGGGAGATTTTCATGTGTGGCTGAGAAGCTGTGCTGAATCCATCCATGCTTAAATCTGCTGCAAATGAGTGATTTTACAAATCTCTTGGTGAAATATAAGCCATGACGAGTTCCCCCCCGCCCCCACTCATCATGAAACAAGATTAAGGGAGTAGCAGAAGACATCAGATGAAACAGGGAAGGGATTCCATCAGGGATTCCCCATCAGGAATCAGGAATCAGCCTGTCCACTGGCTGCCTGCACTAAGGAAGGAGGTGAGGCCCCAGGGTCCCATGGGCTTGTATGAGCCCTGGTCTCTGGTTCCTATTCAGCTGAGATATCTACAAGCTCACCGAACACTGTGGAAACTACAGGTGCTTCTCTGGTGGTCCAAAAGGCAGCATGTTTTATTCCACTTCAAAGTGGCCTACAGAACTCATTTTACCTGGCAGTTGCACATAGACAAGAAATTTATTTTGAGAGAAAAACCTTCCCATTTCAAGTTTTCCAGCCTTCCCAAAGCAGCATGCTTGAGGACCAGCGTCCCAGCCCTCTCTTTCTCAAAGCTCAGGCACTCACTCACCTGCAGAGGCTGAGGCTGAAGGCACAGCTGATCATCTGTTGAGGCTGAAGAAACTTTTTCTGGTTGAGACTTTCGGTTTTTGTTCAGCTGACAAACAGGAATTATTGGAAACTCATTTGCATTGCAAGTGTGCATTAAAATGCATGAGGCGTGTAAGGCTGGGGCTGGTGGAAGAAAAATGTGTGCAATTTGTGGAAACTGTGGATTGTTATGACTCCTGAATTGGCATATTTATATGCTTCATTGTTCTTAGATTTGGGATTTTTGGTTTGTCAAATCTAGTGTGTGTATGTGACATACATACCATGACAGACTTTTTGTTGGTTTTTTTTCATGGAAGACCTTTCAGTACAGCCAAGGCCATAGCAGAGCCATCACTACTGGGCAGCAGGCTAGATGATCCAGGAGAGATCCTATCCAGCTCAAATCATTCTTTTTCAGGATTACAGTTGCCAAGCTATGATATTTCTTGAGAATTCATCATACTACAAATCACAGTTGGGGAATGAATACAAATCCTGTGTGATGTCTCCAACTGAGACAGTGTTTTTAATCTTCCTTTCTCGGTTGTCTAAAGGCAGTAAAATTGAAGGCAAGATTAAGACCTGTTATGCACAGGATCAAAAAATGGTTTTTGAGGCATAACATTAAGAGGTGTTTTTTGATTTGGGGATCCCAAAAGCAGAGGTGCTTTGGAAACGTAATATATGCAGACATGTACTGATAAATGACAAGCTCATTTATCTTAGTCCTCCTTTGCAGAACACTTGGAGGAGCTTTATAGATCCTGAAAAACTTCAAATTCTTGCAGACAGAAAAATCACTGATGCAAAGAGAACATTTTAAATTCTTAACCACTTTTCATATGCTGCTCTATGGGACTAAGAAGTCATGTAATGCCATAGCATGTAAAACATTATGTCACTAATTATATAAATTGTATTTCTTCTGGTCTCCAAAATACACAAGTAAAATTTATGAGACTGTATCACAAGTTGGATATTGCCACATAAACATGATAGATACTGCTTTTTCATTAGATGCGTTTGGCATTCCTCTCAGAGAACAGATTTATTGGATAAGGTCTTTTTCATCCCCAGAATGGTGCAGGGCAGCCTTACCATTACCTCCAGGAGCTCTGCAGACCTCCACTGTACCTGCTGCAAGCTCCTGGTCCCTGTCATGCCTGAAGCCACGGGGCTGGGAGGTGGGTTACAGCACACATCTCTAGTGCCCGACAGAGAATGCGCTTATTGGCAGTATGAGCAAAGCATCAGCAGAAAAGGAAAAAGAGATTTAATATCTTGTGGTTTTTATCTGCCACAAGCTGCCAAAGAAAAAAAATGATTGACTGCTGCTGGTGCTGTCTAATGCTGGACTTGGACTTCAGGAGCCAGGAATATGGCAGGTGTGTGGGAACTGTGAATGGATGAGGAGAAGAAGGAGCCAGGGAAGTTCCTTTTGTTCAGAGCTGCTCTGAGGGAGGGACCATAAAACCAGCATTCTCTTGTGTGACAGAGGTGGTGACAGAAACACCCCAGTTCTCGTGAGGAATAATAAAAACGGAAGTTGTATAGCTTCAGGCAAGAACAAGTTATCCCTTAAAAACACAGGGAAAAATACACTATATTTTAATGTTTGTGTGTCACTTTTAAGCTAGAAATTGTTAGGAACGCTAAATATTATGTTCTCTAACGTGTAAAACGGTGACTAATACTATTACATTCTGTCATACAAGAGCCCTTGGGATGCAAATTCAAAGAGACACAATAAATAACCGTAAAAGAAAAAAAAAAAGGAAATAAGGAGAACAGAGCCCCATTTCTCATTTCACTGGGAATGTGCTGGTTGACACCAGACTCACGGTGACATTTCTCCTCCCTGCTTGGGCTGCAGAGCCCACACCCTGTTCAGGGAGAAGGAGGTAGGAAGAAAATGGGTCTGGCTGGCCACTGCCTGCCAGAGTAGCTGTGCCTGGGCACAGCCTGACTGCAGGTACCCCCTGTGTGTGTAGAACCTGTGGTTAAGGACCAGACCCTTCCCCTCATCTATTTCAAACTGGTGAATGTAGCAGCAGTGCTGCCCAAGCCTTACGCTTCTGAGCTGTTAAAGTAAAGCTCCTGGTGGGTTTTTGAGAGCCCAGCAGCAGCTTTTCCTACAATAGCTCTGTTCCAGAACTGCTGCTTGGGTAAAGCGGCATCTCACTGCCACCCACTCTCCTGACTCCTGCTGGACACGAGCACTGCTCTGCAGTGAGGGATACAGCCTTCCTTCCTCCTACACTGTGTCTGCATTCTTCTTTTTTTTTTCTGAGTTTTTACCTCATTTGTATGTGCTGTTGTCAAATGAAATTGCTACAGGCTGGGGGAAGACTTGCTGTAAAGTATCCCAGTGGAAAAGGACCTGGGGGTGCTGTTTGACAGCCAGCTGGACATGAGCCAGCCTGTGCTCAGGTGGCCAAGGAGGCCAATGGCATCCTGGCTGATATTAAAAATGGTGTGGCCAGTGGACCAGGGCAGGGATTGTCCTGTGCTCAGCACTGGTGAGGCCACACCTCACATCCTGTGTCCAGTTCTGGCCCCTCACTGCAAGAAAGACACTGAAGAGCTGGAGTGGATCCAGAGAAGGGCAACAGAGCTGGAGAAGGGTCTGGAGCACAAGTCCTGTGAAGAGTAGCTGACGGAGCTGGGGGTGTTTAGCCTGGACAAGAGGAGGCTCAGGGGAGATCTTTTTGTTCTCTAGAACTACCTGAAAGGAGGTTGTAGCAAGGTGAAGGTTGGCCTCTTACTCCCAGGTAACAAGCAATAGGACAAGGAAAAATGTCCTCAAGCTGTGCCAAGGGAGGTTTAGGTTGGACATCAGAAAAAAATCCTGCACTGAAAAAGTGATTAAACATTGGAATGGGCAGCCCAGGGGAGTGGTGGAGTCACCATCCCTGGAAGTGTTCAAGAAACAATTGGGTATGGCACTTAGTGCTATGGTTTAGTGGACATGGTGGTGTTCCACCAAAGGTTGGACTCAGTCTTGGAGTTCTTTTCCAGCCTTAATGACTCTCTGATTCTATGACTGATTTGTAATCAGTTTTGGGGGGAAGCAGGATTGTGTCAGATTGCTTGCTGTGTTGAGATGACCACCTTGGTCACCAGGCAGGGGCAATGGTGGTGAATGCCATTTGTCCCTGCTGTAGCAGGGTTTTTGCCACCATAGCCCACACTATCCTTGTAGCCAAACTGGTGAGATATGGTTAGGGGGTCATTTCTGGAGCTGCTACATGTTCCTACCAGTGAGCTGGGTAAGGGGACAGAGCACACCCATGACAAGTTCCTGTTGGCACTCTGGCATGTGTCAGTTCTTACAGGCAGGGATGGTCCTGACTCAGTGCCCCACGCCACTGGTGACAGCCTGGTCAGAGCCCCAAACAGGTCACAGCTGTGGATGTCCTCAGGTCCTGCTGGTTGCTGCTACTGGCTCTGCAGAGGGGCAGGAAGCTGGAGGCAACTCGCAGTGGGAAAACCCAACCCAGAAAGCGAGTAGAAAAGTAATGGGATTGTTTCCCTAAACCCAGATATAATAAGCAGAGCTTGATGAAATGTGCTGGGTGAGTGCATTTTGCATGTGGCTGTTTCTGCGGGAGTAATTTTTTTCGTTTTGCTTTTAATTAGCCAGGCTTAAATTAGCAGCATCTACTGTTGATATTCCTCCTTGAACAGCCAGAACACTTTCAATCAGGAGACTTATTAATATGCAAAAAAGTGTTTTGTTTTGATTTGAGTCTGGAAGGGTTTTTCCCCCCCGCCCAAGTTTCCATTTCAGTATCTTCTGTTCTAAATGAAGGTGAAATTGCTGTGGCCATGTAGGAGAGCTTGGGTTATCTGGGGAAAGAGGAAAGTCTTGATGGAGAGTTTCAGAAACTCCCATGTGCGTTGGTATTTGTTCTGCTGTTTTACTATGCTGAAACAACACCCTGCCGTGGGATAGCAGGAGACTCACCCAGGCTGCTATGCTCCCTCACAGGATAATTAAAATGAACACCATACAAATATTTTTTGCTTCCCAAAGGTACTCAGCTATCTCATCTCCCAACCTACAGTTTTGCATGGGAGGGAGGTGAAAGTTTTTTCACTCCATAGTTCCTGAATCACTTCACTGTTGTGTTTGCATCACTGTATTTGCACTGCAGATGACTGATGCTGACCTGCACATAAAAAGACAACCCATCAAGCCTCACATATGGTGGATGGCTTCATTGGGTCTTGCTAAGAATGTCAGGTCCAAGCACCGATTCCTTGCTAAGAGTTTTTTTGGCTGATGTGGCAGCAAACTTAATTTATTTCTCTAATCTGGAAGTCTTTGGAGAGGTGTAGGCATCAAGAGTTAAACTGGGCCAAAATGCTGAAGCAGATGGCTGAGAGGCAGTTTTTGGCTGTAGAGTATCATAGATCTTCACCCCACCTTGCAATGGTGGGACTTGGTCAGCTCTGTCCTGTCTGTACCACACTATTTAAAGACCACGGACCTTTAAATCCATTTCCGTGAGACACCCAGACAGGGCTGGCCTGGGCTTTTTATTATTACTTGTGTGAGTGTTTAAAAAACCCTGCTGTGGGTCATAACCCTGCTGTGTTGTGTGCAATGCATAGACAGAGAAAGCTGGGGAAATGCTGAAAGGAAATCTGAAAGGGGACAAATTTCTTGGCCTTTTAAGCTCCCTTGGCACAGCAGGAGTGGCAGAAGGAGACCCATGCCTGCCTACCCTGCTTCCCCATGGAGGCAACTCAGGGCACCCAGACCCTTGCCACTGCACTGCAGAGCAAGGTCAGTGTGGGAAAAAGTTTTGCTCTCTGCCTTAATGCTTATTTTTGTCAGAAAAATGTCGTTTAGAAATGGTTTGGATTTTTATTTTCCTATAAGAAAATCTCAGAGTCTGTCACTGTTAATCTGGGTTATATTCAATAACAGAGTGTCTGACTTTTTCTATCAAACTGTTTCCAAATATGGATTTTTCCTTCTGTAAACATATGGGGAAAGTACTTTTTTTTTCCCCTTGATCAAATGTAGCTGTGAGACTTGGTGGACACCAGTCATGTGCTTAAATTCAGAGACTTGATTCTTCAGATGCAGAGTTAGATTTGTCTTGGGTTTGAACGAAACAGATTGTGAAAAACAGTGATTTACAAAGTGCAAATCATCTGGTCTGGCACTATTTGCCTTAGGCTGGTTGTGTAATGCCAAGTGTTGAGTAACAGAATGTTACCTGATGTTCATACCACCTCCCCAGCCAGGCACACCTCTCAGCTGGAGATGTGGGGACACAAACTCAAGAAGGGGAAAGAGGCTACCCCATAATAGAGCCAGAAGAGGACCTCAGTACAGGGTAAAGTCCCCGTGCTCCCCTTCAGCTGGGGACCTGCCTGCGAGACCCATGAGCAAGCCACAGAAACAGCCGCTGCAATGGGGCTCTGAGTAACCTGGCGACAGAGCTGATGGGACAGACTGATGGACTGACGGACAGGACAGAGGCTGTGGGTCCAGTAGAAAGTGTGCCAGGGTGCTGGCTCCTGTCTGTGCCCAGGAACCATTTAATATTCAAAAAGCCTGTGAAGAAAGGGACTTGGATTGCCAAAGTGTTGCCTTCAAATGGAAGAGTTTGTGATTGAGAGGCATAACAGGGATGCCTCTGGGTGACATTTGCTTTGGAGGATTGGAAGGACACACTTGTGATGTGTTTTCAGTCTGCCTTTCTTCAATTGCAATTCCTCCTGACTCCAGGGAATTGGAGCCCTGTGTGTCCCTGGAAATTAAAACAAAATCTGGCTTCAGTGGTATTTCCTGAAATGCGTTTTCATCTCATTGAATCTGTCCTAAAAGCAGCCCCAAAGCATCCAAGATTTCATTTTCATCTAGTAGTGATCAAAAAAAAACATCAGCAAGGAATAAATAGACAAAGCCATGCTGCAGGGATATTAATTCACATGACAAGGCAGAGCAGTTTGCTTTATTAAAAAAGAAAGCTCATGTGAGGGTTTTCTTGGTCACTGAGTATTTCAGTCACTATAAACATCTGTATTTTGCAATCTTGTATTTTTTTGGGTCTTATGTTGGGAAAAATAAATCTTCAGCTTCTTGTGAATGAAGCTGCAGCCCTGCTGAAGGTGCCTGAATTTGTGATGTGCCTGGGACACAGGCAGGCTAGGACAAGGGAGTGAGGGGGAAGCTCAGCTTCATCATGATGGAGTCATCAGTTTTAATGGTATTTGGCTGTTGGGAATCTGCTTGCTCATCCTGGCAGGGATAGGGGGGCTTTTTGTTGGATGTCTCCCTTTTTCCCAGCACAAATTTAACTCCTTTGTTTATAAAGGAAAAAGCCAATCCCAGCCATGTGGGTTGTCTTCCACATAGGTTAAAACAAGCCAACTCCACCCTAAGCTGCCCAGGACTGAGCCACTGTGGCTGCCCTGGCCCTGGGGCACGCACCACCTCCCACGCAGGCAGCTGCCTGCATGCTCACTGCTGTGGGCAGAGACGATTTCTGCCTTGCTTTTTCCTGACAGCAGACACATCTCCCCCATGACAGGATGAGTGATGCTGTTCCCTCTGCATGTGCTGCTGGGAGCAGTCACCAGCTCTGCTTCCCTTACCTTGTCATTAAGCAGCAGAGACGTTGCCATTTTGAATTCAAGGCTCAAAGCCAGTATGATTTTAATTTGAGTGATAAAACTAGAAGGGCTCTTATAGCAACACAGCTTCCAGAATGTGATTCAATACTTTTGGGTTTAGACTAGCAGAAAGTGGGAAGAGATCAAAACCCATTCCTGGAGGAAAAGTGCTGCTGCTTCTCACCAGAGACATCACACACTGCAGCTGACATGGGAGATGCTGTCATTGTGTGACAGGTCTCTCTGGAGGTCCCCACAGTTGAACAAGAAGTTTATTTGGAACAATAAAATAGTACACTAGATGTGTTGAAATCCAGCAAAGGGAGAGGTTGTGGAGTCCAGGAGTACTTTCCCTGGTAACACCCTCTGGATGTGCAGCGATTCCTCGGGCACTTGGGGATTTTTAATCTCCACGAGTCTTCTGCAACGTATCTTCAGAGTTGGGGTGTGTGCTGACCCACATGGCTGTTACTATGGAAACCATTATTCTAACATAGTAAAAAAATAGTCATGTAAGCCCACTAAAAAAGGCTTAAGCCTTCTGCCATTTATCAAGGAATAGGACTGTCAGGTGTATGGGGATAGTAGCACCTTTTCCAGAAGACTGTCCTGCTCCGAATCAGCTGAGGGTGGTGGGCACTTAAAAAAAACAGCACAAAGCCCTGCCTCCTCAGACCTCCACCAGATCTTGCATCTGCAGTGGTGAGATTCAGCTGGAGCAGTGGAAATGAAGCAGAGTTTGCAGCTGTTTCAGTCCACAGCTGCTGTTCACATGGAGAAGCTGCTGGCTTTCCTGAAGAGCCCAGGGACACATGCTACCACAGCTACACATCCCCAGTGGCAGAGACCAGGGTAGAAAGAGTTCAGGGCATGACACCCCCATGCAAAGGAAGGAATTAAGTTTTAGTCATCTTAATAACCACTTCACTAAAGGCATATGGCAGGCAATATATTGGGTTGTTGAGTTTTTGACATATGCCAAAATTCTCTAAAACTGAGCTTTTCTTCCCAAACTGCCAAAATTTTTAGCTGAATTGTGGAGATGCCATACACTCAAAGTACTAAAACAGACCTCAGACGTCTTCCCAGCTCTGTTTTTTTTGTACTATTCCAAACCTGGAATGAACCAGACCATCACAAGCCCTTGCCCCAGACTTTGCAGACAGAGCAGCAGCAGGGACAAAGCTGCAGTAGTACAAGGGTGGCCACCTGGTGCCAGCCTCCCTCCCGACACCCAGACCACATCCCTGTGAGAAGAGGGGTTTTCCTGGCATGAAGTGGGTATCAGAGTGCAGCTGGCTGCATTGCTTTGCACATCATCTTTTTCAAAATGGTCTTTGACAGCAAGAGCTGCGTGCATTAAGCTTGCATGCGTGGGCAGCGCTTTCCTGCTAATGCATGGTTGGAGAACTAGGTCTAATCAAATGCAACGTTAAGAATGCATTTACAGAGGCACAAGTAGTTAGTCTTGTTAAGGAAGGAGGCAACTGTTTGTCAAAGGAGCATCATAATTTTTGGAATTTCCCATATACATGAAGACAAAGACTATGACACAGCAAAGTCTCTGCTGCCTTAGCTTTTAAGTAGCAATAATCTCCTTAGAGGATAGGTTATAAAACTTCTCTGAGTAGTTTATGTGATCTTCAGAGACTGCTTGCTCCCTTCTGTTGTTTACATCAGCCTTTAAGTGAAAGTTATTTAGCCTTGGTTATTTAGTCTAGTGATTTTCATGCTCTTTGTGGTGCCACTTCACTGCACAATGGGGATGTTTCTGGCCCCTTTATGTGCACATCTGAGGCCTGACTATATACTGTGAGGACTCTTGGTTTTTCTAAAAATACCTATCTAATATACCTAATATGCAGTGTTTAAAATAGTAGCTGTGAACAAGCCTCTCTTCCTCCTTAATGTCACTTCTTGCTCACCATATTAAGATGCCTCAAGACTGTTTCTGTATTTTCTCCCTCCTGTTGTGAAGCTTTTATAGCACTGAAATGAAACCTGACTCAGGTTTGTGGGTACCAAAATTCAGCCCCACCTACTATTTGCTTCGCAATGCTGCCTGAAATATAATTTTAATTTCACATTAGTTGCTTGCCAAAGAGGAAGCCCAATTAAAGAGACGAAGAGGAACTCTGTTAATGGCACTTTTCATGAGGAACACCGCAGTAACAAAGCAGCGTGCATGCGAACACAGAAAGTGAGAGATGCTGAGCCCCACTGTGCCTGTCAGCTTGGCTGCTGTATGCAGGGAAAAAGAGAACAAAATTTACAAGGCTGCTACTCTCTGAAGTGGTATGGGAGCTGCTGGTGAGCCCAGGAAAGAAACAAAAAACCCATTCAAAACAATTGAAGAACAGTGTGGATGTGCTGAGGAAGTAAAGCCATCACATTCAAATTTTAAAAGGTTCAAGGGTGAAATTAAATACTATTTGCTTAGATATAAGAACCACTTTTGGAATAACAACCCCATTAAAAAAATCTCACAAGAGACTACAGCCCAGCATTTCATGTTTGATAGACTTTTCTCTTTTTCCTAGCCCCCATAGCTGAGTACAGTGTTTTAATAAGGTTACAAAATCAGGCCTTTCAGCAATTCTAATGGGGTATTTTTGTAGGGTAAACTTCTACTTTTTTACAGTAATACACAAGTAGGAGAAAGGATCTGTAAAACACCAGAAAACTCTCCGAATGTACCCACACTGCAGGGGCCTCTCTTTTGGGGGGCTGTCCAGAAACCAGGTGAGCACCTATTTTTCCATCTCAGCAGCCAGGGCTGGGGTTGACATGAAGATGAACTGTAGGTGCTAATTAAGAATAACACTCTACAAATTAAAAACCTATACTGAGCTATTTATTTTGTACATTCACCTTTTATTGCAGCACGTGCCAACTGCTGAAGGGAGCAAACAGAAATTGGTTGCATCACCTGAAGCTGACAGTCAGCTTTTCAACCAGCAATCCTCCTCATGAGATGACATGATTACACTGCTTGATGATAAGCAGGAGTGCTTGATTTTCAGTAGCAGAGCTGCATTATGGCCTGCATTAATTTGCCACGAAATAGCTTTAGAAGAGCATAAAGGGTGATGTATTCAAGTTAGAGTTGTAGCTCAATAAATGCTCTGAAGGTACCTCTGAAGTGGGCTGTTCCCATGAAATTCTTTAACAAAGGGAGCTGAAAATGACCTGTCTCTACAAATCACACGTGGAGAAGTATGGAGATAGTCTATCAGGTCACCTGGCAGTGGATATTAAGCATTAACATATTTCAAATGTTATGTGTATTTACTGACAGAAACTGAATAGGTCAAACAGGTTTCAGGCTCATAATAAAAGATGAAATGGTGTTTAGTTCTATACATGAATAGCTGCTCATGTAAATTGGTGTGTGTGCATGCAAGAGTTGTTGGGGCTATTTCCTTGATGCCTCCTGTTTCTAAAGAATTTTGTGCATTGCCCCATGAAACAAACTCTTTAAAGAAAAGTTTCAACCTTTAAAACAAGGTTATAATAAACAGTGAGATTAGCACACAGAGCACACAGTTTGTGTTAGCAGAGAACAGGTTTAATGAAACAGTGTTCTTGCATGTTGGATTCACAAATTCACAGTGCATTAACGAGAAACATGATCTAGTGATTCCTCTTATCAATGACAAAAACCCAGTGCTAGCCTGCATCCACAGGTTGCTCTCCTCATGTACAAATGAGCCTCCCAAACACTTCACATTGCTAAAGGTGTTTGACTTTTTGCTATAAAAAGAATTCAGGTCTACTTGTGCAGGGAGTCCACCTGAACAGAAAGATTAGAATGAGTCCAGTGAAACCACCACTGCCACCTTTCATTTGCATTTCCAGGCTGTCCCATGCTATTTCAGATCTTGTGCATATCCTGACTCTCCCCAACATCTATCTCCCTGCCAACAATGGAATGTTGGCATTAAATTCCAATTAAATTCCATCCAGGATGGAATTTAAATAACTTTTACTGCCATCTTCAGTCAGATGAATTAGGATACGAAAAACTTTCAAAAAACCTTCATTGGTTCTATGTTACCTGCATAGTTTCTCCCTGCACTTCTCCATTCTTTGCTTTAGACACATCTAATGGTTTATATCATACAAGGGAACAGCCAGACACACCTGAGAGCATGGAGCCATCCTGAGGCATGGGAGGAAGGGAAAACCCACCAAAGAAAACCCCATCCTGAGACCAAGAGCACATGCCTGCTTTCTGAGATCAAAACTGAGCAGCATTTCAGTTTGACTTAAGGGATTATACACCTGGCCATCAGGTGTGTGCCAGCCTCCATGTACAGGACCCAGATTTGGTTACTCTTCTGTAACCCACTCCTCTCAAACTAACATCACAGTGGTGGTGTGGTACAAAGGAGGAGGCAGAGAAGAGCCTGTTTTTAAAATCTGAAATGCATGTCACGTGTCACAGGGTCACTTGGTTAGAGTGTGCCTCACTGTCCCTCTCACACCTAGGAATTTATGAGGCACTGCTTTAGCAATGTTTTCTCTATTTTAAGGACTACAGTTGGTGGTACCACTTGTAGATGACACCACAGTTTATTTTTTCATTCATCACAACACACCTGGGGCTGGTTTAGACAGAGGCACGTTGACAGAGGCTCACCAGGTTTAGTATCGATAGCAAGGAGTTTTTCCTAGTATGTACAGGACCTTTTACAGAGACTATGCAGTTGGGTGTCGAGACAGGGAATGGATCAGAACAAATCACAGGCAAGGCCCACAGATGCAACTGTCACGGAGAACCACACATGGAGCATGCAGAGGGGCTTTTTTACTGTTTTCCACAGCTTAATAAAAGCTACCTGTTCCTTAACATTCATACGGCATGTGATCAGGCAGTGACCATACTGCTGACAGTCCTGCCCTGTGCCTGCTGAAGCTCTGCACTGCAGGGTTTCGGGGCCAGACCCACAGAGATATTTAGGGGCCTAACTTCTATTTCAGACTTCAGTGGGAGGCTGGTGCCTAAATAGGAGTTGAGCACCTGATTACCTTTGCAGGTCTGGGCTTGTGTGGAAGCAGCCAGGAGGTGCTCCACGTCCCTTGCCTGCCCCCAGGAAAGGCTGCTCCTCTCCAGCCGGCGGTCGAAGCGTGGTGCGGTGCGACCCTGGTGTTGTGAAGTAGCCGTTCTCCGACTGGTGACGGCCTGATTCACAACACCAGCTGCTGCACAGCACCTGAGGGGCCCCCGGCCAGGCTCCCTGCTCCTGGGCTCCTCTGCGCTCTGTCCTTCTCCTCTGCAGTCCATCTTCTACACCATCGAATGCTGGAAAGCAAAGTGACAGGGTTAGATGCATCGATCCCACCAGTAATATAGCCCTGTCTGTTTGAAATACAAACGTGTGAAGGGTATATGCCTCCAAGAAAAAAGAAAAAAAAGAAACAGAAGTGGCAAACTGGCTTGGCACTCAAGATCTAAGGCTTTGCAGAGGTGGTCACTGCAGTGCAATACCGCAAACGTGTACAGTTGCACTCCTGCAACTCATTCCCTGCACTCATGAGAGCTGGAGGCTGGAAGGCGGAGGAAGCAACCTAGAAACTCAGCCAAGCCCTCAGAGACATGGGAGAAGCAGGCTGCTTTTTCACAGATCCCAGGATGTTGTCGAAAGGAGAGCAGTGCCCGAGAGACCACTTCGGTTCCCGAGTGCACCGTGGCCTTGAACCTTCACGCCTGCACCCTGTCTGCTCCTCTGAGGCGAGTGAGACACCAGCATGTGTGGTCCATTTCAGAAGCTTCCCAGCACACTGGCATTCAGGAAGGTGCTCCTCACTCTGCAAATGTCCCAGCCTGCAGGCCCTTCATTCCCCTCCAAGGCACCAATCCCTCAGCAGCTCTCAGAAGCTGTGGGATACAACCCACTGCTGACCAGGAAAAATGAGCTTCTTGTAAAATCACAAGGGGAGTTATGGATTCTAGGAGTCAAGGGAAAAAGAAATCTCCCTTGCCTGTGCAGGACGGACACTGGTGAGCATGCCAACAATCACAGCATGCACACAGTGTGTCTCCAGCAGCACAAAGGCTCAGGGCTGCAATGCTGCACCTCTACAGAATTGGTCATGGGGAGGGCACAGCTCCACGTGGTCCTGCAGCTTTTCAAGCAGACAAAAAGAGGTGGAAACAAACATGTGGTTCTTCCTGATTCCCCTCAAAATGCTGCACCGGTGGTACAATGACTCACTTGTCAGGGTTGGGTCATTCTTAAGGAGTTACCAACAACTCCTCACTGGGTTAGCTAATCTAGGCACTTGGGAAAAATAAGCAAATAATAAAGTTGATCTTGTGTATTAGAGACCTTCCTCAGCAACCAACATCCAGAGGAAGGCAGAGTTTCTGTGAGTTAGTTGAGGGGATGAGGGACTCATTGAGGAAGTCCTTAAGCACATTGAATAGAAAGGAAGTAATACGCAGCCTAACATGGCTCCAGGGAAAACTGCTGGGTTTTAATAGTTCTCCTGAAATAGGTTGGATTTGGAGGCAAAGGAGGCATCCCTCCCCTCCATGCCCACTGCCCAGTTTAATCTAAGGGAAACTTCATGCCTTGTCTTTCCCCTGCAGAGAAGGGAGATGTGTACAGTCCCTGGGCAGAGAAGTGAGTAACAAATGCACTAGGAGAAAATACTCCAGAGAGACAGGTTATGCAATCTATTTGCTGTAGGAAATGGAACTAAATTTCTTGACACCCATGTGTGTGTGCACACTTGTAAAGTCCCAGTCATGGTGTACTAACACAGTTTTTCTTTAAAGAGCAGTTTTCAAAATTCTAACATGCTGAAACAAACAAACAAAAAAGAGTATTTACATTTTATGTGTATCTAATATTCCCATCAGCTTTCAACTCTGAAAGGAAGAACCAGAAAGTTGAAAGCAGATCTGGTCTGTGGTGGCACTGAGCACACTCAGTGAACCACATCGTGTCACACACAGAGCAATGCCAAATACTTTTAGTACATTCTCTGTTCCCTGGGAACACTAAAGTCTGCCACCAGTACTGTGGGTGGGAGAAGGGAAAGCAAATTATATGAGCATTTTTCAAGGTTGTTGAAATCCTTCTGAATCCTTTAATACAATCTGTGCTGAAGCAGATTACTTTTAAAAAGCACACTACCATATATGCATTGCTTGTAGTCTGGAAAAAGCAAATATAAAGGCCTTTTCAAGTTAGAAACCAGAATCACGCGTTGTACAAATGAGAAATGAATGCTTAATCTACTTCTCTCCCCTTAACACACCAGAGATGAAGGATGGTTTTCTGCTTCTTTACCCCCTTGGTCAAATAGTCCAATGTAGTCTTAGTGTACACATCTAAATTTTTTTAACTTTAATATTCTCCCATTTTTAGTTCATGCAATTTTATTTAGTCATCTACTGGCAATAGCATTCAGGTTCTTTGGCACTACATGGTCTGAAAGCTTTTTTATGATTTCAGCTCGATTGCACGTAGGGAAGCGTACAATCTCCTGAACAGCTGAGTAACACAGAGTGAGGGAACTGCATTCCCCCATGGCTGGCTGAGCCCAGAAGCCCTGAGGAAAACCACCAACCCCAAATATTTACTCTAGGATAACACTAGTGCATTAGGAGAAGAAAGTAATCTCCTATAAATAGGAAAATAAACTTTTCAGTTTTTGGGGGAGAAAGATTCAGCAACACAAACCCACCCAGTAACATAGTTAATCCTGCCTAGGAATTAGCATTTTGGGGTGTGTGTGTGTGTATACATTTATATATATATATATATTTAGAAACAGGAAAGTCATAAGAAGCTGTGCTGACTAGCTGGGTTTTGTACACTGAGTCGCAGGCAGAGAGCAGGACTTGGGCATGGGGTCAGCACCAGACTTGGGGCATTAACTGCAACCCCACCCTGAAAGGTTATTATCACCCTTAATATCCCATGCAAATAGATTTTCTTGCTTTGGTCACAGCAGTCTATTAATTCAGCCCTCTTGTCTGGTACATCTTTATCCTCTGCAGGTTAATCCTGCCAAATTCCCTTGCTGTAGTACATGTCACACAGCATATAATATCCAACAATGCAATTTTGCTAATCCTGTTTTATCAGCTTTGTTGCCTTGTCTGGTCAATCCAAGAGCGAAAAACCGCACATAAGGTTTTTGCCAAGACCTCCCTCTCTTTTGCCCCTCCACCCCCTCCCTTTTGTATGGTTTCAATTAAATAGTTTGAGAGCAGAACATAGCATTTGGATATCTGCCAATGTCCTTCAGAAGCAGAATGTCAAGGCACTTAATTATATAGGTCTCCCAATTCTTTCAGGCGCCCCACCTACCCAGTCAGCTGAATTTACTAAATGCAAGTGTAAAAAATCAGCTCAAATCTCCTTTTAAAACACTCCCCATGCATTAAGGACTTGAAGATGGCTGAATAGCGACATATTTATCGCCCATTATCTTACTAAAAGATTAAACAAATGAGTAAAGACTGTCTCATTAACAGTTCTTTGTTGTCTTGTTTACTGTTTAGTGGACTCATTAACATTAATTATTAGAAGAGGAACATCAATTATTGCAATAACCTTTGTCAAGCCAAGCAAACTGACTGCTAAACAGCAAACAGATCCTCGTTTACCAGGCAGGATTTGCATGGACAGAAAGAAGAAAAAGAACCTCATAAAATCCTCAACATCACTCTAAAGCAGGAGAGATCCAGTGTCTCTTGTTAAGTCTGGCATCAGCGGCACGTCCTGCTCAAGACCTCTAGACAGAGAATAAAAGGGTGAGTAAATTCTGAGGTTAACTCCACAAGACTTGCTTACCCAGCTCTAAGTGGCGAGATGTGAACAAAGGGATCCCTACTTCCTCTGGCGCTCGCCAGGCTGTATTTATTACACTAATTATTTTAACGCAGGGAACAGCCCTTTCTCTCCCTCGTCATCAGCGCAGTGCATATGCTTGTATAAATATAACACAGACTGCAGCATCGATTTCAGGATTCTCCGTCAGCACGCCGCTGGAGCTGCCTGCCTCACTGCCTCAGGTGAAGGGCATTCTCACGGTTACAAGATGTTACAGCTCAAGCTTTTTCCTCCTCCCTTCCCCTCTTCCTCTGATTTCTTTTTCCTTTTGAGAAAAGCAATCCCAGGTGGAGATCTCCTCCCCTGCCCGAGCAGAGATTCGGTGTTGTAGCAGTATTTTAAAGACACCATACATTTCAGCAGCTCTGGCAGGAGTTAAATACCAGCAGTAGCACATCCATTATTTAAGATACTCTGAAGAAGAAAGCTGAGTCACACTAAGCTGGATCTGTCACCTCTGACACTGCTTCTCAGCCTAAATACAAGTGCCAGCCTGTGCCCAAGAACAGAACGAACCTTTGCAGAAGGACCCTGAGCCAAATCCAGAGGTTTAAGATTATATTTATATAGAAATAGACACAAGGGCAGCAAAGCGCTGCACTTTCTGCAGATGCTTCCAGGGCTACACGCAGTGAGTGAACATGCAGATCTCTGCTCACACCAGCAGGTTTTAGAGAACAAACCCTTGCAATTTCTGAGCCGCTGCCCTGTCTAGGGCCCTTCCTCCTCACCACCGGCCCCAGCGGCGAGGGCCACCAACACCTTCCCCTTGCTGCCCCTCGTAGTACACTGACTGTGTCTGCATCTCCCCGCTAATTAAAATGTGAAACAATTAAGCTGTTTGCTCAATGAACGATTCTGGCCCTACAGCCTCCTGGTCAGAGAGAGAGGCCCGCAGAGACAGCATAGCCTGTTACCTCGGCATGAAGTTGTGCTGACAGGACAGTCCATCCGTCTTCACATCTTTGGACAGCTGTGCTTACCTAGCAGAATGTAAACATCTCTGAACTTTGCTTACTGGATAAAAGGAAGCATTAGTTTCCTATTGCATTTCCTCCTACAAGATCAATCATACACACACAGGCCAGGCACAGCATCCCTGTGTTTGTAATTAATCTCGTAAAGGAAGAACATCCCCTCTCAATCGATTGCTATATTTGTATGCAGCCTTCCTGCAAGGGAGGGAGTAGAAGAAAATAAAAGCCAGTAGCAGAATAATAATCAGCTGATTTCTTAATAAAGGCTGGTACATGCTATATATGCACAGCAAGATGCTTTTTTAGGTGAGCTGATTTTCTTTTGGAAAAACCACCTTGTAATCCATGTTGATCACACTGAGGACTGCAGGATTGCCTTTGGATGTCCTGATAGTGGGATTCTGTTTGATCACAACAAAATTCAAAAGGATTTTCTGGCTTTTTTTCTGATGTTTTTACTGATACAATACACATGTACTTCAAAATAATCTTCCAAATGCTTTATTGTCTCTTGCTAAATGTTACTGATTGCAGACAACCAAACTGAACACCACACAATCTCTGTGTTCACTGCCTGGTTTGCTCATAGGATACTCCTTCCCGACACATCTGGTCATGAAGGACGTCTCGTTCACATTTTCCTTACTGTGTATGGGGATGTTTAAAATCCAGACACGGAAATATTTGAAATAAGAAATAAGGAAATAAGAAACCAACAAACACCCCCACAATACAACCTGCTAGATCATCCTCTTCATGAAGAATAATTTCCTGCCCTCTCAAAGAAAGAGGTGTGTGCAAAGTTACTACCCTTTTCAGGCTGACCAAGATTCAAATTAGTGGGCAGAGGGAACCAAATGCAGAGTGTTAAAAAAAAAAATAAAAAGGGTAAGTGAGGGCTTTTCAGCAGTTCTGAGGGCCCAGGCCTGCCTCTTTCTACTGTTTTAGATCCATCTGTTTCATCGCACAACGTGCACTGAGCTCACTGACATTTACACTGGGCCAGAATATTATTTATAATGAGAAAATAAATAGTCTCTGAGACATGTTCAGATGAAATGTACACTTCTGATAGGCACCATACTAGTCTAGGGTGCTGCTGCCCATTTTGATTTAAAGGAAAAATATGAAGATTTGCTTGCTGAATGCAATATTGAGACAAGTCAGCACCCTCTTCCCCATTAGGCAAACAGCAGCAGGCCAGAACTACTACCATTCATGACAGAGCTCACTCCGTGGTACTTCACACAAGCTGCTTTACAGGTTCTGATGCTTACATGATCAAATACTCAGAAATATTGAATTGTACATGTCTGAGAAGAGAAAAAACATCCATATATTTTAGGAAACTGATTTACAGCAATAGAGAACAGCATCAGTATAATCAAACTTTAACATAAAATGCAGGTATGGTATTATCTCCCTGACTGCCAACACTGCAGCCTCTCCTGGAAGGCTTGTGGAGATCTGGAAGCATCCTTCTTCCCATCAGCATCCTACCATTGCATCAGGTAACAATGCAGTCCTTGCTAAATGCTCTGCTGAGGTACAGCCTCTTTCAGGAACAGAGGCTGATCATTTTTATTTTGTACTGCTCCTTTCTAATGTAAAAATCTTTTATCTGCACAAAAATGGAAGTTTTGCCTCGAAGGAAAAAGGACTTCATATACCCACAAAATACCTAAGTGCACCATTTTCTTTCAGTGTACTCAAATTATGCAGTCTTCACTGGGATATATATATGATTTTCATAAAGATTTGGATGCCAACACATCCATTTTAGAATTTCTTTATCAGAAAATACATCTATGTGGTAACAAGTGGGCTTTCACCTGGGAAATCTAATTACCAGATTGCTTGTTCACTGTTTATAGGAACAGCCAGCAAAACCAAGTTACAAATCATGAATGCTCCCACCTCTCTGTCTGCTCCCTGCAGGACAGAGGAACAGCCCTTGGACCAGGGGTTCTGGCGTGTAACCCAAAATGATGGATGCTTCAGGAAGAGCGTTTGAGTGTCCAGCGCCTCAACTCTTCCTCACTCCCAGATGCAGCAAAGGGCACCCTCACCACCAGCAAGGGGATTTCCACAGCTCTGAGGTGAGCAGATGTGGCACTCTTAGGATGCCTCCTCTCTGCCCCTCCTTTACCAAGAAAGTCTGGACGAAAAGTGTAAAGATGCTGTTTGCAAACACTGATCACTAGAATCAAGGCACTGTTCAAACACACAGCGTTTGATAAGGTGCAAAGAAGATACAGTCTGGCCACCACTTCATGTAAAATACAAAAGTGGTACATACTTGACTAAAGGACAAATGTTAAGCGCAGGGCTGGGTACTGAGTGTTAACCTCTGCCTTCTCCGTGTGCCTGTTTAACAGGAGACTTCAGACACTTGGCTGGCTTGGAAGTTTTGATGCCTCGCCAGCTGCCTTGAGGCTGCAAATGTTAGAAGATGAGATTTTCCTGTGGCGTTTGACTTTTCTGCCTGAAGCCCAGAAAGTCAAGGAGCAGATAGAATACAGGTGAAAGTAACTCACTACAAATGATAACTCACTGCATGTTCCAAGGAAAACTTACATAGAGTGCAAAAGGAAGGGAATTTTCCTATTCCCATTTTCTCCGTATCCATGTGACTATCACTGTCCTTTGCCCCTACATGTACTGCTCTCAGGTCTGGAAGACCAGTAAATGCAAATCATTCTTCAGGAAAAGAAGATCCCAAACTCCTTTAAAATCTATCTGCTGTTTGTTAACGCTTTTTTTCACAACTAGCTACCCTTCTGCTGCCAGACCTAGAGAGGTTGGAGACACACATTTCACAAAGCCGGCAGGAAGACAATAACAATTAACAGAATTATTCAGTTCTGTTGAAGCCAGATAAAAACCACGATCTGCATAAGAATTCCAAATTATATCCCTAATGAAGTTTCTGGTTCTAGATATTTTTTTCCTAAAAAAACCCCCCTTGCAAACAAACAACCAAACAAAACCAACCAACCAAACCTCAACCCCCTTTCAAAAACCCTCAAAAATCCCATAAACAAACAAACAAACAAATGAAATAGCCCAAAGCAACGCCTCTGGATAAGAATGCAAAAGCTTCCCTTTCTTTGCAGAGTCACACTACAACCTATGTTACTGCAAGCCAGTTGCACAAAGCCCCCCCCGTTTTGTAATCAAACCAGTGAGAAAACATGAATCAAAGTGGAAATACTTCAGAGATTTCCCATTAAAGCTGCAAACTTGATAGAGAATCACATATGGTCAGTTGTACCACACACAGAAAGCCACAGTCCTAAATCCAGCTGGTCTCCTTCATCAGAACAGGATGCGTCTGTCTAGCAGTAGTCACTGAAAGAATGAAGCAATCTAGGATCTGGAAGATAGCAAGCTGGAAGGAGGCATGTTTGAGGATTTTGTTTAATTAATAGCAATAGATTTTATTATCCTCTGCCTCCAGTTTTGCTCTTGGTTCTTTTCATATTTGCTCTCTATTAATGAACAAAATATAATCAGGAAAACCAAGCATAAAAGAGTTTAGTTAAGCGCTTTTTTTTTTTAGGGGGAGGGGAGAAGGCCCAAACAAACCAGAACAACAAACCTGCAACAAAAAAAGCAAGACCACTGTGTATTTCAGGTTCTTACTATACAATATTCATGTCTCTATAGTGGTGTGTGTTATTATGGCACTAATTTGTTTAACACGAACAAGCATAAGCAGCTGAAGATGAAAACCTGTACCTAAAGACATGGCTGACAAAACACTCATATGTGCAAATAGGATGCTTGGGAATAAAGCTAAGCTGGGGTTATTTGCACAAATAAGTGGGTTTTTTCCCTTCCCCAGCAGAGCTGACAATAAAAGTACCCCTGTCATCACCACAGCCTCCTGCAACGCTAACATTCAATTTTTCTGTGTGTGCATGTGTGCAGGCAGCTTTTGTTAGCGTTTGTCTACAAAATCATAATAGGTGTCTTTCCTTGTGCACTGGCTTGTGTGATAGCGGTTTAAGAGACAAAACCAAGCCCTGTCTTTAATATAGTGTTATCAGAGGCATCTCCCTTGGGGAGGTGTTATGGCCATCTAGCAGACACCTAGATGAGATATGTGCTTCTTTGGAGAGATATTGCTACAAAGCATTTGAGAGAAAGGATGGATGCTTAGTTAATAGATGCGCATAATTACTAATCTGCGATGCTCCTTAATGGGAGATTTTGACAGGCAGTTTTGAGAGGTATCATAAAGATGTGCAATAGTGCTGCTGAGTTTGTAACTCATTCCCCAGGAATCCTCCAAGCCTAACTTTTATTAGCTGTAATTTATTTTTTTTTCCACCTTCAATGATTATTTGGAGAACCCAGCCCATTGCTGCCCTTCCCTCCCAAGGACGCGTGTGAGGACAGAAACGTGCATCCAGATTTCCCTCATCTGCACATGCTGGGCACAGGCACTGCATCACAGCTGAGCAGGATTGGTTCCAGTGGAGGAGAACACTGCTCCTGTTGTGAGAGAGGTGAATGTGAAGAAGCTGCTACAGAAATGGAAAGGAGTTAGGGTGAAAAATCTAGGGTGAGATGGGGTGTTAACACAGCAACACATCTTGGAAGGCCAGTCACCCTAACTCAGGCTGAAAGTATATGGGGGACCATATACTTTCAGAATAGCGAGAGCAAAACAATATATGTTTTGCTCTCACCATTGGGAGCTGCAAAACCATGTGTACCAGCTGGGTGTAATGGCAAAGACCTGAAACTCAGAGGCAAGTGACTGGCTGTGTTTTCCTGTGCCTTCCCTCTGCATGCCCGCATCCCAGCACAGCTGAGGGCAAGATTTCTGATTCTTGCTATTCCTGTCGTGGAGAGGCAGGGTGGCCTGATTCACCGCTCAGCTGGCTTTTGCTCCTATGATTTCAGGGGATGGCCTAGATGTGCTGCAAGGAATTAACCCCTCGCCCTCCTTCTTGCACATGCCATTTTGCTGTGAAGTGTAATATCGAAAGAGACCACTACGACAACATGTCTTGCTGTGCGTGAGAATGATCAGCACAAACCACAAAAAAGCCCAAGCCCTGCTTGCAGACTGTTTTGAGTACTTTAAAGCAGCCTACATTTGTCTTTTGTCCCTGTCCTTCCTTTGGATTTCTATTGTACCTGGGCACCCTGGCAGTAGGTGATCATTCTTGCTAAAATCCCCTCATTTGCCTCACTGTCCATCCAACATCAAAGCACACCAATGCTTTGAGCAAGCAACCCAGAAGCTCCCATATTAACAGAGCAAAATATGACTGGAAATGCTCATGAGATCACGTGTGTGGCAGGTTAATGTGGATTATTTCTGAAGGTGAAGCGGAGGCGCTGAGGTCCAAGGGCAGCAAGCGGCATGCTCCTGACCACAGCTCATGATGGAACAGGCCACTGGGTGTCTGCGGCTTTTCAGAAGCCCTGTCATGCATTGCAAACATATTTTGAAAGGTTTTATAAACAAATCCAAAGGAGGTTATTAAATTCATCATTCTGTGTGCAGAAGGCATGAAAAAACTGTTGTGAATCGGGTAAGTAAATAGAAGTCTAACAGCAAATAATAAAATGACATAAATAATACAAGAATGATGACTAGATTGCTGTATTTTGAGTGGATTTCAGACAGATGTGAAACAGGTGGTAATTATTTGCTACAGCGTAACTGCAATTTACTTGAATTAACTCCATAATACATTTTGGCCAGAAATCCTGGTATTAACGCAATGTTTTCTGAACTTCTTTAGGGAAAAACATCAGTTGTGTATCAAGTTGCATTTCACCGCAGCACTCGTATTTTTTTTATCACCAGTAAAACACAAACATTAAAGCAGATCTCTAAGGTCATACAAGCAGCCAGGGCAGCAATGTGCAGGAGCTCTCAGCAGAAAATGGACACTGGCTCCATGCAAGAGCTCCCTTCCTGTGGATTTCACCCCAAATTCCAGCAGAGGAGCACACCACGTCTCCTGCTGCCGTGCTCAGAAATCTCCACTGGGCAGCTCCATGGACCAAGCAAGGGGCTTGCAGGGTATCTCCTGTGGCTCTGCTTCCATTACGGACATACCTACTGCATCTCTCCTGGTTTTGGGCGCGTAAACTAATTAGAATCATGTTCCAGAGGAAACTTCCTCTTGGATTTGGCACACAATTCTTTCAGCAAACAATGAAGAACAATCTTAATTTCCTTCAGACAGTCCCATCAGCTGTATTAATAAATTAAAATGCCAAAAATAAGAATAGCAGAAAAAAAAAATAAAAAAAGCATTATGCAGAAAGTATTAAAACTACCATGCAAGGCAAATATTTGCTATATTTAGCCTTTTTACCCTACAGGATGATAATTCTAAAGTGGAAGGAAAAATGTGCTGAATCACTACATCTAAAAAAAAGGTATTCTTTGATCAAAATGTTCCAGCCATGTAACACTGAATCTGAGTGCTCTTTGCCCTACACTGAAATACTTACTGAACTGAGAGAGATTAAGAAAACCTGAGACCTTCCCAAACGCATGCTGCAGAGGAGGGGGGAATTCAATCAGAATTCATGTAGCTGCAAGTTGGTATTCAGATGGTTCTGTGAAAGGAGTGCTCTGTCTGTTTGGTAGCCCAAAGCACCGTGACTGCTGCAGGACACAGGCATCACACGAACACCAGATCCCAAACTGCCTACCTCGTTCAGGAGTAAGGGCGAGAGACCCAGCCTCGGCAATGCTGTTCACACACGTTATAATTAAGTCCTGCAAATCCTTCATCCAGTGGCGAGGCTGATAAAAATGTGGGGAAAAAAACTGCAGATCCTCACTGTAATTTGCAAAAGTCTGGTGCATGAAACTTGTCAAACACATGGGCAATGTGCACGAACAGAGCAAGCCTCTAAAAATGTAGGCAAATGCTAAATTTTTGAAGACGTATTTTAAAACAGGAGTCATATTTTGTCAGCTAAAACATAATTTTACAGAAACTGTTCCTACCTTGCTTGAATAAGCTATGTTACCATATGGCAATTTCCACCAATGGTGGCAATAATATCTTTTTATAAAAATAATATCCCTTTTCCCCTCAACAAGCTTTACAAATGAGTATAGGAAAAAAACTACACTTGAATTAGGCAGATGCTTATGACATTCCTCCTGGCCATTTAATGTGATTTATTGAGTTATACTGCAGTCTTCGGCTTTTAAACCAGATTAAGGTTGAAAAAGAAGCCAGCAACTAAAACATTTTTCCTTTTTTATTTGTATTATATTTAGTTATGTTGTATTTTTAGTTAAATAAAGTTGTGGAAGAGTACAGAAGCTACAAGACCTAATGGCCCGGATATGTAATTAATCAGATTTGAAAAGCAAGGACCATTTATCTACATAGAACAAATAGAATCTATCCTATTAAGCTAACCCATTCAAATCACAAACCTGACTGCTGCTGGTGAGAATATTTCGCTTGGCAAAGGTCCTAAAGGTTCTAAAATTATGTATGCTATTTTTATTTCCTCCTTGGATTGGATTAGTTACTAAGCAACTGAAGTGTTCAGTTCTCTTGGTTAACAGACATACTGTATTTCATAAAATTGGTTACTGTATAGGACCTAAATGCCCATGAAGAAAACATAGAATCGTGTTTTTTGGGGACTGTTTGCATGTGAATGGTTTTCTGTGATGGACTGTCCCAGCTTACATTTTAAATGTACATAATTACTATTTAGGTTGCAAGTTTTTCAGGAGTTTTATGTCTAGGTTAGATTTTTAAGAAAAGAAGAATCTCCAAGTCAGTGTCCTACTTGACAAGGGAATTTGATCACTTTTCATTTCCTAAAGATGCCACTAAGGAATTGGAGGTATATCATCAGTGTAATGCTCTTTGGTGCATGAAACAGAAATAGGACACAGCTTAATAAAAAGTAAAAAACTGGCAGGGAATATAAGGAAGATGCCCTGAAATAGCTCTCCTTTGGAGTGAGAATGGACAAGAATTCTGGCACAGAGGCAGAATTCTGGCAACACCCTTTAAAGCACATCCAAAGGTCGTACCTTTAGTTGATTTGTTGGTATCACTTGTAAGTACATATGTTCTTCCCACAGTCATAACATGGTGGGAAAGTACTTCAGGCCTCCCAGGTCTGTGAAGTGTGCTGCTCACTGATGCTAAAGCCCTACCATGGTGCACCAAGCTGTTTAGCTTCACAAACTATCTCCCTAGTGCCCCTTAAACATCGTAAAATATGGAGCTGATGGTGGCTTGATGGTCAATCCCTGTGTTCTTGCTTGTTTGTTTAACCCCAGATGAAACCTCTGGCTCCTGGAAGGGGTGATATGCTAGCTTTTACATAAAGTTACTCTAAAATAGTCCTTGGGAAAATGTGTGCCCCCAGACGCACCCTGGAATCTTTTCTGAAATTACAGACCTTGCTAGACAAGTCAGCCTCCTCTCTTTCTGAGCCAGGTGATTGCCATGTTTCCACATGGATGGTGTGGTGTGGCTGTGGATCCCAAAGGTGCTCAGACACTCCTCAGACAGGCAGAGCCCACAGATGCTTCTGGGTCAGACACGAAGGACACACATTTTTGTGCCCAGCTGCCACATCAAAGATCTTCCCTACCCTTCTGCAGCTTGGTCAGGTGAACTGTCTTTCTTTGCAGCCTCCAAGAAAAAAACCCTGTTAAAGCTGGCAAAACACTTCTGAGCTCAGGGTGCACCAAGTACCTAACATGGTTTACTTAGTTGTGGTGTCGTGAGGAAAAGCCAAGCTCATAGGAAGGGGCTGCCAAGCAGGGCATCTCTTCCCTCTGCAAATCCTTATGAAATACCTGGTGAGCAGGGGGACAAAGAGTGCTGGAGAGTGTATCACTCCTATATAGCTCCCTACGCCATCCATTTGTTCTGGGTAATGTGTTTAAGCTCATACACATAAAGAGACTCTACTGCATGATGATAGAAGTAATTCAAAATGCTTAAAGCAGCTGCTCCATAAATCATTTGCATTCACTGAGTTCCACCTGGGCCCTCACTGAACTCTCCTTCCTCTGCTGGGCTTGACAGGCCGAACACAAAATGGGTCACTTTCTGTTCCCTTGAATATTTTATCTCTAAAAAGGGAAAAGCAAAAGGTCAGTGTTCAAAGGGATTCCTTGTCCATATCTCTGTGCAACTTCAGCAATCTGGGTAATCTCAGGACTAGACCCTTCAAGATTCAAACAAGACCTCTGACAAAATCACTGCCCTCATATCCCAGTGCTTTCTCCTGAGTGGCTCCTTGCTGTCTCAAGGCTAATCTCCACACAAAGGAAAAAAAAATCTACTTGTAGGTACTAAGGCTGACCCACAGCATGTACTGCACTATTCTGGAAAGTAGTCCAGGCAATTCAGCGTCTTCTTTCAACTGCAGTCTATTCTTTAAGCATCACTCTTCTGCAAGTTTTAAAACAACACTTAGAAAGAACCATTAGTGATGCCTGTGTAGATACCACTGGACTGCAAGACAAAAAATGAACCTTCCTTCTGCAGCACATCTGCACTCAAACCTGCTCACTTGAGGACCCACAACCTTTGCACAAGCAAAGATTGTTGCCTGAAATCGGACAAATGAGCTATTTCCAAATCAAAGGGAAGGGAAGAAAAATCCATAGCTATGGTGACTCCCACCTCTGTTCTCTGGCCAGCTGCAGGGAGAGTGGAATTTTGATCACTTCTGTGGTCCCTTTTATAAGCCCAAAGCAGGCAGAGCTTTACCAGGGAGAGCCAACAGTACAAATGCCATCAGGAATAGTGATGCTTTTTTTTCAACCAGATACTGCACCGCAAGACAGGCTGCTGCATGACTCAAAATAAATGTACTTTGCGTACATTTGGGTGCAAAGCACATTTAATTTAAATTCTAGGAATGTCTCAGCTTTTCCATCAGGAATTCCTGGGGTATCATCCTGAGTCAGCCGTGAGGAGGACAGCAGATGCAGAGGATCCTACAGGGTTGAGGCAGGGGAAGATGGAGAAGGAGGGCGAGCAGTATCTCAGCACCTACCAAACCAGTGTCGTCATTTTAAATGATGTTTAAATAGCAGTGTTGAATAGTGACATGAACGAAATGTACTGGAAAACACGAAACATTTAAAAATCAGTGGGGAGATGCTGATCTGCAGTTCCAGTAAAGGACAGTCAGCGGGGCCAGTCGGCACGCTATGCTGTGGAAGCACACCAGGACCTCGACACAAAGCAAAGCACAAAGCCAGTCCTTTAGCTGGCTTTTTCAGGGTCAGCTTCTCTTGCTTCACCAACCCTTTGCCTTAACATGCAGTGACACAGCAGTTTCACCCAGAGCATAATGGTTAAGCAAAGCTAACACGGTTTCAGGTATAGGCACTGTTATGCCCAAGAAATAATATCAGAACCAATGTTTCAACACCGGAATTGCCATTCTGCAAACTACCTGTCATACCATTTCTTGTAATGCCACAAATGCACAACAAGAAAATTCTTCGGAGATCCCTTTTATTGGATGCAATCCTGCCAAATCTTGGAGCCAAGTTGCTGGGAGGTCTTCATTGTTGAGATGTGCATGGTCCTCCTGACTTCAGCAGGACTGTTCACTTCCAGGTCTACTTGATCTACAGCTGAACTTTCAAAACACTCCTTATTTTGAAGTAAAGAAATGAAGCAAGTGGTTGAACCTTACAAATGATGGAATTCTAATAGAAATGCCTCACCAAGCATGAACTCTTAGACCTTCAATTTATTTTCCAATACAAGCCTATACTCCTGCAGCTTGCTCCTGTGGGGTGCAATGCACCAGTGACTCCTAGGACTTCCCTGCAGCAGGGGATTGTCATCATCTGTTTCACCCTTGCAGCTTGAGCTCTGACTGCCCACCAGCAGTAATACTCAAACTACACTACACAGGAATTCAACCACATTCTTTCCATTTCCCAAACCACAACCATACAACCCAGGCTGCTAATTTAAATGGGAATACTCACAGGTTTGCAAAACCAGGTCACAGGGATGGGGAAAACAACCCCCCTGTTTTGTAATGCCTGGAGAAGGTACATGTGGGAGAGATGGGGTTTCTTTTCTAGGAAATGAAATACACAGGGAAACTCAAGGAAACTAAAATGAAGCCTCGCAAACGGCTGTCTTCCTAGCACAAGTAAATTAAAGGTGAAAGCTTTGTCAGGAGCTGTGCTCTGTGGAAGACAGCTAGAGAAGAAGAATTTAAGATTTCTGGGACAGGAAGAGTCACAAGAGATGAACATTGTATGATTTAATTATCCAACTGGAGGGATAAATTAAGCTTTTGACTTGGAGTTGCATATAAAGAGAGCAATTAGACTTCTCTTTAAGAAAATTAGCATACGGTTTAAGAAGGGAGTAATAATTTAAAATGCTAGTATGAAATTGTTACTTATATGCAATGGTAATAGATCTGGATGCTAGACAGATTGAACTAGATGCTCCATTGTTTTATATCAGTATTCCTTTTCCAAAGCCAGTAGACCTGGAGCTGGTTTTTACTGTTAGAAGACGTGCCCCAGTAAGTCAGTTTTCAGTATGGACACAGCCTGCACCGAAACTCCCAGAAGTTTTTCCATTTCCAAACCCACACTGCTGCCACTGCTGCTGTATATCTTGAATATGTATTATTCATAGATTATTAATCCCCTTAAAATAGGTCTATGCTGTGAATGTGCTCTTGAAATGGGCTTTACATGTATGCACATATGCTTAGCTTGGGTTCAAGTTTTCATGACAGACTTCTGTACAACAGTAGCCTGGATGACTATTATGCCACTCTTCTTATAAGAATGCCTGTGTGTTTGCATATATCTGTACATATGCACCTTTACTCTCCAGGCTCTGCTGGCACTGCATTAAACAATTCTACAGAGATGATTTTTTTGTTTCAGCAAAAAAACCACCAAAACATCTCCATCAAGATCCAGATTTCCCAAATGGGTAAATCAGTATGAGTCCTCTGACCAAAATCAAACCTTACCAGTCTATTCTAGCTAGGGAACTGAAGCCCTAAATAATTATAAAAATACTTAGTAATTTATTTGAAGCTTAAATTAAGTTATTTTCCACATCAGAAGGATATACAAGCTTTTTTTTCCTACACAGTGCACTAACTTGCAATAAAGTATGCTCTCTGTTTGGAAACCTACCAAAAATTGTTGAGAGAGATTTCATCAGTACAGAGACGAGCACTTTTGACCCCGTGTAAGATTTTGCTATGGTATCCCTATTTGAACAAGTAACAATTCTGAGGAAGTCAATGTTTGCTCTGCTATCGTATTTCTATCTAGTAGCACTTTCCGGAGCGAAGAAATTGCTCTATCATGCGTGCAGAAGCACTTGGCTTGCACATAAAAAGTCCCTGGAGGGTTAAAAAAACAACAACCCTCCACTTTTTGAAACCCTATCAACATGCACACAAATTGCACACCGAAGAACTGGCTAGTATAAATTTGAATGCATTTAATACCAATGTGAGGAGCAAGACTAACTCTGAAGCAACAATCCAGCCTTTTTGCATACCTTACTGTCAAATAAAATGTTTAAAAGAGGATTAATTTTCTATTTATGATCTTTTACCAAGCACTTTTATGCTCAGATAATTAACTTCTCTAAAGAAAAAAAAAAAAGAAAAAAGAAAATGTATCAGTGCAGGTTTTAGTGCATTTAAAGACACATACATTAGTTTAATTTTCATGTTTGAAGCCCTGGGATCTCAAGAGTGAAAACCCAATGTGATTTGACCTCTTTTATACAGAAAATAGGTCAATGAAAAGAAGATATAACATCTGCAGCTCTACACATTTCCTACATTCACAAAGTTTTATTGCTAGTAGTACTGGAGGGGAAAACATCAAGAGTAAACATACACACAAAAGGTATCACTGTGTTAGTCACCAGTTAGGAACTCCATCGTGTACATAACTTCTCACTGTAACACACCACCAGAAATGACTGGGATGTACATTTACAGTGAAAAATAGCAGCTCTGCCTTTTATAAACCAGATAGCGTGACTTACTCAGAGCTGAATTTCAGCCCTGAACATTTTGGAGAGTGTAAGAGCAGGAAGCATCGTGATGACTGAGGCTGCTGTGGGAAAGCTTCCTGGGTTGAATGTCAGCTGCTGGGGTAGCTGATGCCTATATAACTTAGATCAAAGTTACAAGGTACTTATATAGCTTGAGTAGTTATAAGATATCAATATAACCTGATATCACTATGACCTAAATCATGGCTTTTTATATGTCTATATAACCTGATACCTATATATCCTGAATCATACTTTTATATCTATATCCTCTGATATAAATAACTTTTTATTACAATGTAATGGCTAGTATATGGTTAACCAGTTGCTTAATCCTGAATAGACCGAAAAAAAAAAACCAGAAACCAAAAAAACCCAAAAAACAAACAACCAAAAACCAAAAAAACCTCACCAGGTGGATAGCTTTAGAGATAGATAAGTACAGTACTAATGAAAAATTGGCAAGTGCAAAGCCAATTAGCCACAAAACAAAGAATTTAGGCCAGTTAAGACCAGACAGACCAAGGAACACTGTAACTGTGCACGCTCCAAAGACAAAGTTGAAAAGCTCAGATGCAAAGAAAACCTTGGAAGCCTTCATCAAAGACCCCCACGACCCCTGGACTGGGGAGATGCAAGCACACTGCAAAAGAACTATCTAATAACCAAGAGATCATACCATGTAAATTAGTTCTGGTGTGTATGTGATGATGTTGTAGTGACACAGTTGACACTAAGCAATGCCTAGTGTATAAATATACCACAGCTCTTGGCAAGGGTGGGTGAGTTAGGTGGACATACTCCCCTCACCCCCAGCACTCCAATAAACAAATACCTGCACTCTAGACATCGCTCTACGGGGATTTATTTCCAGCCTCACTTTTGGGCATCAGTGGCACCGGCATTAATCGATGCTGATGTGGTCCTCATCTGCTCCCAGGGGACTGTTCAGTCAGGAGCAAATGTGTGTCCAGGCTGCAGCTCTCAGGGACACACCCCAAAGGCCTTGTGCCAGCACGAACAGACCTGTGCACTCACACATTACACTGGTGTTCCCCCCAGAATAGACCAGCCAGTGATGGGCAGGAGCAAGGCTTGGGGAAAATGAGTGTTCATGCTTTTCTGTTCCTATGCTGACACTTACTGCTCAGATAGACATTCAGGTGTTTGTTTGTTTATTCTTTCCTTTATCTGTGCAAATTCTTGAAAAGACTCCCTTTGGGAGCAGGTTTTCGGAAAAGCTGCCCAAGATGACAGGTGAATATTTACCTCTCTGTGTGGTTCAGCATGTAACCACCCTTGTCTCCCACCCTGCAGGTCAAGTTTGCATGGTCCAGGCAGCACTTCTGAAGAAGCTGTAGAGAAATGCAGGGAGCAGGTTGGGGCTGCCAGATGGCCACATTATCTATCTATCTATCTATCTATCTATCTATCTATCTATCTATCTATCTATCTATCTATCTATCTATCTATCTATCTATCTATCTCCCAGTGCCTGGTGCTACCCCATCATGCAGCATCAACTGTGAGCTCCAGTGGGAAATTAATTCTCTCCCCTGCTTCTCCCTGCTCAGGGAAGTTGCCACTCTCCATTTTAAGTTTACAGCTATGCATCACCAAACAAGCCCCAAGAAAGGAGGAGATAGCCAGACTGATGTTAAATGTCTAGCTCAGTGTCAAATGGCAGCCAGTGGCAGAACTGGAAATATAAGCCTGGGTTCCACATGGTGCTGACTGTAGCTGCGTTGGCTTCTTTAAAGTTTGGCATACATTTCTGAAAATGAGTGCATGGTGAGGAGCACACTGGAGTATTCAATGTCTTGTGTTTTCTTCTAACAGCCTCACCAGTAGCCCATATAGAAGTCTACTCAGGCTTAACTGTTTTGAAAAGGCAGAAGATCACGTTATTCCCAGGTGAAACCAAAATTACACCCCCACCCCTTTCTACATTCAGGAAAACTGACTGAGTACAAAATATCACAGATATAATTCAGCATATACAGGTTGCACATACTTATTCAATACAGAATTTTTATAATACACTGGCCCAAGCTTTTCCTTTGTATAACATTGTGGGATGCCACAGTCTTCCAGGGAGACATGTCTCCCTGTCAATCCTCTATGTTGCTGTACATAGGAACAGCATGCCTGAGTTAGTGCTAGTATGGGTGTGAAATATATTAATGCAGATCTTACAAAGGCTAGTTTTGGAGGTTTATAAAAACCTGTATGTGGCATTGAACAATTAGTTCTGGCAGCAAGGCCTTTAATCCAATAAAACCTCATTATGTCAGTAACAGACCCCATGCAACATGCAAATCATACGGCTTTAGTGTCAACTCCCTGCCTGGTCAATGTTAATGAGAAGGGCTGAGGGGGGATTTCCAGGGGTTTGGACACTGCTTTGCTTCAAGTCCAATTTTGTTTGATTTGCCTTTTTTTGGCAGCAGCCCTTAAAAGCCAACGGGCCCCATGGCATCCCCAAAGCACACAGGGACCATTTGCGTGCGATGCGTGCTCCAAAGAGGTCAGAGCCAAGACCAGTGCAGTGGTCACTGCTTCTGGTTGTTCCCTTGAATTTTAACACATCCAAAGCAGGACAAATCCCCTTCCCTTTTTCTTTCCAGTAGTTTCCCTCTCCCCCCAAGATCACTACCCTCTCCCCTCATTGTATCAGTCTCAGCCACACAGAGATAAAGACTCTGATTTGTTTTTCAGGAGCTAGGGAGAGAGAGGGGAAGAAAAAAAACATAAAGAAAAAAAAAAAGGGCACAAGCACCAGTTATGGAGGAATTCAGTGTTTTCAACCCCTCTCCCCCCATCCCCAGCTTTAAGCATCAGCTCCAGTCAATTCCACCCAGACAATAAAGTCATTTATCACTCGAGGACCCGCACAGGTTCAATACCTGATGTAAAGCAGATGATTGCTTCCATTGATTCAGATGAAATATCCAAGGAGAGCCGCAGCAGGCCGTGGCTAGAGCGCATGCACCATTTGTGATGGTTTAATAAATAAACCATTGATTATAAAAGGGAGCCTGATAAATCCTGACAGGGCAGATCTGCAGCTGTACCTCTCCTCTGACTCCTATAATTAATGGCTTAGTACTGTGCCACTGTTAAGTGAGAAGCCGCTCATCTAGAAGCAATAGCACATGTTAGCGGCATTTATGCAAATGTGCCTAATTACTGCACCCGTAAATGACAAGGTCACTCCTTGCTTTGGCCGAGATTTTCTTGGTGGAGACCATCAGTGTTGGCTGGGGATGTCTTGCCACAAGACAGACCATTTCTTCAGCTGCCTGAGAACACAATATGATGTCAAGCAGGCAGACGATGAATCCCACAGTCGATGGGGATTTGAGCCCTCAAATGAAGCAACCATCAGAAGATGCTGAGTGAGAGATGTGGGCACTGACTGGGCTTTGGATGGTCTGCAGGCTGGGAAAGGAACCATCCCACTCCTGGTCACAGGTTGAAAAAAAGCTTGATGTAAGATGTCCCTTGACAAATAGCATCTCACAAGCCTGAAAGAGAGATCTAGGCAACTGTAGACAGATCCTTCTTCCCCTACGGAACAAAACTACTGCTTTGTTGTGAACAGTTGTTTAAATTAGTTCTTTTTCTCTTGAACAAGTGCTGGATTTAGAAGGACACAGCCAGGAAATACTCTTCCCACCACTGTGATGAACAACCCCAGAGATCAGCCATGACAAAGGTCTTCAGCCAGCGTCCCCAGCGTTACCACCTTTTGCCTCAATCTGCATGGATGACATCAGGAAAGAAGTATTATGTCTCTCTGTAACTGATATATATGCTTTTCCAAGAATGTACTTCAGTATCAAGCTAGGCCAATATCTGTGCAATTAGCAGTAGAATTGCTTCACTATTTACCAACCTGTTAGACTCTCCTGTCAAAGGTTCTAACTATTAGACAAACGTCACACAATAGCTAACCATTTATATGAGACTCATTAATTTCATAGTATTTTAACAAGGTTGCAGCTTTCTCATGACATTCTTCTACAATAAATGGCAAACCCCCAGATTCTTAAAAGGTAATTATATGGCAGAGGAGACTGGCAGAGAGAGGCAAAGAAGAAGAGACTTGTCTTAAATTTTTATTTGACTCCTTCCCTGACTGGAGACAGGAATAGACACATGGTTTAAAAAAACCCCAAAACAACCCCATGCACATACACTAGATTTTAACATGGTAAATTCTTGTAATGTAAAGGGTTGACTTTGCCCATTTCAATTTAAATGTGAAATGAGATTTCTTTGCAAACATTTATGTGTAGATCTTCAAAACCCATGAAATAACATGGAGGGATTACTGAGTAGTGTCCATTAGAAAGTATTCATCTGAGTTAATGTTGTTTCCAAAATGAAATAAAGTGCAACAATAAATAATGGTTAATGTGTAATTCAATGTAAAGTCAGGATCAATCCTTTCTTTCATTAGACTTGGTACAGTATATGTGCTATGCATTTTTAATACCTTTAAATAATTTAGGAGAAATAGTGCAGAATAAGACTGACAGGAAATAGTCTAAGCTCCTAATTTTAGGAAACAGCCTATAAATTAAATTTCAGGAGGACATAACTTCTTGATTAAAGGTAAATTGTTGTCGTCACAACCAGAAAAAAATGCAGCACTGTATCTTATTACACTAATCTATTACATTTGCTACTTTAATTTAGGAGAGTACCACAAAGCTGACAACCAAAGAATCACAGCCTGGCACCTCAGTGTGCTACATTCTGCCCAACCACTGCAGAATGAACAGCAACAATCTAGAATTTGAAATCTTAAAGCAAAAAATGACTTCTTTTATAAGCATGCATCAGCTTCTGATTTTTGACAAGCAGCCACAGCAAATGCATTTCTGACTCTTTCCATTTTCTTGCTGGCTGGCTCTTCACCGTCCCTCTCCCTCCTCCCCACCTGTCACTCCTGACCCTTATTTCCTGCGCGCGGTTTTCTGTCCTTCCCTGGGATCTGATGTGCCTGATAAGCCGGGCATGCAGGATGCTGATTAGCGCTGTCAGCTTTAAAGTTTCCCTAACCCATTTCCCAGGTAATCTCGCACAAACGCCTATCTGCAGGCAGCACATGTGGCAGGGATGCAGTGGCTCACCTCTTATTTCAGAAACACCTGCAATAAATCAGAGAAAAGCTCTTAGGCCAGGTGTTGAAAGGCAAGAGCGTAACAGCCTGGCTGAAGCTGGGACTTGAACCCAAATCCCACTGTGTGCTTGTACTCTTCCCTGCAAACTCATCGCGGTGAAGGGTGGCAGTGGATCCATGGAGGGAAAATAAAAGGCAAAGCGTGAGCATGAGCTTAGTCAGGCAAATAGCATTGCAAATGAATAACTCTACTCACACAAGCAGTCTCCATAAATCCCAAATCATGTTTGTGTTCAAATACTTCCTCCCACGGCTGCAAAATGTGTGAAGAGGCTGAGAAAGAGTCACCCGTAACTACAAGGATTCACACCTCTTAAAGCCATCCTTATTAAAAACAAACTGTATTTACCAAAACAGTACACAAGCACACTCAGCTGTCTCCCTTCCTTCCTTCAGTCATCGCAGGGAGAGCTCCAGCTCCTCCAGAGCACACCAAGAAGGATAAGCTTTTTTCAGCCAAGGGGGTTGAAACAGCTTCCATTTCCACTTGGGGGATTCACTGCAGAAACTACCTAGTTTAAATCACATTTACAGCTTGTGTCACACAGACTAAATAATTTAACAGCCCCTTCTGGCTTTAAAATCTAACTACCTATTGCATCACAGGTGGTAAATCTTTTTACCAAGAGAAGAGTAAGCTTGGCCTCGATAAACAGGGCTTTTTAAAACCAATCAACCACAGCCCCACGTAAGCCAGCATGTGAGAAATTTGTCTTTGTGAAAAAGATGAGTTGTGGTAAAATCTCAGAGCCTGCAACTTTTGATCAGTTTGTACTAAGCTCTAAAAGACTATGTAAAATAATACTTCTTGCCATAAAACACTATTATATTTGAAGAAGAAATTGTATATAACGAGGAACAGAGTATGAACTCAACTCCACTATAAGCTAAAAATACCTAATTTAGCACATGTTTAGGGTTCAGTTTCTGAACCCTAAACATGAAAAATCCAGCCATTACAGAGCATCCTGCCCTGCAGAGACCATATCAGGTTCAGCGAAAAGAAAAAGAAAAGAAAAGAAAAGAAAAGAAAAGAAAAGAAAAGAAAAGAAAAGAAAAGAAAAGAAAAGAAAAGAAAAGAAAAGAAAAGAAAAGAAAAGAAAAGAAAAGAAAAGAAAAGAAAAGAAAAGAAAAGAAAGAAAAGAAAAGAATGCTGCATGCTGTTCCACTTAGTCCAAAGGGAACTAGAATATTTTAAAAAGCCTTACTGCACTTAAACTCCACTTAGAGGACTTACGCAGTAGCTAGTTATAACTGCAGTAATGAATTTCATGATTTCCACTTGACAATGTACTTAAGCAGGATGACTTGTGTGCACAAAGATAGAAATTTGGCTATCTGTCCTTTACATTCAGAATCAGTGCCCATGATGTTATTCTCCCCCAAACTGGTGTTTGCACATGCCACCTCTCCGGAGGAGCTGGTGTCTCTGAAGCAGAAGTGCTGAGCCACAGCCTCGCACTTCACAGCCAAAACAGCAGCTCTGAAGCCTCCTGGACTTTTCTGTCAGAGACAAGCAGCACGAGGCAGGTTTCCCACAAAGAAACGGACACAAGACTTGGAGATATCACTGAGAAAAACACCTTCTGATCTTTAAGGAGCTGTGCAATATTGGGATGCGCAGTGCTTGGTCCTGGTCAGGTCCCAAGCACAGCATTTTCAGCATCTACAGCTCTTCAAGCACTTGCATCTTGGAAAAGTTTTCACTGCCTGATAGCTGCTGTTCTTATAAAGAAAAAAAGCAACAAAACAAAGACCAGGGGAAATTTTTTCTCTCCTCAGGGGAAGAAGCCCAGTGTATTCCCTTTAAAAGCAAACTCAGGATAGGAAATTCAGTAAAGCATAGAACAAATGTCCTCCTCAGTTTTCAAGCAGGAAACACACTTCTGGTTTTCTTCTGCACATGCAACACCTCTCCACCTGACATTTATCTAATATTTTGAATTTCTCAGCAGTTTCAAACCTAATTAAAAAAAAATAATCCACTTAGCAGAAAGATGTTTTCCTCTTCTTTACTGCCAAATCTTTCCACCTCATCACTGGTTCCAGATGTAAAGTGTGCAATGCCCAGGGAACCAGTGACAGATTTAAGAGTTAGCCTCTGATGCCCATGCAGCATTTCAGACTAGCACTTTGGGAGCAATATGACTAACTGGGAGGTTCACAGTTTTCCAAATAAACACAGAATAACAGCTTCTTCTTTCTCATCTGGACCCAGCAGCAGAAGGCATCCAACTTCTGGGGAACAGTAATATAAAGTGCTCCCAAACAGCAGTAGCAGATATTTCTGAACAGCTTTTCTATTAAGTCATACACTGCATAGAGCCAAATAAATCAAGTTTTTTTTTTAGTCCTCACGTAAAGTGACCTGCATAACTTTAAAAAGCAGCTTTATTACCTAATAAAACCTTCCATCACACTGAATCACCCTCTGCATTCACACACAGAGAAATAAAATGTGTGTGTGTGCGCACACGCAGCCCTAGTGCGTATCCTTGCGTTTCGCCATCTGGCATCCTTCTAGGGATTAATAAAAAAAAAAAAAATTAGGTTTAAAACACCACATACGCACTCAGGGAATGAGAACTCTTACAGAAGGTTTTAACAACCTGCGTGGAAGCACCACGGGACGGACAAGGCAAGCCAGCTAAGGGTGTGAGCACACATCAGGAGCAGAAAATGCACATTTATCAAACCAGAGGGCACAAGACGTTACAACTATTTGCGTATTTTATGTGGCATAAGTAAGCTGCAGACCAGTACGCCTGATCAAAGCTTGCTCGAGTCCTGAGGAATTGAAATATGACAAATGGTAACGTGACAGAGAAATGTCAAAATAGATGAGGAATTACACATGCCAGTGACTGAACAAAAACTAGCTGAGATTAAGTCAGAGACAAAGATGAAATGCCAGATTGCCTGAAGCTAATTATCTGGACAATTAATGGAATGCCTGCAACTCGTTTTGATTATTAGGAGCACAGTCAGTCGGAGAAAGGACAAAGCTATTTGCAAGAGTCCACACTGATTTCCTCAGAAGAGGATGCTGGCAATGAAGTGGAAGAAATTTGTAGCCTGGAGATCACTAAGCCAGCTGCTAAACTATGGTACAGCCATGTCACCTGGTACCAAAATGATACCAATACTTTCCTTGGACTCTCCCTGGTGTCAAAATTCAATGCACATCTCATTCCCAAGCTGACAATTTGACTGGTATACTAGATAAGGAAAAATATTTGTGTGTGTTTGATGCTACAAAACAAGACACATACAATTAAGTAATTCTATGCCATGACCTGCCAGAAATTAAAACTGAACTTCCTCCCATTTTCCCTTAACTTTTTCATGCACCACTTTTCAGGAAATTCATACACTCTTCTATATTTATCAACTCAAGAGCTAAATGTGGTTGCCAGATAAATTCTTTATGTGATGACATTTCTTAAACTGGCCACAGACCAGCCAGTGCAAATACCTACTCACTCAGCTAGTATAAGGGAATATCAAGATGTTTGATAAAAAATATTCACTTGTTTTAAAAAAAAAAAAGAAAAAAAAATGAAGGAAGAAAAGGGTCTAATCCCAAATACAGGGAGACTCTCTGTGAAGAGTTATCTGAGCCTTTTTCTCTTACTGGTACAGAACTGCCTTAGTATCTGGGATGAGAAATACCTGGCAGGTTTCCCTTCTAAGCCCACATTTGTGTCAGTAAAAAGCACAGAGGCCACATTCTTTTGAAGACACAGTATTACATTTTAGCTTTCCTCCTCTCTAGTGAGATCCTGGGAAATATGTATGCATTCACCACTGCCATTAAGCATCACATCCATCACTCGAAAGCCACTTTACCCTGGATAGCAGAGAGTGGGAATGGATGTGCCCCAACCCTGGTGCTTCTCTGAAGGGCTTCCCCGCAGACAGTCCCTTCAAATATCAGAAGTAAATCAGAGCCCAGGTCTCGGCCGAGCCAGGCCTGCAGTGCAGCCCCAGCTCTGCCAGAGCCGTGAGGGTGAGCGGCTGGCACAGCGAGACCCGCTCGGCAGCCAGCTCACATCCGCCGGGAAGAACCCAGGGCCTGGATTTATTCACTTGGCCTCTGCCACTGACTGACACAGTTATGCTGCTTTCAGCACTTGGGTAATTCTCTTGCACACACGTATATTCATTTTGCAGCTTTTTACATCATTTTAACAGGATGTTGAATGTAGGAATTTCCAGATGTAGGAATTTCCAGAGCTGCCTTGATCCTGAAATGAGGATGTCTTTCAGCGTAGGGATCAGAAAGCCAAGCTGTTCCTGCTTCGTGCTGAAGTTCGGCTTTGTTGCCTTAAAAAGGGAGAGCCTAAAAGACAGCATGTGCTAGAGAATGGACTACAATCTGCTGTGCTTCTTGGGACAGACCCTTCGTGAGGTTTACAGCAGTTTAACACCCCATGCAGAGATTAAAACTGGTTTTACAAACTCAGTTCCTGAATAGGCACCGTATTTTAGCTGAGGGAAAGGCAGCCAGCTTTGCAGCAGGAAAACCAACTTCAAACAGGTGTACTAGGAGGGAGCCCATGCCTTCAAACACACTTCATCCATCCTTGGATGACAGAGATAAGATGTTCAATTGGGAACGGCACTTCCTATTTTATTCTCTGCACAAGAAGGGCTGAGAAAGGGACCAACATTTAGGGGTTTAGAACTGATGTACTACCTCAGCAAAAACCTGTCTGTGAACAGACACAGCTCTGCTGACTGGTGGATGAAATGGCACTGGGCAGCAATCTCAATACCAGAATAAAGCCATTTTTGTAAAACCCCAGTGAGTTTTGCCCACACAAAGAACACTTTGCACATTACTCAAGAACAACTGCCTTTGTCCCTGCTCCCTGTGAAACCCCGACTCCCAAATTCATCCATGACAGCAGTCTGGAGAGGAACCTCAGGCAGGATGGAAGTCCACCTCCTTTCATCTCAAAACTATTGCTAGAACTCAGCCCCCACTCAATTACCACCTGCAGGTAGTTACAAGCACAAAATATTTCAAATCCACAGGCTTAAAAGGCATTTTTTCCCACCAAAAGTGAAAAAGTACCCTAAATGCTTTTGGTCATTTGTTAAATATTAGAAAGCTTTTCAAACTATTTCACCTTGCTAACAGTTAGGGGTTTTCCAGATCCTCAAAAAATTAAAAAGAAAAAAAACCCCAGTATTCCATCCTTCAGATAGGCCAACTCTCTTTTTTTTTTTTTTTCCATTTTTACTGATTTACATTTCTGAGATGGCGATTAACATCTTGGTCAGAGACATCAGAATAAACAAAAGCTCACAGCATATCAGGTCTTACCACTGAAGAAAGGGCTTATACTCTTCTCAGCTTTTATTTTGGTTGGCCAAAACAAAACAAAAAAAACCCAGCTGTTTCCCAGGGGAGACATGACAGACACACTGATTTTCAAAAGACAAATGTGATGGAGGCTGGTGCAAAATCAGATGTACTCAAGTAATGCACAGCGCCCTGTCCTGCAGACTGAAGTCGAGGCAATGAAGTGGGGAACAAAGCACACTGCAATGTTTTAAGGAACTCAGAAACCTGATACATCTATGTCTGCCCCTGGAGTAATCTTTTTCTGATCTTTGCTCACAAAATATGATTTAAAGATCTGAATGATTTTTTCCCCCTCTCAAAACAGCATGTCAGAATAATACATGCTTCTGCTGGACCCTTGGGAGACACGGGAATTGTGCCAATCCATCACATTGATACCACAGTCCACCCAGTATCTACCATGTCTGTGCTTTTAAAAGGTTAAAAAACCCCTCAAGGTTTTGTGATAGGGTATTTTTTCCTTTATCTCAGTCTTAAAAATAGTGGGAAAGTTATACAATCTGTATCCATTCTTGGAGAGGCTATGCAAGGGGAAGCATCACTGCTGTACCCCAGATTCCTTCACAGGTTTGGCAGACTCTGAGCCACTGCAAAACAGGAGCGATCAGGAGCTGAGTGCTGCCCTATGCTTTGATTCACCTCGTACCAAACAGAGCTAAAGAGACTACAGAAATAGGTATTGTAGGCTCCTGAACCACAATACATCCATCTCAAACACAGACGTGAAAGATCTTGCAAGAGTGAGGCTTTGGTAAAGTGACAACTCTGTATTTAAATGATGATTTGTTTGGACAAGGTTTTCAGGAGGAATCCTGCACGGCAGCTGTTCCCAAGGAGCTCAGCACGAGCCAGAGTGCTCATTTTATCCCACCTTTTCAAAGCCTTAAAAAACATGGTAGCATTCTCTAATTGACTACTCTTTTCATATCTCAGGAGAGGGTTTTTTCCATTACAAAATGTAACTTGTATTCTGAATCTCACAGATCTTACCTAGAGGAAGAGACAATACACAAGCAGAGGTTTCTCCTTTTCCAAAATTCTGCCAGGTTGGACTTAAGAAACCACAAAACTTTTTAGACACTTAGAATCTCCAAAAAAGGGAAAACCAAGGAAGCTTAAAAAAAAAATTACACGCATGCACATACTTGATTTAAATGATGAAATCCTGCTCATGAAAATTAAAGTGGTATCTACATTAGAGATGGCCCATATGATAGCCCTGTTGTCATATTAATCGTATTTATTCCAAAAGTCCAGTAATGTTATCTTTGGCCCCAGCTCCAGCAGCCTGTAATTTAACACAAGACCTTTTCTCGGCATGCGAATCAGGTACTAACATTGCCTCTATCAACCCCTTTTGTGCTTCTAAATTAGAAAACCCAAATGCTGTTTTTCTTCAGATATGAAACACAGTCAGCGTTGCAAAATAAAAGAGCAATTAACTTTGCAAGAAAACTGTTGTGCAGGAGTGAAGTACAGTACTTGAAACAGCGGCTAAAACCTAAAACTCTTCCTACAAATGATATCTCTTAATCAGGCTAAAATGACAGAACACAACTTCAGATACTCCTGAAAATTAAAACAAAATAAAAAAATTAAACTAGTGGAAGATATTCCTCCCACACACTAATTTGGTTGCTGGGCTTTCATTGCTGCATGGTAAGAAGTCTTGGTGTTTTGCTAGTTGGAAAACTGGCTCTGCCTCCCTGCCATCTCTCCCTCCCCAAATGAGCCCTAAACAGATAATAAATATTAGCACAGATTTTTTCATGGTTTCCTTTATCACTCAAATGACAAAAGAAGTTTATGAATTCTCTGAATAAAATTCAGGCTGGAGCTGCCCTAGCTGAAAAGACAAAAAGAAAGCTAACATTAAGGACTTGAAGTTGATAAGTATTTTAAAATACGAAATTATCTTGGCTCTGACCCTTCTCTAAAATCAGCCAAGATTTTATAACTTGGTAAAATTAAATGCCTTATCAACACACAACTGACTGCTACCCAGCAAAGATAAATTATCTCATTAGTGCCATAGAAATCAGATGAGGCGTGCATAGTAAGTGACATATTAAATGCAATTATAAAACCCTACTGAAGTGATGTTAGTGACCTGACACATGACAAAAAACCCCAACGAGGCAATGCAGAATCCAGGCTGGAAGATGTGCTGCTATTATTTCTATGCAGCAGACATCAGATACAAAACCACTACTTAGCCATCAGTAAAAATGCCATAATCAAAAGTGTTGGAAAGGTTTAAAAAATTGTTTATATGCAAAGAAGGGGATATCTCTGAGAGGTGCAGAGCTACCCAGTAATGCAGCAATCTGCAATGGCTGTGAAGGTTGGGAGAGCTGCCTTCCCACACCACCCACCTCTGTCCTCATGTGTGCACACAGTGCCCATCTGCTGCCAGACATTAGGCAGGTCCCCACTTTTCACATCTGCAGTGATAATTTTCCAGTGTTAACTATCATAAAATGAGAATGAGGGAAACACATGGCTCAAAGAAACCATAGGGAGCCTCCTCCCATCTCCTGTCAGCAGTACCAGTGAACTAAACCCTTCCTGACCAGCATTTATCCAGCTCTTCTCAAACTCCCCTGGTGCAGGACTGCTGCAAGCAGACTCTCTGGTGCTTCTCTCCCCTCTCTGCTGCAAAGATTTTAACTAAAATCTGACCTACATTTTCCTTGCTGCAACTTACTGCTCTTTATCTGACTCACAGCAGACAGATCCCAGGCTATTCCTTCTCTCCAGCAGGCATTTACACCTTCCAGGGTCACACAGCCTAGCAAAGAGACGCGATGCCAGCTTCCATTATTTCAACTTGCTGTCCCACATCATATTTCCTAAATATGTTGTCATTTTTGTTTAACCTTTGCCCTTCATTGCATTTTCCTTGAAGGGTTGTGCCCCAAAGCGGACACACAAATGCCCCAGCTGAGTCCTTCTTAGGACCAGCTACCTCAAAATATTAATCCATGTGTCGTACATGCAACACTGTTCACATCCAGCAAGCTGTCATCTTGCTAAAGTATGTCACTGTCAACTACCAGCTAGTTTTCAGACTACAGAAAGACACCCCTCAGGCATCATCCCCTGCTTGGAGAGTGAATTGAGCAGCTCAAACACTATCCTGTTCACTTGCCTCATGGAACTTCACCCTCCACAAAAGCACGGGCCACCAGTGGACCACAGAAAGACTGGTACAGCCACCTTGCCCACAGGGCAAGTGAAGTGTGAAGTTCTGACGTTCTGAAGTTCTGAAGAAGTGCTGAACTCCCCCTTTCACCATCAGCCTCTCACACCATCCTTGGTGCCCACAGCTGGAAGGCAAACCACAACACCTGACCCCAACCACTGTGACATGAAACAACCCAGCAAATGTCCACAAGAAAGCAACTGCTTCCCATCAAAGAGCTCAGCATCTCCCCAGGAAAATGAGACCTCTGCGATTTGGTCTCTGCTTGAGGCAGAAGCTCTGTGGAGGGCTTAGGGATGGCTCTTCCCAAAACACCACCTTGACGGCTGGCAAAAAGGATTTTCCTTTTTTCTCCATTGTGAGTTTTTTCTTCCCTCCCCCATTCTGACTTGCATTAGACTTTTACAGTGAATTTGCAATGCAAACTCTTCTTCAGGCCACAGAGCTGAGGGAGTCTCCTCTGCCTGGAGCCTGTAGCGACACAGCTCTCTGCTGTACCTCCTATCGGAAACAGCACTGCTGAACAGCACTTGAGTAACATGACATGCCAGAAAAAGTAATCAAAAAACTCTGTTGAGTTGCGTGAAATCACGTCAAAGCAACATACACCTGCACCTGGTACAAACACACATTTTAGTTTTTACACTTTTGGAGATTATCGTATCAGTGATGGAGAGCCTCATTTCCAGAGGGAAAAAGACAAGAGACAGACTGCAGCCTCTTGTCTTCCTGCAGTCTGAATGACACAGGGCCTTGCTACAGAGCTCCCTGCTCTTTTCCACCACTCACCAACCCCATTGCATAAAAGAGGAGGGGAAAGGTTTGAAAAAGCCCTGGTACCTCTATTTCACATTGCTAGCAAAGGAAAAACACAAACACATACTTTTTACACGCCACTGTCAGATGATCGAGCGATTTTGTTCACCTATTGAAATGAGTCAGCCTGAAATGCTTTCCTTAATACAACTTCTAGCAGTTTTGTGAGGGGCACTGCTGGTGTCAGATGTGGAACAACCATGTCAGAGAGGAAGCAACCATTTTCCAAGCATGTTGATTCATTCCGCAATAAAAAAAGTTACGCTGTTCACAAAATTACTTTTTATCCATCCCTTTACTCAGCAAGACAGGCCAATACAATTTCTGTCCTTTTTCTTTCTCTGTACAGTTCATTTTTGTACCTCCTGGAGGTTAGGAAGCAAATTACAAATTGACTGGTTTGAATCCTTCCCACACAGAGGTGTAATACTGTTTAACTGTAGGTATGTTGCTGGAATGCAGTTCTTTATTTTAATACATTTATTTCAACCATAAAATTAATTATTAGTGACAGTAGTAAACATAAATAAACCATAGAGATCACTGCATTTTTGTTTAGGTGGTTGATAACATGGAAAAATGACAGAACAAAAAGATTTAAGCATATTTAGTTCTGTTTGTGGGCAGTGTTCAAATTCTTGGGTTTTAAATTTGAAAGGTTAAAAAGTTTAATAGGACTAATTAGTGGTCTACTTACAATATCCAGTAGGGATATTTTGAGGCATTACAGAATATCTCCTGTGTTGCCCAAGATACAAGTCAATGAAATCGAGATGAGGGTTTGTTATTGGCCAGAACCAATTATTTCTGCTGGGAGAAAAGATCATTTTGTGACAGGAATTATAATGAAATAACAGGAATGAGAACTTGAGAAATTTTGACCTTAGAGTAAGTTAATATTCTCCTTGGAAAAGTTTAAATATACAGCCTTTATTTTATTGTCTTGTATAAGGAAAAAGGCAATTTTCATTGTCTTGATGAACAAAAAACACTAATAAATTAATATTCTCTATTCTGGATGCCTTAAAACAGAGCAGGGTTTGAACTCATCTGCCCATGTGTACATAAGAATGCTAAGTATCCTTTTCTCAGTTTACACAGAGTCTTGCACGCCACAAACCCCGCTGGAAGAGAGTTCCTGCAGAAGTGCTGGTGCTTCTGCCCATCTACTCACGGGCTCACCTTTTTTACCTAGGAAAGAGATCAGTGAAGAGACCCACACTCGAACTCTTCTGCCTCAAAGAGTGCTCCTTACTGGCTTCTACGTTTCCCTGCTTTTGTTCCACGTGGCAAAAAACATTATCTTTTCCTAAAGAACAACATCTAGGTGCTGGTTCAGTGATGCTTAGAGCTGTTTTTAGCAGAGACTGCTGGTTTCTCAGGTTCACAGCCCTCTTGCACCATGTGATTCCGGCATGCCAAGGCAACAAACCCTGTTTGGATTCACACGGTAGTGTGGATCCAGCCCACAAAGACAGCTTGGTTATTTCCTGTGAGACCCCACTGGACTCAGAACATGCAGCATCATGTTCTTTCTCAGCTCAATAACCCACAAGTTTCAATGAGATTTTAGCTTTTTATTTCCCTTCTGTCAGTGTGAAGTTAGTCTGGTCTTCAGTCTCACACCCTCTTTGCAGTGGCTCTGCCCTGTTTTCCAGGCTATTCAGCTTCATTGTCTCCTTGCCTGCTCCTCTTTATCTTCCCTGTTCTCTTGAAGAAAGTCTCCACTGCAGAGCCTCCTCCAACAAGGGCTGGGACAAACCCTGCACTGCTAAACTGATAACAGAGTTTATGGGTGGTCACAGGGTTGGGTCAAGCCCACACTGCTGCAACTACAAAAATTCTAATACTAATATATGCCTTCTGACTGTGTGCTAAGATAACAGAAGATGAGAACTGGACGCAAAGGGGCATTTCATCTCCAGCTGCATTTCAGCTTTGGAGAGTGATGGCAGAGTGGGGTACCATTTGCAATATCCCTGGTGGATTTAAGATAGGGAGTTTATTATAATTTTAAACATGTTTTAATTAACAAATTCTTTTGTAAGCCACCGTCAGCAGCGGTTTCCATGGTTGCTGCTATCGGATATTGCAGAGCACAAAGTGCGGCTGCAGCAGCAGGGGGAGGCCACACACTGAGCTGATGGGGAAAGGGATCACTGCTGCCCACCAGGACCTGGCTGAAGGGGCAGAGGAGAGATTGGTTTTGTGGCCCTCTCCCCTCGGCAGGGATCACCTCCCTGCAAGGCATCAGGAGAATGATGCCTCCCCCATCTACCCACGGCTGGGTCCTCCTGAAGTCCCCCTGGCGTGAGACCAGATCTTCACTTCCTGTGGGACAGCAGCCACAATCAGTGCTGTCCCACACCCCAGGAATGTCCCCACGGTTCTTTCACACCAAAACGGGTACGGGCTTTAATTTGTTCATCTCCAGCGTTCAATCGAACAATCTACAGTAGGTCGGCTTTCTGATGGGAACTAAGGGCGATTCTTTAATTAGATTTAAGAACTGCAACACTTGAAGTTAAATCACGCTTAGGAAGAGGAAAATTGAAAAATGATAACTAATGGGATTTACAGATGATTTCTTTTAAAAGTAAAAAATTATTATTACACACATGTACCCCAAGGACCTTTCAATAGCTGTTAAAAATATTCCTCTTAACAGCAGACAATGAGAATATATCCACTTATATGGAAAGATGAACAAAAAAAACAAAGCTTCTGCTAAGACATTTTTTAATAAAAGTAAAGATTCCCAATTATTTGCTACAGCCTGCAGCCCCTTCCACCTCCTCCTCCATTTCAGATTCTGTATTTCTTTAGCAACTGCAAATGATGTCACACCTAGTTAATATTGGGGCCACACGTCTGGATTCTGACCTAAGTGACATTGATGAGGCCGGCTGCAAAAAGGGGCATTGAATCCTAGCTCAGAGACACGTAAGTAAAGTGAAAACAAGATCTGAAGTATTTGTCCTAGTGCAAAAGAGTATTTCAACCCAAATTTAAAACCATCTAAAGAATTCAGAACCCCAACACATACTACAAAGAAGCCAGGTATCATACTTTCAGGTAACCTCTGCATCAGTGGGGATTTCTTCGACGGTGACAATAATGGACAGAAATGACTTCTTATGGCTTAACTGTAGGGATAATGCTAATGTCAAGATTTTCCCCTGTAAACCCAGGCACTCTCTTGCATCACATTCATCTCTTCTGACACAGCCCCCAAGGCCAACCAACTTTAACATGAGCGGATACAGACCCAGAATTTGCTTCATGGGAAAGATCCATTTGCTTAATTAGGTGTGTAAAAATTGAACTTGTAGAGATATTCTAGCTGCAATCAAACACTGACCGCTGCACAAGGCTTTTTGCGCCATTTGTTTCCCACCTCTGGTTTGTGGAAGTCCATTGCCACTGCAAGTGCTAAACCAGACAGTCAAACAAAGGTATGGAGTGCCAGCACCTACACTGGTGGCGGAACTTGCAAACACACCTACTTGAGCACGCTTTGCTGAAATTCAGGCCCTGTTCCTTTGCAGGTGACATGTGGAAACTGCAGGGGATGTGATGAGTTAGGTAGGAATTCTTCACTAATGTACTTTATCAGCAACTTGAATTACATTTTTGTAAATCTGTACAAATAATATGTCTCTTACAGGGGTCTCGAAGGTGTTTGCAAGGAAGTATTTTAAGTTTTCCTTCAAGTATTCATAGATAACATTTATTGTGAATTTTGTAGTCATACTTGCACATTAAAGGAATTAGCAGCAAATCCAAAAAGACACAGAAATCTGTTCTGAATCCACAGACGAAAATGAAAATGAGGAGCACATCTGATGACATAAATAATGATATAATCAATATACTTGCACAAGAGAGAAGAAGGATAAAAGCTATTGTTTTTCACATAGATTATGTTAAAATGTGTCATACAGAACTGGTAAAGGAAAGAAACATATTGACAACGTAGCATCTTTTACCTAGGAAGGAACAATTCTTGCACAATTCAGGAACCCAAAAATCACAAGTACACACAAGCTCTTTAGTGGTTCATTATATGCAGCAGGATGACTACTGCACTTGCAGGGGTTAGGTGCCCTGCCCTTAAAACCAGTGGCAACCTTGGCAGAGAAGCCAAAATCTCCTTATTTGAATCCTTGTCCCTTCAGACTCTTTAGAGCATGACAAGCTAGCGGAAGCTGGCATGGCTTCCCTGTCTGCTCAGCAGGGGAAGATACCAAAATCCTGCTACTGCTCTCTGGCAGGCACCTTTTTCCAGTGCTACATTTATTTCCAAGCAGCAGCTATAAATTTGATGTTGCAGCAGCAGAACAAACAGTTCATTCTAGTCAGGGTTTGCCAGGCAGGAAAAGTTGGGTATCTCAGCAGCTTGGTGTTCCTGGGTAGAGGGAAAACCACCAGCTCAGGAGCCACAGAACACTGTCACAGCTTTCCTTTCACAGAATGCACCCTTAAAAAAAGGTTTTGCTTGACTAGGTAAGGCAATATTTGAAGCCTCTGGAGAAGAGATTATTTAGAAGTTAGAATACATATAATCATTAGAGGTGGCATTGTGATACACAATGTGATTTACAAACTGATTTCATACCACTGCCACTTCAGGCCCAGGAAGAATGCCTTGGTAGTTATTCGGCTATGAGAAAAGCTTATCCATTTACTTTCCTAAAAACCCAACAATCTGCTGTGCAGCAGGGACTCTCTCGGGGTGCATCCTCTTCATTCACAGGCTCTGATAAGGATGCTCTATCAGTACTTTTAACTTCATCCCAAATTATGAATGCTTTCAAATCTAAACAGCATTAAGAAGCTTTCTTGCTTTTCCTGGCAGCCTGCAGTGCAAAAGTGTTAACTCAGGAGTTTATTCCACAATGGATACTAATGACATTTAGTGACATGATGGATACATCCTGGCTTTGCAGTATATAGATGATCTCAGAATACAAACCTTATTTCTTGTTTCCCTAATATGCTGCACATGGATCAGCGTCGTCAGCAGTCTGTCTTCAGTATTTTGATTAATAATGTTAACGTGGTGTTCTAAATTGAGTTATTGTTCACATTTCTGATCATATTTATGCTATTTTTTAATTTAAACTTTGTGAAAGCATTATTTTGTGACCAGCAGGTTTACTTTCATAGGCTATGTTTTTCCAAAATGAAGGCAAGATTATTGGGATCAAAAATTATTTTAGTTCCTCTTTAACTGAGAAACTATCTTTTAGAGATTATTTTAAATCTTATCCTATTCTCTGGTTCACATGTCTGTAGTGAGGTTTTTCTTAGAACATACAAATAAAGAAGTCACTCAAGTCTCCTCCTGACATGAGGTCAGAGGACACACAGATTTCCCAGCCAAGAACTAGCCCAGTTTTGGAGGTTTTTTTTTTTTCACTATGCTTCAAATGATGCAATTCCAGACTAATGACACCTAACAACCCATCAGCATGCCTTGCAGCCAACATGTTCTCACTCAATGCCAAAGATGAGGGATTTGAAGATGGTAACTCTCAGCCTTCATGAACAAACAGGGTTAAAAGCACAAGTCAAGACAGGCTTCACAGGAGTTCAGTATGGAGACTAAAATAAAAAAAACACCGAAAATGTGTTTGAGATGGGTCTCTCTTACATTAAGCATCAAAGGAGCCTTAACAAGACCACGCTAGTATCCACAGTTCCTGTTAAGCCAAGATCTGATTTCTTTCCAGTCCAAGAAGTGGCTCATGACATCAGATTGCAGTCTTCCTAAGGCCTTGGCAAAAGCAGGATTATTTTCTATGCTCAGTAATTGCAGAAATTTGCTCTCCAGCTTCAGGCATCTGAAGGGCATGATTCACAGTGTCAGCAGGAAATGATGGGGCTGTCATGCTCCTTCTGGCAGCAGGAGGAAAGATGATGCAAAAGTGAGTGAGAAGACTGAGGGCCGTGGGGATGACTCGACTATGAGGCTTTGGCACGTCAAAGACAAGCCATGTTTTTATACATATAGACAGGAACAGGAAGTTCCACCCCTCACCAGCCAACCCCTAAAACTGTCAAGTGTCCTAGCTGCCTCACTGAGAAAGAAAGAGAAAAATTACTTTTGGAGCTGATTTTAATAATAGTTTTGCAAATCGACCTTTTTTTTGTTTCTTCAGTCCTTAGGAACAGAAGTTTTCTGGAGGGCTGCAGACCCAGGATGAACCATGTGTGGAAAACCTGACATTTTTCCTCAAACACACGAAAAGGAAAGAATGTAGAAATTGGATGAGAACCAGTCCCACTTTCTTCTCCCACTGAGCAGCAACCAACCACTGAAGTCACTAAAAAAAACAATCTGCAATTTTCCTCCAGATGAAGAGCACAGCGGTGTTTGATACATGTGCACCTAACTGTGGCTTTCTGTGAGCACAATTAATATCTCTAATGCAGCTAACAAAAGCAAAGCTTTTTAAAGATACAAAGCTGAAAAAAGGATCTAAGGCTGAGTGAGCGGAGAGAGGAACAAAACGCAAAAGCAGCTCCAATGCTTAAGGCAACCTACACGCACACCATCTATAGATGAGTCTCTTGCTATGAAATGCATTTATATGGATCATTATCTTCACATGATACCTAGGCATTCCAGAAGCATTCAAGTGACCACATTATGCATGGCTCAGCACACTGCTTACGTACGCGCGTGGGTGGCTTTAAAGAATCCTGAAATTATGTCAGCACAATGGGGAAACGGGGGGCTTCCCATCGAAGGAGAGAAAGAACAGCAGAGAGTGCATGCAGAAGGCTGGGCCCATCCTATCCATTGTGCTGGACATGAAAAGCAAGGCTCGTAGATGAAGTTAAAAACATCATTTTAACTCAATGGAGGACAGATGTTGAAAACATCAATCCTGCCCGTGTGCAAAGGATTTCATAACCACCTTTGCTGTGCGGCTCAGTTCATACAGGGAGAAGCTCAGAGAAGGCAGCAAGAAGAAAACAATTTAAAAAACTTTTGTGTAGGTGTGGGAAGGGGGAGATGGCTGTACAAGCAAATTGCTTTGAAAAATTGGCTGGTGATGGGTTAGGGCTGAAACAGGAATTTTTGTAAGCTCTGCAGTGCAGCAAAATCTGGGAACCACGGCAGAAAAAACGACAGGTGGACTTTACTAGAAGTTGCCCAGTCGTGTCCCTGTGCAGCTTCCTAAGAGATCTCCCACCTGGCCCAAGAGCCAGCTGGACCTCCTTGCCACTGCCAGGCACCATATGAGGGTCAGACAGAAGGCATTTTGCTACTCTAGCTGATTAGGAAATCCTAGAACTACCCTCAAAAAGCACTCTCAAATCCCATCTTACAAACCTCTGCCTCGCCAGCGTTTTTAAACTCTATTTAATGGAAGCCCTTTAGACAGGCTCCTACAGCCTGTGCCTGCATGGCACACGTCTGGGGACAGGGACTGGCTCCGTGCAGTCACAGGGAACTGGTTCCTGCTTCCCGCTGATAAGGAAACACACTATACATTAATCTCCTTTTACAATATCGTATAAAACCCTAATTACAACCTCATGCCTCCACAACAAATGCATCACACATTTAATTCATGCACAAATGTCAGCCCTCAACAAAATTTTTAATGTGGTTGAGTTTGTAATTAAGGGTTTGCTTTGTTCAGCAAGTGAGGTATTAGGGTGTGACCATGGATCCCAGCTCTACCACTATTTCCTGCAGGCTTTTCTCAGATATAAGCAAAACCAGGACAACTGACCAGATACATTAAGAAGATCATCTGCATGGTCAGACATCTTACAGACCTACTTCTGGAACAGAAAATCCTTTGAGAGCCCTGATAAATAGAAATAACCAGACAAGCACTTCATTTGAACACCTGAAAGACATACCAGTCCAGGTAACCATTAATCCACGTGCTTCCCCCTCTCTTTCTTTGTCATTTCAAAGAGAAACAGACCTATCTTTCTTCTTTTTATATGCAGTTAAAAAAACCCCAAAGAAACAATTTAGCAGGATCTTTGGTGGTAGTGCTTAAAAGAGATTTTTAAATTGTATAAAAGGGACACACAGTACAGAGCTTACACCTGTCAGTCACTCAGCCAGCAGCAGCATTTCATTATCCTAACATAGATCAGTTGTGAAAACAGGAACTCAAATCTTATTCAGAATTCACGAGAGTCTTCCTCTGGGTTGGTAGTCACCTCTAGGTGCTCCAACAATCTTCCCAACAATCCAACACATGAACTTTGCTATTACCTAATGATCTTTGCTGGGAACACAAACACAGCCCCATGCAAAGTCCTTTAAGATCTCAAATGACGAACATACCATGTGCACCTAACAACATCCAGCTAAACTAAAGACTTGTGACCCACTGCAGTGTTCAACCCCATGAAAACCTTCCTATTCTTGGTTGTTCTTGAATGAGCTGCATTCCCTTGACTTCAGGATAACAGACAGATTTCCAGGAATCAGCAAATATAAACAATTCTTCCAGTTGTAATGATGTTCCAAGCTTCATGATTCTGTGGTGGAAACTGGAGAGAAGAGTCTTCTATTTGCATATGGAATTAATTCACTGATTAGGCAAGAAAAACATTTCAAATAAAGCAGGACACACAGCACAGGTGATTTTCACCTGTACACAGCCATGGAACAATTTTTAGAAGACAGAGTTATCCCAGTAGCTGGTCTTCTGGAATACCACGCAGCAGAAATGGGCAGACTTCACATCACACTCAAGCAGGATGACTGTGACTTTTGGATAATCAGCCTTTGAGCTGTAACACGTGAGATGAGTGTAGGGAATGTCACTGGAGAGGCATACAACAACACATACTGCCCCTGTTAGTCACATGAGATTCCACCCTGTCATATCCAAAGCACTGAGGATAAGGAGTCTTTGGAATGCTTATATGGCAAATATTAAACTACAAATAAAACACTTTGCCACCAGCAATGGCGTAAAGGAGGCAATGTTCTATGTCAGAATTTAAGACCACAAAACCCAAGAAGTGAAAAAAGCCTCATTTTCATAAACCAAGTAATTAGATTAAACCAAATATGTAGTAAATATATCTTTAATAGATTTTATCTCATGTAATCATGAGAACGACAGACAAGAATCTCCAATTTTGTGAAGTGACAGACTTATCACAGGCTTAATTTCAGTGAACCCACTGGAAAACAAATACACCAGGAAGATATAGAAAAAATTATTAGTTTGCAAATGTTCTTCGTGTAAAATATATCAAGCAAGAAAATGTATTTAAGATCTGGATATGAAGGAAAGTTATTGCATGCATGGCTTGGTGGTACTCTAAGAAAAGTCAGATCTCTACACAGACAACTGCACTCCTTCAAGCTGTATGGGAGACACTGGATAAAAGTCCAGTCAATGACTGTAAGAAGGGAAGAAGCAAAAGGGAAGCACAGGCAAATTTAATTAGGTTCCTACCCAGGCTTATGACACATATTATGGCAGAATTTATCGGCCAAACTGCCCATGGCTCCATTGTCCAGGAAACAGACTGAAAAAGTGCAAGCCTGTATCTCAAAGACCTTTTAAGTTAAGAGTTATTAGGTGAAAAGAACAGAGTAATAAAACAGTGGATGTGGTTATTTCTAGTCAATCAGAAGAGACAATGACAGTCTTCAATCTGTTTCTCTACAATCCATGTTGCATTTCCTACAGGACAAACCGACCAGAAATTCTGCATTGAATCTTTTGGGAAACAGTCACCAAAATCACAGAAATCCATTAAGGCTAGTTGATTAGTTAGTTAAACCATATTTTTTTACTAGAATTATTCTGCATCTATTATCTTCTATATTATTATAAATATAGGTGAAACAATCATTACAAAACAATTCAATTTCACCAGAACTACTGTGATTTTCCCCTCAATAAAGACATTGCCTACAATCACTGGGTCTTGACTAGGAACAGACACTTTTAGATACTGCTTTCTTAGACTGTTGGGATTTAAGCCTGCCAGGACATGAGCTCAAAGAATGGTATTGCCCTATATGATTGAGGCTAAAACAACCTTCAAATCTAAAGCAGGGCTTAGCAAAGGCAGAGAAGGTCACTCTATATCTGGTATCATCCTGGGAGCCAGAGCACCGGAACAAGGATATAGATATAGCCAGTAGTGAAAACTGCCCTCTCTAGATGCCAAGTACTCGGAACTGTTACCCTCAGAAAGCTACAACAGAATCAACAACACGGAGTCTACTGACCAGGAGGAAAAAGAAAGGATGCTGCAGTCTTGATGCTCTTTTATCACACACTCAGATTGCTGAATCCATTGCCTCATAGGCTTTGCCATTAACAAAGGTGATCTTTTTCTTCTTCCTTGCCTCAATAAACATTACTGGTAACTAATCAAAAAACATTTCTGTAGAAGTCTTTTCATTCTGAATAGGTTAGCAGAAATCCATGGTTTTCTGTTGACACAAATGCATATTGTCAGCACAGGAACCCCACTGAGCAGCAGCAAGGCTCACTGTCCACACCTCTGACACCGCAGAGAAGGGACACGTCACGCTTGCCAGAAATATGTTGATCTATGAGCATTATGCCACAGTGACAATTGAAAAAGCCATGATCAACACTCTCCCTAAAAATAAAGCAATTCAAAAATGTCACTTTTGTTGTCACAGTTGATGTCGCTTAAGTGTCACTTGGAGTTAATATTAGACTAATCAAGCCAATTATAGAGTACTTATAGTATTTAATAGCCTCTTGGATCCGACTTTTGATACAAAAATCTGCATATTCCTTTATGTTTTATGAATTTAAACCAGTTCAAAGCTCAACTCCAACAGAGCGAGGCACACGCAAGGTGCTGAGAAAAACCCCTCCACTCTTCAAGCAGGAAATGATGCGTCACTTTACCAGCCACAGTGGACTTTTAGCAGTGACTCTACACGAGCAGTTCTCTCACCACCCACTGAGCCCCTCCAGCCCCTCTGCTGGGGGCCACGGTCTGGTGAAGGATTGGCTTCTGCTGCTTCATTTCAGAGGCAGCAAAGGCTCACGGACAGAGCGATGCAGACGCTCGGGCACAGAGACACCTCCCTCTCTCAGCAGGTAGCCCAGCTACTCGTTCAGCCACACAGCCAGGACCACCTGGTAGCACGCTGCAGCCCCCGTCTCTATTCCCACGCTGCAGTTCATCTATCCCTGGGGATGAGGCTTGCCTGGAAACCTGCGCGCTGCCGCTCCAGAGTCAGAAGAGGTACTTCAACACTCCCACTCATCTGCTGAGGAAGCAGAACTGGGCAGAAATTTTTCTGTGACATCTATTTTCTCCTTTCTTTAGTACGGAGGCTAATGAAGAGTTTCATGTACACATAATTGTCATGCACAGCAGTTTAATCTCCCTACGCGGTGTTCGTGGTCTAAACACACAAAGAAGATACATTGATTCTCACGAAAATTAATTGTTGGGGCATAAAACAGGCAGGAGGGAGGGACAGCGATGTTATTTCCTCAAGGAAGAAAGCCATACCGTTGGGATAACAGGTACCCTTGAGGGAAGGTCAGAGCAAAAGCAGCTACTGTCAGGAAAGTGACTCTGCCTTTTAATAAAATGCAATTTAGTAAATGCAGACATGAAAGGCAAGTTGGCACAAAGTCACATTTTCTTAATTCCTTCAACCCCAGAAAGCAGCGCTCCCCTTCCTGCTGGAGCACCAAGAGCAGAGGCCTTGGAAGGAATGGACACCAGAGGCTCTACCCAAAGCACTCTCTCCAGCCCTTTCTCACACAAAGCCCAGTGCTCCTTTCTCCTGCAGAGGCAAAGGCTGTGCCCCACGGCCAGCCTGGAGGTCCCTGCTCCCATTCCTTCAGGTCAGGCTGCTTACAGCATGCCAGTCATTTCCAAACCTTTTATGAGCAACAAACAGGGGTGAATTCCCTATTTCACTGAGGAGAAAGAAAAACTCACTACATTGGCCGGTTTTATTTTAAAAGGGATGGGTGTTTTGAATATTTGCAGTAGTCCTCAGGGAGACAAATGGGTTGGATATGGGCAAGGGTGTACGATACAGACATTTATCATGCACACATTTATAAGCTATGCATGCTTTATAGCATAATTAATCAGAAGTTGTCTCCTGTTCTGTACACAAACACAGCCTCTCATCTTCCCAGGCACATTCGATAACTAATTTATCTCCTTCTGCAATCCAAATAATCTTATCCCCATGGAAAAATCTGGGTGGAGTTATTCCAATTCCCACGCATGGAAACTCAAAAGGGGCACTGGAAGCGCTGTCCTTGTGCATCCTTGGTTCCTGCACGTTGAGCCCTGCAGACTCCAAGTTGCATCCACTGCCACTCTGCCACATGTACATAGAGGAACATTTGTAAGACTGTATATCTGACTTGAGCAAAAGAGAAAGAAGGGGAAAATTGTATCCTCAGGGAATCACTGCTGCTCTTCAGCTCTCACCACTAATGCTGCCCCTTTCTGTATCTGGTCCTGATTCTTAGGAGTAGGAAGCAAGTCACAATCCAGAGAACAAGCAGCCCACCTTCTGAGGTCACTCAGTTAGAAATCAGGAAACACAAAACGTACAATTACAAAAAATACAACAGGCAAATTTGGGGATTTTCCCCATGCAAAAAATCTCACTTGTATCATACATAGAAAAAAAGTACTCAGCGTGATGTAAGTGCCCTCTTTGTAATTATAACTTGCCACATTTTCACGATTCCTTACTCTGTATTTACTATTCTGTTTTGCTGCTGCAGAGTTTCCTCTGTTGCAATCAGTGTGGGTGTCTGGAGTGTGAGCTGTTAAGATTTCTGCTCCTCCCCTCACATCAATATGCTGGCAGTTATCATAAGCAGCTACAGTACAGATCCTGGTTAGAGATTTACAAGATCTCACACAAAAATGTAATAGCTGCTAGATGGAAGAATTATTTTTCCCTTTAACAGAAAGTTTAAGGAACACGTACATACAATTTAATGGGACTAAATAAACGAAAAGGTGCAAATTCTTTGTTGGTTTATAAGCCTTATGCACGTAGTGAAACATCCACTGAAACACCATTCTTTAAAATTAATTTAGAGGAGAACTCTAAATTCTAATGGACTTGGAAAAAGCAAAGAATCTGTGTTATGCAGAAGTGCTACACCCACGTAAAGTAAAGGAAAAAATATCCTTCCCATTTCGGATACATCCTTTCCCTTAACATGTAAATAAAAAGGAAAACCAAGATAAATTTAAAAGAAAGAGATCTAGATATTTATATTTATTTGTACATACTGCTCTATATCAACCCATAATTGACCTTGCTTTGTAGACAATTGCTTACAAAAGGTTAAATCTTGAGAAATTAAGAGGGCTTGGACAAAAATGAAATGTTTTTTCAACATAGGCCAAATCACGGCTTGTCATATTAAGCAGCCCGGTATTACCTGCTACTTTGTTCCCTTCTCGTGGATGCCTGACAAAGAACTTCCATTTTACACAAGGGCGCACCCAAAGTTCAGATAAAGAGGAATCCTGCAATTGTTCTTTATTTAGAAGGCACGAAACAAGCACCAACACAAGATTAAAAAATTCGATGTTTTTTAAGGAGCATTAAAGAGGAGCAATGCCGGCAGTTTATGTACTTTTGTGTGTATTTTAACTGCAAAATACCAGCACACAGGCAGTCCTCAAAGAACTTGTGTGCATTTTATCAATGGATCATTTCCAGCCCCTCCAACATTTCATCTCTGCCTTCAGCAACTAATGAGTTAAGGATGATAAATACCATTAACAAAGGAAAGAGGATCTTTCCTTTGTTTCCCAAAGAATGCGGAAGCCTGAATTCTGGCAATGCATCTTTATATTCAGCGAAGTTCCCTAAGAGGACAATCTTGCTTTTAGCTTTGTTTATTATTCTACCTCAAAAAAAAATAATTATGCTTTGATTATGCGGATGGCAATTGTACTATAAAAGTAATTAAAATTTTTATTTCCTATTACTGATTGTATCTGTGTGTGTATTTTCCCTGTGTAGAAAATTAAGAGAAAAATGTACACCAACACCTCAAAATCCACATAGTCTGACTTCATTTCATGGAGAAAGTCCTACCAGGGCAAAGAAGAATTATACATAAATTCAATCATAATTAGTCATTAAATATTAAGCCACCAAATACGCATCTGAACAGCATTTCAGATGTTAAATTTGCCACTGATATTCCAAAAGGGGCCTAAATAAACCACCCATGCCACAAACAAAAAAGAAAATGGTTGTAGGTTTGTTAGTTTTGTGTATAAATTATAAAACACAAAGCTTGGTCCTACCCTCTCTCCTTATGCTGGTATGTGTTTAGGTCTTCAATTAATTCTGAAGGGATTGTTTCACAGAGTCAGAAGAAAAGGATTCATTGAGCACTAACAGCAGCAGTCAAAGCTCCACACACCAATTTCACAGAGAAAGGTGTCAGTGATACAAATATCGTATACACTCATAACAGAATTTACTGAACAGACTATAACTTAGCAAAATATCAATAAAAACCATTGACTCAAGTATCTGATTAAAAACACAGAGCATTTTATTGTTCTTTTGAACCTGTCAGTTATGAGCCTTATTGACCTTTTCTGTAATGAGGGGGCAAATGTTCTGTGTTATTCAGAAAACAAAATTACCAGAAGTAACAGACAGCAAATTTCCCCAAGAAAAATGGCTCTGTTTTTAAAAGTTATTTGCAAATGTGATCACATTTTAAAATTAAACCCATTTAACTAGTAAAATCTGCGCATTTATATTTGAAGTCTAAATGATATTAGCATTACACTGCAATTTTACCAGAAAGATAAGAACAATCTATTGTCTATTAAAGATAGACAACTATCTGCAAGTATAGCCTTGACTAATAAAAGGGAAAAAACGCTAAAGTTTTATATGAAGTGCGGTTTTGCTTGTAAATCCTTTTCCCCCCTTCAAGTTTCACACATATTTAAAAAAAAAATTAATTTCTACTTCTTAGCTTTGGACACTATTAGAGAAAGAAAACATTTGAGGAACAAATGTTACAAATATTTATGATTTTAAATTGTGCCAGTTAAATTATGAGAGTTATTAGCATGTCCACTGACACCCCAGCTTAGCACAGGTCTGGTGGAAACCACACGGTTTCGAGTGAGGCACCTGGTCGGGCAGTGCACATCCTCAAGGACAGTGTCTCAGTACGGAGAAGAGAAGAAAGCAATACAGCAAGGGGTTTTTGAGGGTGGGATAAGTCAGAGGCAAATTGTATTTTAAATTTCCAATGAATGTGGGGGAAAAGTAAGGTCCATCCATTCTAGTCAGAAGGCTGCATAATGAAATTCCATAAACTGGCTTATGCAGCACTTCCAAAAACAACCTGCTCACACCTCTGCTGTTTCCTTCTACCTGATGTACCCTGAGCTTGCTGAAAAAACAGATGCAACCCGCTTCTCAGCTGAGGGGTTTACTGTAGTGTACACAGCAGGCATCACGCTCCCCTATACAATATGGTGCTCCTCACAGTCAGATACTGTTGGTCATTTGCATATATAGTAATGGAAGAATAAAAAAGGCAGAGAAGTAACTGCTCAGTCTCTTTCTTTCCAAGGAGTTACCCTGCCTTTCTGCGCATTTCTGAACTTTCAGCTGGAATAACGCAGAGTGTGAAAGCAGCTGAAAGGGATCTGGACCTGACACCAGGATTTTTCCCCTGCATGTCTGTGACAAGCTAGCGAAAGTGCATACCTCTACATTTAAATACAAATAACAAGACTGTGTTGCAGAGGAAGTGCACACAAGGACAAGACATCTCATACTGGACTGCAGGCAAACCTAAACCCTTACACAAGAATACATCTGATACACAACCAATATAAAGACTTTTTGCCATACACTGTGATCACTAATATTTTACCACTACTTTTCCCAGAGTAATCTGCAATTAAAGAGATAGAAGAAAGAATGAAATACTTTTAGATCCTTCTAGCATAACCCACCCCGAGTTAAATGCTGGCAGCTAGAGAAAGAACACGCAGAGCTATGTATTCAGAGGCAGCACCGTGAATACATTCAATTAAAACTGCAAAGCGTCGTCTTGAAAAAGGGGATGCGGCAACTACATTTCCCACCAGGAGCCAGACCTCACCTCAAGTGATACACTACATGCTCTTGCAAGGTGGAATAGTTCTTCCTTCCCATGTCAAAAAAAAAAAACCTGCAGAGGAGGAAACACTTACCTTAATTTCTTTTTTGGGGGGGGGAGGGAAAAATGAAAAAGACATCAGCAGAAGAGCCCGGCTCCAGCACCTTGAACAGCAAACGCACCAGAGAAGACGCTGGTGAGAGCGAGCGGAGGCGCGGCAGCAGCGGGCGAGGCAGGGCGGCTGCGGCCGTGCCCCCGCGGCAGGCACAACGCGCCAACACCCCTCCACGGCACAGCAGGCAGCTGTAGCCAGGAGACAGAGGTGCTTAAATTAGAAAACCGCTGCCAGAGGAAATAAACGGGAACCACAGCGACCCCCTCGACCCCAGCAGCTATCAAATCCGGGAAGATATAGTGCACATCTGTTTTACGAGGCCCCCAGGGAGCTCCAACTCCAGCTACTTACCCTGTCTGCATTATTAATAGATGTTAATGGCGCCATTATATCGAAAAGAAGCCTCTTCCTCTTTATATTATGGAAATTCCAAAATTCCAGGTTAGGTTTGTTTGTGGATTTTTAATTAAAAAAAAAGAAAAAAAAAAAAAAGACAAACCAAAAAAAACCCAAAAACCCACAGAAGCAAAAAAATCCTGCACACCATGAGGCAGCAAACAGCTTCTTAGTCCTGCAAACTGCAGAGCTGCACTCTCTTCCTTCACCCTGCCTTCCCCAGTCATCCTCAATATACTGATTTGGTAGACAAAATCGATTCAAAGCAGCAAACAACTGCAATAAAGCAAACAGGCAGACAAAGACTTCCTGCCATAAGGCAACTCCTGAATACACAATTTTCTTTTTAATAAGGTTCTGAAATTTTTCAGCTAGAGCACATACATTTATTCCCATGCAAATGATGCAGTATAAAGAACAGCATAATCCCAGACCGTTCAGATTTTTCTTAACAAAATACATAGTTTATTTCTTCAGCAGGAGTTCCCTGTCACCTTAAAAAGTATTATTTAGACTGACTCGACAATAAAGTATCTTCTGTCAAGCCTTTGATTTAGTTAATGAATAAAGGAATGTGATCCTAAAATATCCCTAGGCTGTGTTTTGTAAATGCCTGGATTTCCTCCGGGTCCATTCATCCTCAAGGTAGGTGTACTGCAGTCATGCACCAAAAGTGTCAAAAGACCTTCCACAAAAGATATTGACCTATTTTAATCTGATCCATGTATAAATGCAATGGAGCTACCACTGGGAATAAAGTGAACCAAAGATTTATTTTTAACCCCTTTATAGCACCGTACGCAGGAGGAAAAAATGCACATCAATAACAAACACACCCTCAAAGACTGTATGAGAATGCAGTTTGCTTTAACTGGACCTCTTCCACTGGTGTTAAGAGTCATGTGAAATGCTACTGCTTTTTAGAGAGCCAGGCACATCTCTGCACTTCAGCATTGCTATCAGATAATTTTGACCAGTTTAAAAAAAATCCCCACCAAACCCAGAAATGCCAAAACAGGAGGCTTCCCCAAGTCGGCTTTTACTCCGCTACACAAGAGACCAATTTTAACTCAAATAAAAAAACCCAAAACCCTCAACGCCTCAAACTGCAGAGGAAAAGAAAAAGCCATCCTTCAGGAGGGAAATACCCCAGCATTAATTGCACGATGAAATTTTTGCATATGTGGGGGTGGGCTGGGGAGAGCGAACGTGTCAAGAATCACCTTCTTGTGCTGCAGATGCATGCTGCAGCTGTTTGCTGCCTTTCCACAAATGAATGAAAAGTGCCGCTAATTCTTCCAAGACAAATGTAACCGATTGGCTTTGTTGCCTGCTCGCCTCTGTGGCTTTTGAGACCACGCAAGTACGCAGCAGACGCAAAATCACAGGGTCTGGCTGTATTAACTGAATTACAGACAGCGCTGATGTGATCATCTTCATCTCTCTCTCGCGCTCTCTAATTATTTATCCAGATCAAGCCTGACTGCTGGAAAATTAGCTCTCTACAGGAGGTAACCGAGCTGAAAGGTTCTTTTTACCAAGAAAATGATGGGCTGGCCTCTAGCAGTACATATGCCAGTGTGCAGTTGTAAGGAAATGTCACAAGATGTAAATTTGCAAGTGGATTTCTCATCCTCCCAGAAAAAGAAATAAGACGTTTTTAGAAGATATAAATATATGTATATATTTATACAGACACACAAAATAAGTAACCGTCCAAATTCCTGACCTCAAACTTGGAAGAATTTATTTAAAATGGAAAGAGAGAAGATGTATATTGGTCACATCTCCTTTTCATTGCTTTACACAGTCAGTTCCACTCGCCTGTCTATAGACGAGTTCATAGTATCTCCCTTGCGCAAGATTTTCACTTCTTGCCAGCAACTGCAATGAGACCAAGTTTTAGTTCTGATGCTTAGGGGGAGAAAAGACAGCAGCATTTTAGTCACTGAATCAAACCAACCCACAGCAAAATGAACAAAGCATAAAAAACCAGGATAATAGGGGTTTTTTTCAGCTCAAGATACTGTTTCAGCCTGTAGCAATCTAAAAGCAACTGTGAATGTAATTTTTTTTAGTTAAATAAATGGAAAATAAAAAGTGTTAAACCTGCGAGACAAACAAGGGTAGTTTAAAAGGAATAGCTTTGAAATTATTTTCCAATTAGCGAGACTGTCATTACAAGTCAATTTGCTGTAGTGCACGCGTATATGGATGTACACGTTTTTAATACACTTTAATGCACGCTTTGGTCCAATTCTAGTCACATGTAGGCCAGTATAAATTTTAGTGCTAGAGAGCTTTAACTTACCATTTGAAACATTAAACACACAAAACATGGACATTAAAACAATGCAGCAGTATGAAATAAACATACTGGTTCTGCTAGCTACAACCTTCAGAACTTAATTGTTTGGAAAGCAAAAAAAGGAAGCAGATTCTAGGCTGAATCTCTCTGCTTGCTGCACTTGCAGCAGTTTCAGCATGTCAAGCCTTCCTCGATCTTTTGATTGCATTGGGTGTTATGCATGCCAGGGATGGGTGAGAATAGTTGTCAACCCACCTGACTGCAGAACAAAGAGCATTTTTTCTTCCAGCATTTGTTACTGATGCTTGAGCCACACCCTGCATCCTTACAGAACACGCTCTTTCTCACATTTCCTTTTTTCCTGCCCACACAGAGAGACGATTTCTTCCCAATAATAAAATAATAGCCATTCTCTAGAATTACTACCCTGGATTTCATCATTTTTTGAACCCCCTGTGGGTTTACTTTTGAGGGACCAAGGAGGACTGTGGGTGCTGCTGCATTTTCCAGTGTGGGGAGTCTCTGAGCCGGGATGCCTCAGCTTCCCACAGCCTGGTTCCCCCTGCCCTGCTTGGGATGATGCTGCCAGATGAGGGGCATCACCCTGCTCACCCAGTCACAGGAAAGGGAGGGCACAGCCTCCAGAGCATTTGAGGGCAGAAAAAAACCCCCTGATGAGCCAACTAATCAACCAACCAAAAAACCCCAAAACCTAACGCTATAACAAGAGAGAAACCCCTTGCCTGGCTTCCCTACCCACCAGCCCCAGGGACCTGCCTGTGGGGTTGAAATGCTTTGGGTGGCATTAACCCCTAATAGCTATTTGCCAAACCATGTGCTCCCTATCACACCCCCCTCAAATCCTTCCAACAGCTGGCAGTTTGCAAGATTGAACTCCTCCTGGTCTGGTTGGTCCACTGCTCTGCACAAAGACCCTTCTGCCTTTCTTTTTTTGCCTACATCCCCATTAGCACTGCAAACCACACACACTGGTCTCTCCAGAATCAGATACAAGGACAAAATCCCTTGTAGGCTGGCGACACAACACACACCAACCTATCATGTTTTTTGCAGATTTGTATAAACAGAAATATTCCTGCCTGGATCCATTCAGAAAATGAGGAAGCAATATAAAGCTAGATGCAGACAATGCAAAAACTGGTACCCACAGAGCAACTCACATGCCTTTTCCTGCCTGTCTGAAAAAATCTCCTCCACCACTTCAGTTATCTCTTCCAAAAAGTCTGGAAGCAATCAAATGCCACAGCTTCTAACATTGCCCCCACCAACCATTTCATGAGGTGTAGCAACAATTTGGCTGTGATTTTGGTGGCTCCGTACCAGCGGGTAGGTCCTAAGCATCTTTAGAGTCAACAAGGCAGCCCTGTCCCTCTGCATTTCCTCAGGCATCAAAGTTACACTTTCTGACCTAATAAAAGCAGCAGGAATGGTGGTTTTCACCAAATTTCAGGGCAAGTGGAGTTAAGGAATGGTATGATTTAGCCTGGATTACCTTTTCAAGCAGTAGAGGGATTACTTGTTTTTTTCCGTTTCCCTGACACAGCACATGCATCCAATGTGCTTCCCAATCCTAGCCCAGTTGTCCAAAACAGCTTAATGAGCAATGCTATGGCCTCTGTGAGGTCTGGTGTAGAGCTTGTTTGTTTGTTTGTTTTTATTAAAAAGAGCTTTTGTTCAGCTGTTCCTTGGTATTTGATATGTTATCATCCACCAGGCACGCACCACTGAGGAGCAGCCGCGGTGCTCTTGGGCTGTGGCTGAATTCTGCGTCAAACAGAAAACCGTCTGACGCAGAACCAAAGAAACTGTTGCCACTTGAACCTTCGAGATGCAGAAAAAGAAAACCCTTTTAACTTCTGATCACATGATTCTTGAATAACCGGCAAAGCCAGCTTTAAAAAAAAATAAAAAAATCTGTAATATCCCTGGACACATTAGACTGCCAACTGCTGAATGTTCTTGTTACTATTTTGAAATAGGGTGTGGGTGGAGGTACCTACTAAAGCTTTCTACTGCCACTGCCACCATTGCTGCTAATGGGGTAGGTGTTGCCAGAAATCCCTGCTCCTAAGGAGAAGCCTGAACTTGCAACTGTGCCTCTGCTGGGACACACTGAAGACAGGAGTTTCTTGCACCATCTGTTATTTGCATCACCGCTGCACGGGGATGCCAACCTGTGACAGCACCCAGGCCTGCTGCAGGCACAGCGGCAGCCAGGGAAGAACGAGATGAGCCATAAAGGGAAGTCACCAAGGCTGGGACGGCCACTGAGAAGCAGGCAGGCAGCGAAGTATGTGACACTGATATGACGGCAGGATCTTGCAGTTGCCATGAAAAACCCCACAAGAGAGCAGATTAGTGGCTTTTAAGGCACCTTGCTGGTGAAGGCAATCACAGGATGGGACTGTGGGAGGAGGGACTCTCAGCCCAAGTCCACAGGCTTGCTCCACTGTGCGTTGCCACACTGCTGAGTCGCGCCTCACCAGGATTTAACATGCAGTGGACACATGGCACAAAATCAGCAGCTTCTCTCCCCCCGCCTGGTGGCAGTGACCAGAGGTCCTGCCTGCATCTCTGGGGCAGTACAGCTACCAGACAGCAGCAGAACTTTCCTGGTGCACTCATCGCTTCCTGTGCAGCACACTGTACCCTGCTAGGTGCCCATTTGCACTCGGATGGAAGTGTCTGCTGAATTTTTGTGGAACCTTCAACTTGTTTTCCTAACACTGTTGGATTATCTTTTAAACTCTGCTTGACTGATCTTGATCAACCCTGCTGAAGACTTAGGCAAATGGATTTCACACAGTCGCTTTTGTGTCACTGAAAACCCACAAGCCCTGATGAGTCCCCTGCAGCACCTGGGTGATCCACCAGTTTCCTTTTCTGACATACACTGCATCTTCCCTCCCAGAGAGCTCACCTCCCACAGGCTTTCCCTGGAAGGAATCTTAATCCTTCTGACCTTTCTGAATACAAATCCTTCCGCTTTTTAGTTTCTTAAATAATCCCTATCTCCACTTGTGGCCAGGCACACTTATTTTTTTCACTTTCCATTCCTCATGCAAATTTCAACCCTGCGTGCAAGGTTGTGAAGTTGTTGCTGTAGGTCTTTGGGAGTCTTTACCTCTCTCCCAACCTCCTTTAGTTCCTCTGAAATCACTTTCCTAGTTAAAAAAGCCTGCAAGCTGTTTCTCGACCATACCCAATCCTCCCATCACTTTGTCAGGAGCGCTGGACTGTCTTTTACAGTCAGAGACAGTGATGATAAATGACAGCCTCCATAATCCAGCAAGTGCTGTTGTCCAGAGGCAAAAGTCACAGGCACATGTGGAGCCTTCCCACTGAAAACACCACAGAGGGAAGAGGGCACATCACTCACAGCATAAATCCCATCCTTGCTCCGGCTGCTCGGTTCCAAGCAGTGTCAAAGCCCCCTTTGCAGGCTACAGAGCACACTGTGCTTCCGAGCTTCTCTTGCCAGCAGACTTTGTTTTCACTTAAAACACAAAACAAGGAAAAAAGCATCTCCTATTATCCAAAAGAAGGCTGCATGCAACCCGGTACACTCCCCATTTCAGCAGCTCTGATATTGACAGCCAGCTGGATAATGCATTCAAGCACTCTGGGGATCAAACCCTTTATCCAGGAAATGTCCCTGTTTGCTAAAGGAGCCCCTGGTGAGTAGGTTTTGAGGAGTGGAGATTCAAACCATGCGTCCCACCTCACTCCTACCAAAGTGGGTTAGGATGCAGGAGTGCCAGCCAAAAGCAGGCTGCCCTTCTTCCCAAAGAATCACAAACATCTTTACAAATATCAGACCTCACAGCATGCTTGGAAGAAGTCGATAAACATCATTTCTACCACCTCACCCAAGTCTTTGCTGAAAAAGCAATGCTAGAGGGAAGCTTATCTATGTGTCCAAGGTCAGGCTTGGCATCTGTGACAGATTGAGCTGTCTTAAGTCCCTGCACATCCAGCCTTCAATCCTAGAATCAGATACTAGGCAGTGCCTCTAACTTTTAAACAAGAAGCATTGAAGGAAAAGAAAAAAATTTTACAGCCTAGCTGGAGACCCACTGGAAGACCTGAAGAGGCTGTACTCCTGAATTCAGCTGCAACACCATCTTCCCCTTTAGGAGAAACCTTTTCCCTGCCAGTACCAGCTCCAAGCTCCTCAGGCTGTGCCCATCCTCGATGTGCCCATCCTCGATGTGCCCATCCTCAGTGTTACTCCTCTGAGTAACATCCTCTCGTATGTTACTCAGAACCAGTAACATACCAGACTGGGGTGACGGGAAAGCAGGGCATAACTCACATTAGGAGTGTCAGGTTTTGTCCAGTATTCTGTCTGGTCCCTCCTTGGCTCCCTTGGACCTGCACATCAGCCAAGAGCAGAGATGTAAAGGTACACCACCAGCGTCTTCACCAACACCATACCTACCACAGCATGCCAAAAGTGTTTCTGCTGGCTTCCAATGAACCTGCAAACCCTTCATGGTGACTTGCAAGCAGAGCTAGTGCCGAAGCACTGGCACCTGCTCTGGCACAGCCTGATGATGGCCTTTGAGCAACTGTGTGACACGTGTGGCATCAGTCACTGAGCGCTATAGGTTTTTCTTTCTTTAGGCTGGACTAACCACGTTCTGGTAAGCTGGCTAGCTCTGAGTGGAAAAGCAGGTGGAAAGAGACTGTTTTCTGGTGCCTTTTGCAGACCCTCCGACCCTCCTCTCTCGGGAGGACGCTGTGCCAGGGGAAGGGGACGCAGAGCCACGATGTGGCCACCAGGAGGGAACGCCGCAGCCCAACTGCAGCCAACAGCACCATTCCCCCGGCAGTGCTTCTGGTCTCTGCCTTGCTAATATTTGCTTTAAGAGGTCTTGATGAGTCAAGCTGCTCAGGATGAAAGTCCACAGCCTGCCGGCAATGTGAGTGAGAGCACGGAGCCTGTGCTAACAGAGGATGCCAGGAGTGCAAGGTGCACCTCAGCTGAGCTAATGGGACCACGAGCCAGCAGCGATGACTTGGGGCAGAGCTCACTGCTGTAAGCCCAGCCAAGAAAAACGAAGGCAGCCATTTTCCTGCAGCGTGTTCCAAAACTGTCTGCGGCATCGTTGCTTGATAGTTCACAAAAATGATAATTTACAACCCTTTTTTTCCCCCAGTTGTAGTCTAGATCTAGATTAGATCTGGTTTAGATCAGAAGCATTAGAATTTAAGCTCACACTTCAATAAATCTTTAAAATTAACAATTTCTTATCTGTCAGCCTCCAAAACAAACATAGGTTTTCAGAAGAACCAAGAAGAGCCAAAAAATTGGCCAAAGCTATCCATCCCCAGGTGAGATCCACAGGGGGAAGTGTGATCCATCAGGACACTAAGGAACTTGAGTCCAGCTTTGCGACTTCCTGGACATAAAGCCTGCATCTTCCTTCAAGACTTACACCCTTCACGTAAGTAAGACAGAGAAATTAAATCTATTCAGCATGGAAAGCAGTCTTTCACAAAGGGAAAATCCACATTTTTTCCTCATCTCTACCTTCCTTGCTCAGATTTGTCCCTTTTACGCATCAAGAAAAGTGAAATTCCAAATTTGCAAGAATTAACAGCACATTGCTGCATTACAGAGGACCACAATCACTGGAGGATGAACAGCCCAAGTTCACAAGAGCAGCTGTGGCTTTATATCAGCTAAAAGGGTCACCATTTATTTTTCTTTATCTTGATGGGTTTGCTTTTAAAGTTCAAAAATATTAAAATGGGATCAAACACTTCAGTGGGAATAAAACAACAAAATCCAAGTCTCTTGGTTTGTTTAGAAAGGCCAAACTTCTTCCAAAACACTCCTAATTTTAATTGATTTATATGCTAGACAAACAGTTAAAAAGAAAAAGGATCAGACTCCCAGCTATTTTTCCACCCAGTAAGACCCACTGAGCAAACAAACTCTTATTCATTATTTACCTTGGGGCAGGACCCCGACTCCTTAACCAGGTTAAGGGCCCTGTTGTGTTAATCTTTACATTAGTCCAGTGCAACGTGCCTCATAATTAAACAAAGTAATGTCAATCCCTCTTTAGTAAAGGGGCTGGGACGAAGGACACCGACCCCCTCCTCCCTACGGGCTCGCTGTGGTATAATCTGCCACCTCCTATAAATGCTGCCATTCGTCTTTGCTTTAGATGCATTGCAGGAGTATTTCCACGTAAGCCTTATTATAATAAAAACAACAGTGTGACAAACAGCTTTGCAAATAGGTCTGCTGCTCCAACAAAGCACAGACACAACATGCTGATTTGCAGCAATACCCCGCAAAATTCAGAAGTGCTACTAGTTGATTTGAAATCCAGTAAATTTAGGTGGTTGCTTTATCTTCTTCATCATGACACCTATTTCCTTAGACAAAGCTGAAGAAGTAGAACATGTGCTCAATGCCTGCCACTGTTCCCCCAATCCCTTCCTTCTCCTCCCCTCCAATTTACATTGATTACAGGTTTCAAAGTCTTAGAGATTCATTTTAAAGTTCTGTTTAAAATGCTGATTTTTACTTGTTTTCTTTTCATCTAGATCAATAATGCTCAGATGATAAATATGTACCATTTACCATTTATACTTTTTCATCTTATTGAATATCCTACAGCAAGCCTAAGAAAAACCAGTTCCCGGATAGCGCCTACATTTCCCCCTCTCTAGCCTATTCCCTGTTTTATCTATAAAACAATAAATGAGCCTGAGTGTGTTCTATTAAGGCAGACACCCGTTATAACATTCAGACATTAACTGCAGCAGAAAGGAACTGCATCTTAAAACGTTCACTGCTCATTAAAAAGTTTGTCTAATTTTATGATGACAGTTCAGCGCATACATTATTCTCTGCGGAACAGTGCCCCAGTGTTAAGACACCACCACATCAGTTTTCTATTCAGTCTTCACCGAGAGATGAGAAGCCACCATTTTCTTTTTGATACATGCAAATTAAATTGTTTGTCTCTACAGAAAGTGTAAACCACGGAGAATTCTGCATTTCAGTGGCGATACTGTCACCTAGCATTAAAAACAAGTATTAATTTGTAAATCAAGCTCCTCAATCGTGTTCAAAGGAAGTAATTAAGCATTTAATGTACTAACAAACCAGCACAAATATTAGTTCTGTTTCCAAGGTATCTCACAACCATATAAAATTCCCCTCACGCTGATGATCTGCATCAGAACAGACTCTTGTGCACCATTTTCAATAGATGCAGGCTCACCAGAATCTTGCACAAGCTATACGATTTATACTGTTTCAAATTTAGCAACACATAAATAGCTGCTTACACATATCTGGGGCTATTAGACTTGATTTTACATTCTAGAGCATTAAAAAACAACAGCGTCTTGCCAGTATCCTGCCTACGAAATGCTACAAACTCTTTAATAGTCATGCAGTAATTTCAGCATTAAAAAGAAAAACCAACCTCAAAATCATTTTTCTAGCAAGAGCATTTAGGAATGCCTTACCTCATTAAAATAAAGTATTAAACAATGTCTACATTTAACTTACATAATGCACTGGTTTTGCTGTAATTATCTGGTAATTCCAACTATTCAGTAATACAGGAGACTTAAAGCACAGCTTAGGAACAGGAAGATTTGTGTTTTCCAGCTACCCTGTGAAACTCTGGTGAAGTTAATTCATTGCACTGAGAAGAAAAGAAACCTCAAAACCAGTCAGGCAAAGTAGTTTAGCAGCTGTATACAGGGCTTTTCTTTTGCTTGAGGCTTTAATAATTTCAACAGGCACAATTTCACAAATCATCTTTCAAACTCTGAATAGCCATGCTGCGATAAGAACCGAGCTGCAAGAGTCGTGGCTCTCCAGTAATGCACAAAATCCCGATATACAGGGTGGCGACTGAAAGATACATTCATTAACTTTGTTTTCCTGCCTTTAAAAAGGTCAAGTGGGATGCTGATTGCCAGTCAACCACTTTGTTTCAGGCATTTTTATTAGACAAAAGGCTTACAGTTAGCACTGCATTGTGCCCCACCCAGCTGGCTGGGAATTGTCATCTTCTCACTCCATTAGGCTGTGGGGCTGTATCACAATTTCCTAATTACCCATTCCCTCCGATACATGTGTCTACCTTATAAACACACTCTGTTCTTTCCCTCCCCTCCTAAATAATCTTTTAGCAGGTCAGACACGAGGAGAAAAAAACAAACCCATGAATGAAACAATGAAGGAACAGGATAGTACTGACCTTTCCTTGTAATAATGTCTTGCATCTCTCCCTCCCTTGCTGGTTTCTTAAACTAGGAAACCACTTCTTTAAAAATTAATTACCAGAAGGAAAAAACCCAACCCTTCTTCAAAGCACCCACTCCTCCCCAAAACTAGGCGAGCCTATATTGGTCAATTTTTTATTCTAAAGATATTTCGAGAACGAGGATTTTTCCACGCACACATCCTGAATCAACCTCATTCTATCTGCATGACATATCAAATGTAATGGGTAAAATAAGATGAAGTAAATTGTACTCTTTTCTCTCCTTGCACCATGTATATATATTGACACCACACAAACGCACAGTATGTGAAAAGAATGTTAAAAACTCTATACTCATGAAATCCAGGTTATGAGATTTTTCAATAAACACATGAATTTAACCATTCATAAGAACAGTAAATGACAAGTTTATCATGAAAGAATGTCACATTTACTCAACCCCTATTTATGTGATTTGAGGCAGCCATACCTTATCATGAAACAGCAAGTACACACTGTGAGAGCATACTGAAGACATTGGTAGAGTACAGAAAACATTTCCTGTTTTCAAAACAATTTAAAGTAATAGAGCATTCTCCCAGGTCTATCTATGTACACCTGGTTTAACTAAACCCCTCATCTGTGTTTTAAAACGCAAGCCTGACTAACACTGGCCAACAACGATATGATGGTAATACAAGCCAAAATGGAGCATCTCTTAGCTTGATGGATTGAACGGAAAATAGTCAGGTAGGACACAGTTTTCATGAGAAGGTCCAATTCTTCCTTTCCTTCTATTTTAAAAACTGCTCTTATGAGCACCCATTATTTCTCCCCCCCACAGCATCTTTTTAAAACCCCTCTTACATATCCAGACAGCCATCATGCGCTTATGCAGTAGCAAGAGTTTTCAGAAACGTGGACGTCTTTTCAAGGTAAAATGCAGGCATATTGTGAAGAAACCTTACTTCTTGAACTAGTGTTTCCCAGCATGTCTTTGACAGAGTCCTATTAACCCACAATCACTTAACCTGCCGTGAAACGCGGCCAACTCTTCCCTTCTGAACGCGCATTTCATACGTCGCTTTTTCATGCTGGTAAGACAGTTTTAATTCTTATTACATTAAAAAGACTATTTCCACATTAAGTAAGTTGAATTCATTACCATACCTTACTTTTGCTTTGCAGTTTTCATCTGTTCCTTGATGGTTGAGTGGTATTAATGGAATCCTTGGGGTACCTACCTTCCAACATTTTAATGGCTCAAGCAAGGCCACAACATTGTCAAAATTATTTGAAACGCATTTCATTCTTTAACAGGGGATAGGTGCTGATAATGCAAGCACTGGAAACACAGGTAAATTCTTTCCTAGTTACTAATTTTTTTTTTTTTTGGTATGAAAAGCAGAGCCTTTCAGATATTACCCATGATGCCCCAGAACCAAAAACATCTGCAATATGCTACATTCCCCGTTTGTCGCAATCAGCCCACCTATTTAAAGAGGGGGGAAGAAGACATTAATCTTCCCAAATGCACACATACAAACACACACACACACACAAAATTCACAGAAAGATCTCTTGTACTTACACACTGCACTGAGCCGCACGCACGAAGGTATCTGTGTCACTGCCAGCCATGTTGAAGACCTGCAAGACCCAGGTATTTGTGAAGATGTTATTTGATGGCTTTGTGACTTTCAACCATAAAATATCCCCTGCTTCCCCAGAGCCACTTACAATTTTGCTAATGATGTTCTAATTTTAAACGTGGTGTGTGAGAGACAGGGTAAGGAGAAACGTTCTAGGTATTTTAACCTCTTGATGCTACAGCTGTAATGCAAGAATGTTTAAGAAACACCAGAAATGCTCCTGCATGAGTAACTATTTCTTTCCTGCTGAAGCAGAAAGGGTTGAGGGGCAAGGGGGAAGCAAGCCCTTGAGCCATGCAATTCACACCTTCAGAGGTAACGACCCTGCTTGGTTAGGACAAACGGTAGGACATGCAAGGTGATGTTTGAAATCAAGGTCTCCTTCTCAAACACTTTTTCCCTCTCTTCTCTCCAAGTAGGTCACCCCTCTCAGCTGATTTTGTGTAATTAGTCTAGTTTGTCAAAAAGCAAAAAGGACCCATTCTGCAGCATATACTACCAGGAGAGCTAGTGCCCTACTGCAGAGGGAAAGGGCTTGCTAAAAGCCATTATTGCTAAAAGGCAGTATCGCCCACTATGGCCATTTTAGACTTCTTTCAGGTTGTGGCAAGCTGGATTTCTCAAAACCACTTCAGTAGAAGTGGTTTTGCACAGCAAAGGCGTTCCCTGGTGCCTCCCTGCTAATGATGCACCGAGCTACAGCCTGGTCACCAATCCACGGCTGCACGAGGGCAGCCGGGCTCCCCTCATCCCCAACACGCCGGGCTCAAGCTTTACCTTGGCATCCCCCGTCCCGGCTGACAGCGAGGTGTGCTGTGTCGCTGCGGACGCCCGATCGCTCATGCAGCCCCTAGGAAGAGGTGGGTGCTCTGGGGCGCTCCCCTGCCCGGGGAACAGGCGGCACCGCTGTTCTGGAACCTTCCTGCGCATGCCAGCCCAGTGCCTGCATCCCAAAATCTGCCTGGCAAAAGCACGCTCCTGGGGAGCGGCTGCTCTTCCCGACACACCAGCAATCAGAAGAGGGCTTTTGCATATACTGTATTTCCCAACGAAACCTTAAAGTAATTAATTGTGCTTTAGCTTGCTCCTCGTGGGGTACGTAGTGGCTAGAATGTGATGCCCACTAAGTTCGGAGGATTTTAACTAAAAAACTCCACAAACCCCAGCTGAGACCAGAAACACACACCCGACAGCCGAGGTACAGCAGGACCCTTTTCCCCGCGGCTGCTCTTAGGGACGCGTGTCCTGCAGCCCCCAGCCGTACAGCCCCGTGCCCGCAGCAGGCTCCGCATCGCCCCGCACCGCAGCTGGCCGAGGCAGGTGCGGGAAGGGCAGGTCGCCAAGGCGAGCCCCCCACGCCAGCATCCTCACCGGGCGGCGGCGGCGCGGCAGCCCGGCCCCAGGGTCGGGATTTTGTTCATGCCGCTTCCCATCTTATGGAGTTCTAGAAACTTTCCGGGAAGCGCCCGGGGCGAGCCGGGGCTGCGCCCTCGGGCTGCCGTAGTGCAGGTGCCCGGCCCCGGCCGAGCATTCGCCCTCACCGGCACCGCGACCCCGGGGCGGGCAGGACGAGACGCTCCGCTCCGCATCCCGGCCGGCCGGCCCGCTGGGGGTCCGCGGGCCCCCCCCCCACGGGCGCGGCGGAGCCACGGGGCTGTACCGCCGCCCCCCGCAGCCCGCACCGCCGCCCACGCCCCCGGCCCCCCCCGAGCCCCGCAACAGGTACGACCCGGGCGAGCCCCCCGCGGCCGCCGGCCCCCGGCACCTTCCCACGGTGGCGGCGGCGCCGCTCCCCCGCCCCCCACGGGGAGGGGAGGGGGGAGCCGGAGCCCCGCGCCCGCCGCCCGCGCACTCACCCCGCAGCACCCGGCTCGGCACGGCTCGCCCACCCGCCGGGGCCCGGCCCGGCGCGGCGGCGGCGGCGGCTCGCAGCCTCCCGTACTGCAGGAGGCAGGCAGGGGCGGGGGCGGCGGGGCCGTATATACCAGGCACCCCCGCCCCCGGCCGCGGGAGGGGGGGGCGCCCGGTGCGGGGGGCGGCGCGGAGCGCGCGCGCGCGGCGGCGATCAGGTGACGGGGCAGCCCCCGACACTGCGGAGCCGGGCGGGACCCGCCGGGCGGCGGCCGCGGGGGGCGGCGGGGGGAGCGCCGCGGGCCGGACGTGCGGGGCTCCGGAGCGCCGCGGGAAGGGGCCGGGCGCGCAGCGGGAGCGGCTCCGTCACGGGGCGCCGCGTCCCTGACTCCCCTTCCCCACCCCCGTCCATCCCGAGGCGCGCCCGGCCGGCGGCGGACCCCGTGCGGCTTCGGCCGGCCCGCACCGTCGGAGGGGCGCTCCCGCGGGGCCCGGCCCTGCCCTGCCTCCCCCCGGGGCTCGGTACCGATCGCTGGGCAGCGCTGCCGCAGTGAGTTCCCCGGTGGCGAAGGTGCCCGCGGCTCGGCGGGCGGGGAACAGGCACCAGCGTGCCCAGGCCCTGCTGGAGTGGGCAGCGGGTTGTGTGGGGGGGCGGCGGGAGGAGCCGCCCGTGTCCCCGCACCGCGCGCTCCGCCGGCGTGGGGACCGTGCCTGCGGTCCACGCCTGTGGTGGGGTGAGTTTCATTAAACACACTGACCCCGGGGTTCTCTCCGCTGAAAAAGCACGATCGAGACGGCTGCGCGTTCTCATTGAAAGGGACTGTCAGCCTGCAGTAAGCGTGAGCTGACAGCTCGCTTTTACGGCGTGCTGCGGGTGAACCTCCGCTTCTCAAGATGAGTGTTTGGTGCAGCCTCCTGCGGGGGAACTCCCGCCCTGCCAGGGTCCTTGTCTCCTGTCTGCTGCCCACGCGGAGTGCTGGAAAAGCGGCAGGCTTGGCTGACACGTGACTCCCACTGCTCCCCACCTCTGAAATCTGGTGCCTGAGAACACCGAGTTACTTAATCCAGGCTCCTGACCCCTCTTCCGGGCAACGGGGCTGCTGTTCTTTAGTGCTTACCACCCCCATCCCCCTGGAGAATACACCCCCACATTCCACCTTGCTGCGTCTTTGCCTGCATCCCGATTTTGTGTCAAACGAGACTTTTGGACAAACGAGAACTGAGACGAACTTCTGGTAGCACCCACCTGCATCAGCAGGGCACTGAAGCACGTACTAAGGCTCAGCAAGCAGCTGCGGGCTGAGCAACACATTTACAACCCTCTGCTTCCAGGGGAGATTTTGTCTTGAAAACAGAAAAAACCCCATGATTCTCAAACTGCACTCTCCTCTCCAAAAAAACCCCAACCACCAAACCCATTCAAACACTCTGTTTCCTCTGTTTACCAGACCAGGCAGGAGATGTCTCTGCCCTGCTGACATTTTGTCCTAGGTTTTTTGGGTCCACTGATGCTGGGGGCAGGAGAGAAGCCCTGAGTGAAGCCCCAGCTCTGCAGCTGCCTGTTCCATTCGCAGTGTCCCAGAGCCGTACCCGCCCCGCTCCCCTGGTTCCTCTTGCCTGTCTGCACCGCACAGCAGGGCTGGTGGGCAGCCCCCACCCCTGGGCAGGCACACCCCAGCCCCTCTGCTGCCATTCCCATGTCTTTGCAATTACTCTTAGCTGTAGAGCTTCATGTGCTCCCCGTCTTTGCAGGGTTTGATTGTCATGTGGCTCCTCCCTGCAAATGGCACGTTTTTAGGTAGTTGTCGTGGAGGGAAGTGCACTGGTGCAGAGCTGCCACTCCTGTGTAGGCTTAAATTGTCCTTGGGATCAGGGCCCTTTTTGGTGGTCTAGACATAAAATATGTCTAGACTGATGTGTATGCTTCGGATCAAAACTTAGATCAAAATGTATCTATTTCTATTGATGTTTTAAATTTTTGTGGAAATATTTTCCTAATGTTTATGTCATATTATTATTTATTTCATTGCTGCAACCTTGACTCACTTGTGTAGTCTCTGACAGAGAGGGAACAGAGGTGTGTGCTGTGTTGCACCTTTTTTCTCTGATGGAATAGGTACCCTTCACATTAATGCATTAGCATATTTTTCCTCCCAGAAAACTCTTGAAGCTTTAACCTTGCCGCTTACTGCCATGTAATAATAAAGCTGTGTTTTTCCTGCTAGAAATTTCTCATAGGAACTTGTCTCTCTGACATGATCCACTTACTGTTTTTCCCTTGTCAAGTGCAGGCTTGTTTTTCAATAAAAATAAAAGCAAAGAGCTAATTCTGAAATCCTTAGTCAGGCAAAGCTTGCACAGAAATCAAGGGGAGTCTTGTCTTGGTGTAAAGATTGCAGGTTGAGGATCAAAATCATTATAATAAAACACTGTCGCAGGAGCAACATCTCCTACTTCAAAAATAAACATCTTTGCTCCAGTTAGCTATTTATGTAGCTGCAGGAGACTATTGATTTAGGAAAGCTTTCTGGTGCACAGATGCTCTAAACCCTTAGCACTACTCAGAAGCAGCAAAGCTCGGGAGGAACAGGTTACAAAAGAAGTATTATATTAAACTCTGTTCTGCTCCTAGCAGTACTCAGCTAAAGCCTCTGGCTCACCTTCACCTGAAACACCCCTTTGCCACACCTTTGCCCCATCCCATGCTCAGATGTTCCCAGCCAGGCAGCACAGCCAGTAGAACTAAACATTTGCCTGTGGTGGGGACACAGGGCTCCAGGGCCTGGCAAAGGCACTGAGGAACAGGGGCTGCATCCGTGCTTGAGTATGATACACCTGTAGCTTCTCCCTGCTTGCCTAAGAGACTCTTACAAGAGGGACTACAGAAGTTCTGGTAATTGTTTCAAAATAAGAATCTACTAATCCATCACCAGCACAGATCAAGAGGCAGGGTGGGCAGAGAGAGAGAGGGAAAACATGCACAAGCAGCCTGAGTCAAACAGAGAATTTGTCATCATATTTGTATAAATTTCCCAAATTTGTGTAGGAATGTAATCATCCCATTATATTTACCGTAAAAGAATACTTTCAGAGTTACTTTTCAGTACATTAGGTTACATTACATAAAACAAAAAAATTGAGTCTTTAAACAGTGCTATGAAGTGTTTCCAAAGAGTCTGCCTCTAATGCCAATGAATAGCAAAGCTGCAAATAGCAGAAGGAGTTGATTACTTTTGAGTCTTGTACATTGAGAAATGTACCAAAATTGCTTTATGGTACATTTCTAGGAATTAGGCTGGTGACTTTAGTGGGAAAAGAGTTGGGCTTAAAACTGTTAAAATTTTTTTTGATGGAGAAGATGGAGTCTTTCTCACTGCTTCTGCCACAGACTTTTCCTCACCAGGTGTGTAAAGAATTAAGTGTTTTGTTGAGTAATGGCCACCAGGAACCAGCCTGTTTGGCCCCACCCAGAAGACATTGCTACTCTAAGAAGAAATAGCTGAACTTGAGTCCACAAGCAAATTTTTATCTCAAGGGAAGGCAAATATGGTATTTCCGCACTAATGCAAACAGATGTTAACATAAAAGAAGCTGAAACAACAAATCACTCAGAGAAAATCTAAGTTGCTCAGCCTTTAATCTATTTAACATAAATAACTTCCATAACTATGGTGAATAGGGCAGTTGATCAGGAGTCCTAGTATGGAGGCTTGGAAGTTATGGTATGAAATCTATTCATCTTACATCCCACATCTCAAAAAATGGCAATATCCATGTCGGATGTTCTGAGAAATGTCAGTACCACATAACTCCATTTAGTGGCCATTTTACATAGATTCCAGCTCTCTGCTGAAGTGAAAATACTGTTTTGGCATAGTTGGAGGATACAAAAGTAAGTTGCATGCACTGTATCTGTACGCTGTCAGCACTTAACATCCTTTTGGGGGCAGGCAGATGTGGTAATTCAGCCATCAGGCAACCCTCACAACATGCTCAGAGCTGCCTTCTGATTACCCAGACACTTCAAGCTCCTCTCCAAAAAGCAGCAGGTGAACCCTGATTTTTTTGCAGTACATGAGAACAGGGTAAGTGTTGTATTACCCCTGTCAGAAGCTGGCAAACCCCATCTACCCATTATAGTCCTGTGGACTCATCTCTGAGCAGCAGAGCTTGACTTGAAAAGCCTTACAAAGACAAAGGGTGAGCTTGTGGTTGTGTTGGGGGCACACTTTGTAGATTTGGTTTTGTTCTTGCCCTGAGCTGTGGGTACCATTGCCTTGCTCTCCTGTCAGCTGCCAGCCCCTTTCCCTGCAACAGAGAGATAATATTGCTCTGCCATGTCTATTTAGGACCTAGGCATCAGTGACCACAGAATAACCATACACAAAATGGGGCCCTGAACTCAGCTGAGAGATTGAGGCATAGCAAAAATGATTTGCCCATCTAGTACCCACATGAAGCCACTCCATGCTTGGAGTTATAGCAGCAGACTGCAGCTCAGGCCTTCAGAGGCTTGCCAGTTTCCCTTGGGGCTTGGGGAAGAGACAGCCCTCTGCTTCCCTCCCTCTACTCCAGAAAGGACTTTTTTTGGACCCTCTTGCAGCACATGTGGGTCTGGCAACCCTCTATGGGACAGGACCTAGGAAACCCTGGGGGAGATTTCTACCTATGGCTACAAAGCTGCAGAGTGGCCCAGGGGACATTCCCTGTCGTGTCCTTAGTCCTCCATCAGGGAATAGCCATAGCAGCTGGCCTACAAAAAATTAATTTATTATTACTGTAGGTTGTCTGAGTTGAATTGACTGAATCTAAGGGGTCGGTGCTCATGATTTCCAATGGGTCTGCCCATTCATTTAACAGCCAAAAATGACCAGGGAGGGATCACAACTGCCACCATCACATAGACTGCTTCTTGTGCTTTCCCATATAGTTTCACATACAGTATTTGTAAGAAAGAGTCCTTTGTATGCCACCTGCCCTCCAAAATGCAAATTCTCCACTTAAAATGAGAGCAGTGGGCAGCCTGCAGACTACAGGTGACATAAACCGGAGTTCAGGAGCTCATGATATCATAAAATGGAATACAAGCTGCAATGTTTGCATTTCAATTGAGTTCTCTGAACAAATGCCTTGGAATTGTTCATAAACAAGGGCTTCCAGTAAAAAAGTGACTAATGCTGTTAGTCATCAGAAGTGGACCTTCCGCACTGCCCAGCCACCAGTGGCAGAGTTCCTGTTACCTTCAGCAGGAGCAGGTTATGTTTCTAGGAGATTTACTGCCCTTACCTAGCATGTCAAAACCATCAAGGTCCACAGTATGTGAAATGTAATGCTTGACAGCAGAAGAAAAGACTGTTTTGGAATACGAGGAAGCTGATGTGAAAGGGGCAATAAAAGTGTGCATTAAATGATGATGCCTGTTTTGAAAGGAAATTCGCAGGCATCTGGGGCCATTACGTTTCATATCCCAGCAATCAGGAAATTAACCTTTAACCCTCCTCTGTTGACCTGCTCTCCTTTCTCTTTTTCTGTCATTCATTCTTTTTTCCTAATGACTGGAGAAGATAGATACAGCCTATGATTTATGCTTCCGAAGGCTACAGTCTGCCTCCTTCCTATACCTTCCCAAGTGCTTCAATGTCTGTGTTTACTCAACTCTAGGAAGAGTCAAAGCTTCACTCAGATTTACTTCCATGTCATTCTTACCAACACCTGAATTGTTTATGCTTCATTTATTCCAAACCCCGTGTTACCTAATTACCCCTGACCTAGGAATAAATCTTACTCCCATCTTTGCTGTCAGCTGGAGGCAAGCAAAGCACCGGAGGTGTTGGGAGCCCTCTGCTTCAAGGAGAGGTTGGACCCCTTGGACTTGCACAGGGTGATGCTGCACAGGGAGTACAGAGAAATACACCACCCTGTTACAAAACCAAAATCAGGAGTAGGACTCGCCTCTAACATCTCATCCGGAGGGAGAGGAATGACGGAATGAATGACTGTTTCACCCTCTGATCCCAGGGAGGTCTGGCAGAGACAGCATCAGATAATAGGTTAAAAAAAAAGAAGTGTGACAACATCACTTCTAAGAACAGAACGGTGATTGTAAAGGCAACAAACAATGGTTACAACTCTTCAGGGCTGTGATGACTGCATACAAAATCTCTGAATTGCTGTGAGTTAGCAATATTAGCTTTATCAGGAAAAGAACTAGGAGAGTGAGACATGGCCTCTTGTCATGCAGAGTGGAAATTGTGTCTAAGTTCTGAGCAGCCTTTGCCTGCAGAGCAACTGAAAGGCCTGAGCCATCACACCAAATTGTAAGCTGCTGGCTGCAAATCCGACACTGAATTCCCACCTATGTTCACTGCATGTATGGGGAAATAAATTTTGCTGACATAGCTGCACTTCACTGCATGTCAAAATGTGAGTTTCTTGTATGCTTTTGTTTTCCTTGGAGGTTCCCCCTCCCTGCCTTGGGTCCTGCCTCTTACCAGAGCTATGACTGGCATAATTAGTCCTCAGACCATCGTGCTCACACACGTGGTGACTTGGTTCTTGCCTACACACTCGGTTTTCCAACTTTTTTACCTGAAGAAACCAAAGGTCCTTCTCTTTAAGCCTTTCCAGGGTCACACTGGTATTGTTCAGCAGCTCTGGAGTCACCCTGAAGCTGTGTGCTGATTTAGCCTTGAGGGATGGCTTTTCCTCCAGAACCATCTCAGTTCTTGCCCAGAGAAATGATGATTGTGTGGGCACCGCCTGCAGTTCCTGATGGCTGGCCCAGCTTTGCAAGGAAGATATATTGGGAAGAGGAGATTTTTTCAGGTTACTGGATAGGAGTGTGCTCAGCATGATGGAGGGTAGGAGTCTGCTTCCCCACCAGAGCTGCACCATCACTGCTTCTCCTCTGCTTTTGTGCAGACCCTGCCAGCTCACGAGGCACCATTCATATTTTTTTTTCCTCTGGGCCCTGTCAGAGGATTTGCTGCTGTTTGCAGAGAGCTGCTCTGAAGCTTCTGGGGAGGTGTAGTTTTAGCAGGTGTATTTGCCAGCCACACGAGGCAACTGTCTCCTGCCCTGGCTGTGGCAGCCCCAGCACTCTCTGCTTTTTGGTGGGTGCTCCCATCCCTGTGGGAACTGCAGCAGTGGCACATATGTGTGGGACTAAAGGGTGCCTCCTGCCCTGTCTGGGACCAAGAGTGCTCGAGGGACAGCGTGTCAAGAAGCTGGTAATAGAAATAAATGAAGGCAAACCCCCCTCCTATTGTCCACAGAGGCTATTTTTGGTGCAACTATTTTAAGGATTGTTCTCCTGGCATTCCACATCCTGACATTTCAGCACATTTGCCTCACCTACTGTCTGCATTACTGGGTTTTCAGCTACAGATCAACCCTATCAAGCCACTGCAGTGGTTTTTTATGCCCTATCTGTGTTGTACACCCAGTGTCATCAGCACCTTTTATTTGTAAAACAATAACTCCAGGAATAAAAGGGGCGTATCCACTCTCCCCCTGCCCCCAGCACTTACAAGCCTCAGCATCATTTTAATATTCAATGTATGATGCCCTAGTCGAGCAAAACACACTTTGTGCAGGAGCTGTTTAATAAAATAAAAACATGCTCCAAAGTGACCCACATGGCAGGGGTAATTTAGTATGCTGCTCTTTGTGCTTTCTGTCTTACTTTTGCTGTTTACAGATATTTTTTTTCTCATCTGTTTGCACAGGGAATAGATGCTGACATTGTTCTTTCCATGAATAAATCTCTTTTTAACATGTTGGCCAGCACAATAAAAAAATTATCAAACAAATTAGAGCCTGAACCTGCAACCTTTTCTGATGAAAAGAAAACCTGTCTGTGGGCCAGCTCCCTGTCTTACAAGGGGCTTTTTCTGGAGGAAGAGATGCTCACGTGAGCTACACATACAAGGTCTCAGAATTTTTGTGCTGCAGAGCTTGACTGTCAGCCAAAGCTGGAGGCGGCTCAGCAAAGGGAATAAAGGTGGTTGTCAGAGACGAGTCTCAATTTCCTCTTCCTCTGCCACCTGCTGCGTTGGAAGGACCAAAGGTTGCTGTAATTTATACCATGGCTTAAAGTCTTGGTGGAATGGTTTGCCTCCAGAGCAAGAATTATTTCTGTGGTAGCTTCTGCAGCAGGAGAAAATTTTAATGGTGCCTCCAAAATGACACAGATTGCAAAGTAGATTGATGGGAAGAAGTGCCCACAAAGGCTGTTAAATATGAAGGCAGCAGCTGAGCCTCAGGTACCCTCTGAGCTGTCGGTGTCTGGAGGCTGAATGTCTAAAGGAGAGGCACTTCCCTACGTTGCTCTTCTGCCATTAGCCATGGGGACCTTCCTCTGACCTGTTGTGTCTGTCCTTGTGTTCAGAGCTAGCACCAGCAATTCCCAGCTCCAAGTTACCGTGTTTTCATTTGGCCACATCCGAGCTACAGAAAGCAAATGGCAAGGAATGGTCAGGACATGGCGCAGATTGCCCCAAGAGCCATCCATTAAGCTTCCCTCTTCCCTCCTGCCTTCAGTGGGAGAGGACTTGTACCCATCCTTGTGCAGGTGTTGAGGGACCAGCACAATGCAAATGCTTATGACCTGCATCCTCACCAGCTCAGCTGTATGTGGATGCCCTGGCCAGAGCAGTTTGCCTGGCTCAGAAATGCCACCCAGCTTCAGGCAGGGGATTTTGTGCATAGATCAGGAGGTTGTACAGGAAAACATCTGAGAAGAAGCAGAGCTCTGCCTCTGAGGTTGTCCCCAGCACATGCCAGCTGCCCAGGCAGTGCAAGGGTCCCCAGGTGAGCTTGCAGGATGAGCAAAGCATTTTTCCTGTGCAAGAGAGATTCCTTCTTGGGGTTTTTAGCCCAAAGAGCATCCGTGGGTTGTCTGCTGCCTTGTGCCCCCTACTCTGGCACGCCTTTTGCCAGGGTCCTGCTGTGCATGGCGAGGAACAGCTTCAGCTTTTTCAGCTTTTCAAAAGAGGAAAATTGTGTTCCCAGAGACGATTCCCAGTTCACAGGGTTGGGGACACTGACTGCCCAAAGGTGGAAATAACAGGATAGGAAGTGTTTGTACAAAGAACTATTTTTATCAATGGATGAATTGTAGTAGGGGCAATAATGAAAAATTAAAAACTGGTATGACTAACCCAGGCTCTCAGCAGCCCTGGCTCCCACTGTGCTGAAAATGGTATCGGCCTAAGTCTTTTATGAGCTGAAGACTACCAGGTAAGCAAAACTCTGCTTGGTATCTTCCCTTGGCTCCAGCAAGAATAGTCAATAAGGCCTTTGTGTTGTGCCTGGCGAGGAAATGACAAAAACAACTGCAAAATCAGCCAAGAAAAGCCCTGCAAGGGTAAAGAAGATAGGATTTCAACTAAGCAGCAGAAATGCACTTTGGTATGAATAACTTTATAGGCTAATATGCCAATGCACGCAGGAAGCATGGTGCCACCAGCTAGTGTTGGTTGAGTGTGTCCAACAGCAGCTGGCAGCCTGTGGACACCAGTTCTGACACATGGTGGTGGTTAGGAGAGTTTTAAAGGGTAACCAAGAAAATGCCAGCAAAATCCTATGAAACAATTGCAGATATGCAAGATGGGTTATTTAGTAGAAAAAAGAGGAAATAAAACCCAGAAGGCATTAATTCAATCAGTGACAGCTGACTGGACGTATGTCAGAAGGGGAGGCTAATTGAAGAGTCATTTCTGCAAATACCCAAGATGCAAACAAAGCCAAGGGTCTCCTGCTTTCTGCAGTCCTGCCAAAGGTCTTCAGGCACCAAAGTCCAGGAGCAGAGCCATCACAGCCCCCCTGTATAAGAAATAAACAGGCCCCCAGATCTGACCACTGCTACCCAGAAAAATCTGTCTTTCTCCTCTGAAGGGACAGTCAGGGCCCCTAAGAGCATGAAGGAGGTTAGTCATGGTGGTTGTGTCCAAGGCCAGAAGGCCACTCTCACTTCTTCTTGCTTCCTCTGCCCCTTGGTATAACACATTAAATCTCTGTATGAAGCACAGGATGTTCATGTTTGCCTGAAGCACATATTTCAGAAACACTTTAATAATTCATTGAAATAATTAAAGGTGAGGAAATCCATAACTTTCTGTGTCAGTTTGCTCCCACTGCCCATCAACCCCAGTGCTAAAAATGTGTGCCATATTTCCGATTAAACACCTCTGATCTCACCATCCAGTCTTTGATATTTGCTGTCCTTTTCCTCCATGAGGTTAGAAGAGCTCTTATATGCCCAATATTTTTCCTCCCTTAGAGCTGAAAAAGTTGCTGTCTACCAAATCATTCCTCAGTCATCTTTCTGATGAGCTAGACAGATTGAACTCCAGCCTTCCGCCAGAGAATCGCTCCCTGGTTGTTTTGTTGGTTTGGAGCTCTCTTCTTTACATCTTTGCTGACTTTTTCCAAATACTTCTGATAACATGGATGTCAGAAATACACTCACTATTCCCAGTTTAGTATGAAACTAAACCCTGTATGTGCGGGGTTTTTGTTTGGTTGGTTTTCCTGGGTTTTTGTTTATTTGTTTTTTTGGTTTCTTTTATAGATAGCTGTTTCATCCTTGGCCATTGGGGTCCTAGGATTTCTCTGAAGGACCCATCCCAGGCTGTAGACATTTTTTCTAGAAGCACTGAGCATTTGTGCCTCACTTTGTGCTGCTTGTCCTCACAGCCACCATTTCTTTTTCAGGATACAGATCCCCCTTCGTCTAATTTTGGAGCTGGCTCATCCGTTCTTTGCTGAGAGGCCCATTCAGCCACTTGTCCTGGCCCTTGCTTAATCTTGGCCCTTTGTTTTTTAGTATCTGTTACATTGTGAGAGCAAAGGAATTTTAGGGGCATAGATCAGAGCTTTTATTGATTCTCTTTCTCATACACACAAGACTAAACAGCAAATGTGAAGTGCAGGAATAGCCAGAGAGAAACTGAGCACAGAGAGCATTGCACCATCACCCAGCGAAGGATCTCTTTGAACAAACAAGGTTTCCCAGAAATCTAGAGGGACTTTACAGGACTTGTGAAATCAGAGACAGTTTAGGTCTTTGGGTCTCAGGGGAAAAAATTGGGAATGTGGTTTGGGACCAGAGCTGGGAAGCACAGCTCTTTTGAAGAAAAGAGGAATAGTTTGCTTTGTGGATAAGCACAAGAGATGATGAGGGAACAAGGTTTGGAAAATTTTGTGCTGAAAGGTTTTTGAATTTCAGCAATTTTTACATCAAGACATTTTTTCCAACATCCAAGACACAACTTGTGTAAATATATTTGTGATTACATGATCAGTGAAGGCTGTACATGAAGCAAAATCTCTGCCAGTGTTGTTAGAGATAATGGCATTAGGGAGAAATCCCAAGCAGGGGTAATTACTCAGTGTTTAGCATGCCTGGTTATGCAAGCTGCCAAAAAAGTAGTGAATGTGAATACCTCCAAGGAAGGACTTTTCTTAATGATGATTTTTGGTGTATCACCATTGTGCATTGGTTTGCTTGCAAAGGTGGGGTGTGTCCTGTTTATTTCCCTCAACTGATGTACAAAAGGAATAAATAAAGCTTGGCGAGCTGAAGTGAGGAAAGATGGCAAGTCAATAAATCACAAAGTCATTAAGAGCAGGGAGCAGGTTTTTTATTGCATTGTGAAATGCACAGGAAGCACACAGGCATGAGTCCAGTCACATGCATATTAAGAGATGAGCCATTGCATTTTGAAGATTGATATTTAGTGAGCAGGCATTGTAAAAGAAGACATTACAGGAGTCAAAATTAGAGGCTGAAGAGGTAATTGCTTGCTGTGACCACAGACTTCATCATGGAGCTGGTTTCCCACACAGTGGAGTTTGTTGTCTCATTCATTGTTGGGCCATGGTGTTGTGGAGCTGTGGAGGAACAGGACAGCACTGTAGGGCAGCTTTGGCCACTTCCCTTGCTTGGCTGAGTGAGACAAGGTGGTGGAGAAGAGAGTGAGAGGAGTCTTCATCCTCACCTCCAGAAAAACACAGTCCTTCACTCCCCAGAGTTCATACCAGATGGATTAAAGTAGATAAACAAGAAACAGTGTCTTCTCCCTTCTTCCTCAGCCCTGCTGCCAAGGACTACAGGTACAGAAGAGCAAAGGGGAAGGCCAGTGGGAAGTGGTGGTGCCCATCCTCAGAATGTTTAGCAGATGGGTGGGTTATCATGTCTGGCTGAGGTGTCCAACAGGTGCAGCAGCAATGCAGCCTGCAGAGCATCTGGGTTCTCTAAAGAAACTGGTGATGTGCAGCTTGTTAGAAGGGAACTGGAAGCAACAGACAAGAGGGTAAAATGCTTGCAGGTTATATCAAAAGGCACCTTACTACCTGGTGACAGTAAAGGTATTTCCAGTTATCAGAAAATGTTTTAAATGGAAATTAAAACAGGCAGAAGGTAAGCAGCTGGATAGACTGTCAAAGATGTCTTTAAGAAGATAGGTTGTGTCCACACCAGGGAAAGCAAATGTCATGGGTTGGCACTGGCTAGATGTTAATGCACTCATGAATATATGTTTTTTCTCTAACAACTCCTGTGGGATGTGATCAGGAACAGAGCAGAGCAGGCTTAAATCTTGAAAACAAAAAAAAAAACCCCACCAAAACTTTATTAATTACATAAGAACAGGGACAGAAATACTCTTAAACACACACAGAGACAGAAATAAAAACTTCTTAGAACATTTCTTCTCCCAGTTTCTACCTCCCCACCTATCACTTTTCACAGACCAACCTTTGGGTTTTAGATTAAACAATCACCACTCAAAAAAAACTAATCTTCAATTTAGCAAGGGAGAGAGGAGTCTCTCTCGCACTACAAACTGTTCTTCAGAAAACAGGGGTCTACCCCTTATGTGTTTCTATGTCACTTATAGCACCGCCCGGAGAAGTCTGCTAAGGTGACACTCTCTTTTTCCTATGTCCAGCGCTCTCACCGCTGTCTCATAGGCCACAACTACATACAGGGCTTTTTAAGGATGCTGCATGCCGAGCTCTCCCCTTTTTACCCAGGGGCCGGGGTTCCAAGAGCAGGTCTGCCCTGAGGGCAGAGGGCGCCACCTCACCCTCCTCCTCTTTTCTCTCCTCGCTCCACTCTTCAAGTGCCAGTCACTGTAGCAAAAGCAAGGGCAGCTGCATCCACCTAAAAATGCAGTTTATGTTCAAAAGAGACTCAAGTTCAGTCTATGGCTGACATTATGCAAGAGAATTCTAGCTCAAAAGGCTACTCCTCTCATTCTTCCATCGAGTTCCTTCCAATCATGCTTTATCATCTCGGTCCCAGGCCTCTTCCCTCTCTCCGAAAACCACCAGTCATGAGAATCAATGTCTAAGAAAAGTTTCTTTCTGCCAAGCAAGGGTTAACAGTTTCTTCTCAGCAGGGTGCGGGCTCAGGCACTCCCAGGATCCGCAAACCCCCACGTGGCTGGGCACCTTTTCCCGGAGTTTGGGGGGGAGGAGGGGGGTGAGCACACACAGAAGGCACTTCCACAGTTTTCCACCCCTCCATCCTGGACGGGGCAGCTCAGTTCCAGTCCTGTCCATTCTCTTCTCCCCCCGGGCCCCAGCTTACTTTAGTTCCACCGCGTGGTTGTCCTGAGCCTGGCCACGTGGCTTCCCCCTCCCCCACTCAGCCCAGAGCTGAGCAGGGGAGAGGAGACGCTTCCACTGCTGAAACTAGAACCCAAAAAGAGACTGAACCCCCTAGACTCCTGTTTTTAACTCTTTGTGTCTTCAGAGGCGTGTCCAAACCTCTGAGTGACCAACCCAGGTGCCAGCAGAAAAGCTGATCACTGATTGGACTGCCCACATCCCCCTGGAAAAATTCACCTCCCCCCCAACCACGACAGCAAAGAAGAGCAAACAGGTGGGAACCCACAGTAAAAGCAGCCAAAATGGAGTTTTGTGGAATAAATGTTTTGGACATAAAACCCAACAACAAAACCATTTGCAACCACATCAGGCAGAGGCTGCTTGCCAGCCAACACATAGGGCCTAGAGATGACTGTGGGGCTATGGGAGCATTCAAAGATGACAGAACCATAGGAGCAAAGGCAGACAAGCTCTTTGTGCCGGTGTTTGCTGGAGAGGAGCCTCAGGAGACCTCCCATGCCACAGCTTTTTCCAGCTGGAGATGAGCAAGAAACAGCCTCAGATTGAACTGTCAGAAGAGGAGGTTTTAGAACAAGCTGATGAAATGAATAGCAACAAATCACCGGGTCCAGCTGGGGTTCAGCCTGGGCTCCCAAGGAGACTCAATTACAAGACTGCCAAACTACTGACTACAGTGTGTAACCCCTGCCTTCCATCAGTCATGTGCCAGGAAACAGAGGTGGTAAATAGGATACTCTCTTAAAAAAAAAATTAAAAAAAGAGCTTTGGGAAACTGCAGTCTTGTCTGTCTGCCTTCCCTTCCAAGCAAATTGTCAGGCAGTGTGATGACAAAAAGACCAGACACACAGGTTGAATTGATACCAAAGATCTGTTATAGCCCTTCAAGAGGAACTGGTAGGTCTGTGGATGAGGATGACTCTCTGGACACAGTTTATTTGCGGTGGTGTTGATGATGTGCACTGAGTTTTGCTCTCACCCTTGTGAGTGAGCTGGGCTGAGCTCTGCAGGGGCTGAGGAGGAGGAGAGTCACCTGCCCAGTGGCTCATGCCCCACTTGGGCAAACCTCACTATGTCTTGGAGCTCCTGCTGGGGATGTGGAGTCAGTAAATATCATCATCATCCTCTTCATCACTGACAGAGTGCCTTAGCTTAACACAAACCCTATGGTGCTACCTGATATGCAGAGGCAATAATAATGAAAAAATTGGGTTCTTGCTCATAAATATTGTAGCTACAATATGTTCAGTAGATGCTTAGAAACAGTATCCAAGCCCAGATTTGATTCTTCTGTGAGGGATGGTTTCATGTCTCAGCTGTTCCAGAGCACACCAGCGGGGCTAACGTTTGGGTCAAAAAACCCTTTCAAGCCCACATCCTTTCCTGTAGCACTGCTGCCTGACCACCCTTTTGCTTGTACAGTGCATTATTCATATCTTGTTCTTCTATTTATTGGATTGTGTCTGCTGCTGGAGAAAAGATCCTGGGTTTTCCAGGTTGGTTTTGAACGCTAATCTCAACCTGCAGCCTACTTGTAAACCTATTTAGTTTGGTCTTATATGCAAGTAAAATAAATATCTAAGCTATTCAAAGATATATGAGGAATTCCCATTTTTGAGCTGACAGCCTGGTTCCTGTGCCCTGATTGGGGTATACTGGAAAGGAAACTTGGAGTGGTTATATTTTTTTGGGATTTGTTTGGTCCTGTTTTGCTAATTAGAGTGAAAGATCATTGCTGGAGGTTATAGATTCAGCTGATAAACTTGTTTGCAGGGGATGTGCATTCAAAAATAAATTTCTGGTTTTGCCTTTGAAGAGTAATGGTATATAATGTGATGATTAAAATGGAGGATGAGGAAATATGTTGCTTTGAACAATTTAACCAGTTATTTCCATAGGAGCATGTTGGGGAATCAAGGACACTTGATTTCACTTCATTGTTCTGCATAACTGAATATATTTAGGTCATTATATCTGAATAAACAAAATAACATTCTTAAAAACAACAACAAAAAGAGGAATTGTGATAGAAGCAGCAGGTTAAGCGTGGAAAATTAGATTTAACAATTTTCAGAGTCCTTTTTTCCCACTGATGAACTGGGGATTTACATGACTAATGTCTATTAAAACACTTAAATACCCTTTTCCTCAATGGGAACTGACAATGGGAAAATAAATCCTGCCTGCAGCCCATTCTGTCATATGAACTGAGCCTATGAGTGGTATGGTTTCTTGGTGGGGTATTGGCTGGGGTGGAAAGCACAGCCGATGTTCATATAATAGGTTTTCCTCTCTGAAGGCAAATGTCAACATCAATTTACCTCTGGGATAAGTGAGACATCCTGAGGGATCTCAGCCCTGTGTGGAGAGGTCAGAGCACGAACCCCATGCCCACATTTTAGCAGATGTGAGATCAGGCTGGCAGCCACGCAGGGAAAGGCTGACAAATGTTGTGAGAGTGGGATATGGTCCAAATCAGGATATTTTTTGAATGTGGAAGAAGGAGGATCAGTGATCAGAAATCAATTTCTTTTCTGTCCTGAGCAGCAGGGGACAGTTGTAAATAAGTTTCAGTAGCTGTTTTCTCTGTTAATAAAACAAAACATGTAAACACATCCTAGACGGCCATCCATCAGAGACATTTTGCATCACATACGTTTTATGAATACTAGATAATGGAGGAATGTAACAAATAGCCATTTTTGTCTCCCTCTTGAATACCAAATAATGGTTATTAGTATCTGTCAAATAAATAATGTGAATAATTTAACAAGACATCGCTATTGTGCAAGAAATGATATCCCATTCTATTAAGCTTTGGAGTCAGTTATTGTGCAAAGATAATAAATACATGCAGTAGCTACAGCAATTATGCCCCTAGAAATCTACTTCAAGTATTGCACTGCTTTAAGAAAAGGAAACCATTCGTGCTCTCTGAGCACCACGTAAATTATGTGCCAAATCTTGTGCTCCTGTCAACTGGTGTGGCCCCAGCTGTTCCAGCTGTGCCCTGTATGCAGTGTCCTTCCGTCACCATATATGCACACACCTTCCTAGCTCCAGCTCCTTAATAAAAGTGTTTTCACTTTTATTATCATGTCAACTCGCCCTCTCTGCTTAACTTTTGAACCTTTCCCAACAAAATCTGCCAGAGCTTTTTTGCAGGTAGGTTCCACAAACCTATGTGAAAGCAGGGGGCCAGGAAGGGAGGACAGATCATGTCAATGAACCCAGTATCTGTCCATGCCATGCATCTACAGGAAATCCATCCTAATGCTGTTGCTCAGAGAGCCACAGGCATAAAGAAAGGTGTAACATGAAATGTTAGATTTAAAGGATTTCAGTGATCCTTTGGAGGTGATGCTCCTGAAAGGCATTGGCCTCCCCCTCCCAAACAAGGCCACACTCACCTGCTCACAGGCTCAGGATTGCATATCAAATAGCTTACAACTACTTCAATCATCTTTCTAGATCCCCACTTATTGCTCATTATTTAATCAATCATAATAACTTGGAAAATATTATTATTTAAAATTACTCTTTAGGACTGTAGAAGCTATTCTACTTACAGAAGACATTGGAGCCACTACCTTTTGCTGGTATTTTATGTGATAAAACATTTCTTTCTGCACATGGGAAAGTGTTTGCATTATTTTATTATTGCATATTTGCATATTGTTTTCTGTGCTGGATGTTTACTGCTCATTATTTTATTCTCAGAAAGAGGCTGAGGAGAAACATGTGTCTCTCAGCTGAATTTTGAAAGCTTTGAGATGAGGGCTGACAATTTTTTTGTGGCTAAGACTTAGCTTGTGTCAGGAGATGCTTTTTACCATCCCCATCCCAAACTGGTTTAAAGTACAAGAATATGAAAAAAACACCCTCCATTGTGGGATGCATTCTGCTTATTAACTACTTTGTCTGTTATCTGACGCTAGATGATGGGATTCATTTTTTAATATCTTCCTCAGAAAAAGGATGCAGAAAAGGGATGCATGAAAAAGCAACTGTCTCAAAGCTAATAAAGGAAATGCCTTTCAGACATTGAAAGCTGCCAAAACTAAGACAGCCTGGACCACTGTCATTTGATTGTGGTACATCTACAGTATCTTAGGGCCAAACTGAGTGCTCTGAAGGACAAATGGGCTGTGGAGTGCAACATAGGCACTGTGTGCACCGAGGGTTTGCTTCTGGAGTTGGTCAGAGCTGCAAAACCAGCTGAGTGGTTCTTGCATCTCATTTCTCACACCAGCAGGACGTGGGCTGCACATGGCAACCCTCTGTGGGCAGACAAAGGTCTGTTCTGTGGCACAGCCGAATCCTCACCTGGAATCTCAGCCTAGCCTTGTTTTCTGCCACAGAATCCCTTTGTGATGGTGGAAAGGCACATGAACCAAACTATTCAGAGATGGCAATTTACAGGTTGTGGTACCCAGCTTGAAATCTCAGGATTGGTCTTGCAGGAGTACTTGGCATGCACAGTTGCATCTGAAATCAATAGAAGCTGTTTGCTGAGTCTATAAAGTGCTGTAGAAAATATGATGTACTATGAAATGATAAGCCTTAGGCATTTCAAACCCTCCACCTTGACTTAGTGGGTAGTTTGGAATGTTTGCTCAGTGTGTCTTGGCTCTCTATGCATCACCATCTCCACTGACAATTTATCTCACCAGAAGCACTGTGAGAGTCAGTTATATGTTTGTGAAATGCTGCTTTCAGAGCAGGATGTGAGAAGTGTGCAATAAATAAGACAGTCATGCATTGATGATGAGGACAGGCAGGATTTTGAGGAGCAATTAGTGAGGGAGGGGTCAAGTGGAAAAAAACCTCAGTCATATAGTGAAATAATTAAAGATGTTTTGTAACCCATATGCCCATAGGAAGTGGTAATAATTGCTCAGACAACCATGCAAAATTAAACACTCATTTAGGAGATCTTGTTTAATACCATTCACCAGTTGCTTTGGTATTTGCAGAAGTGAGGTCTGAGCACAACCACTTGGTCTAAGAAAATACAATTGCATCCATATTGATATTTTTATATCAGATAAAAAACTGACACTTGTGTCTTGAAGAGCATCAAGGCACAAATACCACCTCTGCTGGCAGTCAGATGGCCTCCTGCAACTACAATTTCATATGAATTTTGGTGGTGTGGAAATGGGGAAAACCTGAAAACACACCGTAAAAAACCTCACCAAAACTCTGTGGAAGGGTTTTGCTGTGCTATAGAGATGCTGTCTGGCTACAGATGATTTCATTGTTCAGCTCTCTTTCTTCTCCTCAAACAACCTGGACTTTCATTAAATGTAAACAACAAAAAGGAAAAAAAAGGAAAAATATAAAGAGAACAAAAAGGAGCACTGTATGGATGTCTTTTCTGAGGTGTGGTGGGGCTGGGAAACTTTCCTTCACAGCAAGAGTTTCTGCCCACTCTTTTGGGAACATGAAAAAATAAGGCACGTTTACAAGCCCCATCCAAATTAACATTTTCAGCTCAGTTTTCAGGGGATAAAGTTCTGCTTACAGTAAGATATTTATTCCATCTCGTAAAGGAGGACACAAGCTTGGTAAGTCTGCTGAGACTGCTGATTTCCATTGTTGTATCAGCTCTTGCCCCAAGTAGTGGCACGCTGCAAAAATGTTATTGGAGAAAATTACAATAATGTTTTCTGATATCTGCTCCAAATACACAAAATGCAAATTGTTTTGAAAGAGATGAATAGTGTGTTGCAAAGCACCATGCAATTAAATAATTGGTTGTGAGCATCTTTTCTCATTAAAATGAAGCAATTGTAAATAACAGAATGATATTTAAATGAAACTGTATGTAAGGCCAGTAAGAAAGATTTGCAAGAAACATTTGTAATTGCATTATCTCTAAGTAGAAAATTTATAAATTACAATGAATTATACAAATGTACCCTGACATGAAAGGGAAATGTTCGATCAAGAGGCTGAGTATTGTAAGGATTAAGTTCTTTATACTGAGGAAGTTTCTCCTGCCTGTATGCAATATTCATAAAATGCATTACAAGTTTATAAACAGAATAGATATTTGTTAAAATACGAATTTAGTATGGAAAGTATATTTTAAATATTTAATGAAACAATTACGCTGTATTAACACTGTGCTCTTTATTTCTTGGATTAAAAATTCACAGCGATTTTTATCCCTTGCATCTTTATTTGTCATAAACTTTATTAGAGTTATTCTCTGTACATTTTCTGAATCAGCTGAGTACTAATAATTTTAACATACATTTTAGAATACCTGTACTTTGTTCTTCAAATATATTATAATATATAAGAAAGTGGACTCCAAGCCTGCCTCACTGCAGATTTCCTGTGTGCCTTTGGGGCAGTTAACTGAGTTTTCTTTTGCAAAGTGTGGATGGGATGAAGACTCAATCCCAAATATCTCCCCTGGCTGAACTACCAGGTTCTGCCCACACTGAATCAGTGGTGAGGCGATCCTGAAGTTAAGTTTCTCACCATAGAAGCCACCCAGAAGCCACCAGGAAGCCCCTGTACCTTTCTGTAGTACAGACACTGCTTGAAGCAAAGGGCACTAGCACCAGGTCCTGCACCATCTTAACCAGATGACTGGATTTGAGATGAACCAGCAAGTGAAGCACAGCCATCCATGCACAGGCACGGAGCTACAATCACAAAACAGAACAGGAATGGTCACACACTCCTGGCTGTTTACAGCTTGGAGAATGAAATGCTGTTCTGACTGCTAGTGGGTCAGATCAGAGCTGAAGCACCTCTTCTACAAAGACAGATTGAGAGTTGCTGTTGTTCAGCCTGGAGAAGAGCAGGCTCCAGGGACACCCCAGAGCATCTTCTAAAGGGGCTACAGGAGAGCTGTAGAGGAATTTCGTGCAAGGGCATGTAGCAATAGGGCAAGGGGGAATAGCTTCAAACAAAGAGAGGGTAGAGTTAGATTATTAGGAAGAAATTCTTCACTACAAGCTTGGTGAGGCACTGGCACAGGTGGTCCAGAAAAGCTGTGGATGCCTCATTCCTGCAAGTGTTCAAGGCCAGGCTGGATGGGGCTCTGAGCAACCTGGCCTACTGGCAGATGTCCCCAACCATGGCAAAGGAGCTGCAACTAGATGGTCTTTAAAGTCCCTTCCAGCCCAAATCATTCTGTGATTTTATGACCTCTTTTAACTTGTTGGAAGTTAGGTTGGAAACCTAATGAAGGGTGAGGATCAATACTAACAGGCCGAGTATCTTTGTGGCTTTTCCACCAATATCTCAGCAATGCTATCATGGAAGTTAGAAACTTGGAACTGCAGCTTTTAGAGAAGGATTTAACACAACATCAGCCAGGACCAACATTACTGGCAAACTTCATGTAGTATTTATCCAAAGGTGGTAAAAACACCCAGTGAAATGGAGACAGAACTCAGTGTTCCAAGGTCAAATTTACTGATAGCAGCACAAAGACGTTTCTACATTTTGCTTTGCCCAAGTTATCAGTGTAATACTTGCAAGGAAACTGTTTCGGAAAATGGCTCTCTGGAGTGCTACTATGCTGCTCTGTGCTCTGGAGTGTAACAAGGCAGAACTCACATCTCATTTCAGGCAGTGTTTTTCTCATAAGAGAACTGATCCCAGATTAGCTCTGAAGACAACAAAATGCTACCTGTAGCCATTTTATTTTTATTTGCTGTGGAATAAAAAGAAGATAAACTAAGTGGTTTAATTGATGCAAGACCCACTGCTCAAGCAGCAGGTTTTATTACGTGATCAATTTAAATACAAAGAAAGAAAATCCTGCTGTAGCAGCCTCTAACCTGGGTACTGATAGAGCACTGTCAGCATTTGCAGTAAAGGACTCTGCATCTGACAGCTGGAATTTATTAGAAAGAAGGATCTGGGCTCCAATAGATTCAGTCTTGATGAAAAATTAATGGATTTATAAGTCTCCTTTGAGCTTTTTGAAACATTAAACCTATTTTTATTTGTATTACCTTGATTTTAATGACTATTCTCTTATTTGGGAACTGTACATAAATATTGACCTTGTCAGGTATCTGCTCCCTCCACTGGTGGAAGGACCCTGGCAGTTCCCTGTACTGTGCATCTTGTGCTGGGCTCAGAGTGTCTAGCTGATGTGGCTGTATTTTTGCTCCATTCATATGATTAGTTTAAGAATATATTTATAGAATGATTATCTGAATGTAGTGTAACTTGATGGAGGAGTGCTTTCTAAAATCAGATGAGTTGAGCAAGAAATGTCATTTGTGCTAATCTGTCTGAAACTGGGTAAGTGTGAAATGTGCTGTAGGGAGGAATTATCTCTTCTGCGACATTATAGGGCAGGAAAAAAATCTGTTTATTACACAAAATATAATGGATTTATAGCAAAATCTTAACTTATTCTCACTCATTTCTGTCTAAGCTAATGCGTTATTAATTGTGCATTTTTGGATATAATTTGAGGGGGGTAGGACAAACTATCTCTAGCACTGCAGCCACTTAACGGTAACAATCACATTTTCTTTTTAATAGAGGGAAGTTAATTTTTAAAGTGATCTACAGAGGAACAGATGGGGGAACGAATTCTCTGTGGGTATCTCCTGCTACACCAACACTCGGCGCGCAGAGCGGTGCGTAGCGCCAGACACGTCTACCTTGCAGTTCTTCCTTCCCTTGTTCTCCTCTTATCTTGTGTCAGATGACCAGAAATGGGAAAACGTGCCTCTGAAGGTAAAAAATTCCTCTGGTGTCTGAGCAATCTGCTTCACAAACAAATTCCTTGCTGGGCTGCAGCATGCAGCAGCAGGGTCCCATCTTAGGGGTTTGTGTGCGTGTCTGTGAGCATGACAGGCCTCCAGCAGCAAGGGAGGAAAGTGGCTGCAGAAGGAAAGGTGGGAGGGGAGTCCCTGGCCCAGTGATCACAGTGAAAAACACAAGAATAATTAACTGCTGCCGCATCTTCTATTTGTCTCCCTGCTGACATGTGGACTCCTGCTACACAGGAAGAAAAAAGCCCTCTGGCTTCAGTTAAACTGGGATTTCGCTCCAGATTTCATCATGCTATTTTTCTCATAAATGATTGCTCCACTAATTTATTTGTAGAAAAAGAGAGCAGCGACACATCAGCCATACAGCAGGCTTGAACTGGGGGTTTTCCATGTCCTGTGATTTTGGAAAGAGGTCTTGGACAAGGGGGATTGGAGGCTGTAGACTGCTCTAGTGGGTGGTCTGAGCAGCTCCCCATGCTCCCGCAGTGTGCCCTGTCCTCTTTTCCCCATGAACACACCCTGATGCCAGCAAAGGGGCTGGATAATAAAACCTGATAGTTTTAATCCAAATTTTTAAACAGAAAGTGTGCCTCAGGTTACCAGCAAGATCATGGTGTCAGTTCAGGCACCAGATTCAGAGCTGCTGCAGGGAATAACAATCCCACTACTGCAGAAGGAGTGGCTGGGTGGCTCAGGCTCCTCAGGGTGCCAGATCTGCACTAGATAAGAAAGAAGAATCCTACAACATGCAGTTAAAAAATCTTTAATAACAGTAATTACAGCAGAGAAAGTAGGACAGAAACTGATAAACCCCCTACCCTTCTTATTGACTTACATTTTTCTTTAAAAAATGTAGCCTACATCTGCTACCAAGCTCTGAACCTCAGAGAGTGTGCAAAAGCTGAACATGGTGCATGAGAGAAATGCACCCTAGCCCATAGAGCATGATGGTGTGAAGCATTTTTAACCCTTCTATTAAAGTGATTTACATAACAGGTAGAGCTGATTTTGAGAGGTCTGTATTTAGACATGTAAAAGATTGAGAGGGGAAAACAATCACCATAGTAAAAGCTGGTGCCTTTTCATTTTCAGAGAATGAAATTATTGCCTATTGCATCCATTACTAATAACAATAATGTTGTGTTTGTCTGACAAATTTAGTTCCAGGCCTTCAAAACAAGCAATGAAGTGCCCCAGAACTGTGCTGTAAATAGCATTTCATCTGCCTGTGCTCAGACAAGGAAAGGGAGTGCTGGGAGCTGGGGGAAACAGCGCACCCAAGAAGGAGGTGCCTGCTGCCTGGAGAAACGCCTCCTGTGATACCTGGGGAGCATATGGACACACATCATCCCTGTGCTACTGGACAGGGGTTTGCAACATGTGGATCCCAGATGAGAGATGACAGGATGCTGTGGGGCACCAGTGACATTTCTGGGAAGATGTCTCAGGAGACAAGCATGGGTGTGACAACTACCCGTGTGCCCAGCCCCTGCCACCAGTGGTGCCAGGTAACACAGGTACCATGCAGGGCATCTCCTGACCAGCATGCCAGCCATGCTCCTGGCTCCCTGGGGCTCCCACAGGAGCTTTGCCACAAGCAGCAGCATTTTTCCATGTGATCAGGCCCATCCCGGGCTGCCGAGAGCCACTGCTGAGGTTCCACAATGAGATGTGCAAGCTAATAGGGTATATTTATACATCTGGTCCTTTAGGACTGAAATCTGGGGGTAAGCTGAAGCCTCAGCTTTAAATTAGATGCTCCAAAGGCAGCTGTTTCTGTAGGACTGATTGAAATGTGCTTTCTTTTTCCCCCAGTGAAAAAAGTTCCATAATGTCTGTTTTGACTCTGAAACCACAAAGTCTAAGCAAAAATAAAACACCCTCTCTGAAAAACACACAGTCATCTGAACATTTTAGAGTTATGATAAGCATTTTAGACTTGTGCTGGGAGTCTTTCAATCTCAGTTGAACCTATCCCCTCCTGACCATTGCCCTCCATCCTAAAGAGACACCGATGCACTCATGCAAGTTTGATATTGTAGAATCACACAGAATATCCTGAGCAGGAGGGAACCCTCAAGGATCGTCTTTTCCAACTTCCTGCCCTGTACAGGATAACCTGAGAATCAATCACACCATGGTCTGACAGTGTTGTCCAAACACTTCTTGAGCTCTGTCAGGCTCGGTGCTGTGACCACTTCCCTGGGGAGCCTGTTCCACTGCCCAGCCACGCTCTGGGTGCAGCACCTTTCCCTAATATCCAGTCTAAACCTCCCCTGACTCAGCTTCATGCCATTCCCACAGGCTGAACAAACCAAGACACCTCAGCCACCACTCATGTGGCACCTCCACCTCAGTTGCTGCTCGTATATCTTCCCCAGCATGTTATTTCACAGCATGTTACCCACCTGGATGGCCCAGAAATGGTTGGGCCAGACTTCCAAGTATTTGAGATGAGCTCACCTCAAAAGACAGCATTATAATTGAGGAGATGGAGGTTTTAAAGCCCAGGTTTACTCCTAGCTGTTTGTGGCCTCCCTGGGCCTCTAGCAGAGCTGATTTGCCTTTTGGCCAAGCTGAGGAGCACTCTTAAAGGTAAAACACACTAAATGGTCTCTGTCTATGTGGATTAGAAACGAATCGCTCTGTCAGGAAAGAATCCTTTTAAACAACTGCAAATTGCTTAGGTGGGCATTGCATTAGATTTATATGCGACCAATCAATATATTTGTGTATATAAGTATGTAAAGCTGCATCAGTTCCTAGCAAATGCAATATTCATGTAGGTGTGGGGTCATAGGCATCTCTCCCCATTTCACCACAGCCAGAGAAAAGTCTGCTGTAAGTGCAGGACTGGCAATCTCATATCTTGGCTGCTCAGCAGTGAGGATCCAAGAACAGAACAGGAAAAGACTGATACGTTCAAATTCTGATGGCTTTGCAGAAAAAAAACAAAAAAAGAGCATATATTCCAGCTACAATGATGGTCTGACTCTTATATGAGAACTTTCTCCAGGTTTGCCAGTGGTGGCCTTTAGCAATGGCAAAAGGTGGCTTCGCAAAGAAGGGTTCAGCTCTCAGAATGAATCCTGAGTAACTGTGGACAAGCTAGGCTTAGTCATTGACTTTACCTCCTTTTTGACCCAAAACTATTAGTTCTTCTAGCACGAGTTAAGGAATGTCAATTTACCCACCAAGACTGATGTGCACAGAGGTAAATAGGAAATAATATGCACCCCATCAGGGTTTTTCCCTCCATAAATCCAATTTCTGATTCTGTTATGTTATGAATCTCATGACATGAAAGAAGGTCTAGGGTTTTGTTCACCATATTGGACCATTCCTCCAATGCATCACGAAATCATTTTTAAAATGCAATTTAGTTGGCCTAGTTCCCAACAGAAAAACAATCTATTTCCAGCCCCTACCAGTTGCATCTTACATATCCTTCAGGGACCAGCCAAGGGGCTTAAAGAGTCAACCCATGTTATGGGTGCCAAATCTCTTAGTTTATCATTAAGTCGATAATACACTTCAATCTCATTACTATTCTATCATTAGGATCTGAGTGGTTTGAGTGTTTGACTAAGTGGGGTTTTTTTTTCTCCTCAGAGGTATATGAGATGCTGCCTCTCAGCAAGGTGTCCTGAAAACCTTTTCTTAATGAACAAGTGATTAAAAGGCTTAAGTGCAAGCAAGCATCCAAAACACAAGGTGCATTATCACAGAATGAGCCAGAAGCAGGCTAACCCTCAGCACCGCCGAGAGCGCTGAGGTCCTTCACTCAGATGCTCTCAACACTCTTGTGCTCCCTCAGTGGTAGCTGCAGGGCAGTGTCCCAGGGGCAGGCTGTGCCGTGGCCCAGGATCCACCAGGGATGTCTGGCTTTGCCTCTGCCCTGCACAACAAAGCCACCCCAGGGCAGAGATGGCTTTTCCCTTGTTGCTGTGCATGTCCCTGTTTCTGGTCCCAGCCAGCTCAGGAACATGCTGTGAGCATCCTGCTCCTACCCAGGCTGCTTTCCCAGAGTGGAGCCCTCGTCCTTCAGAAATCAGGGGAAGTCGGCCAATAGTTGCAGCAGAGATCAAATGTCACCTTGTTTTCTTCACTAGATGTGAGTGTTGTGCATGCATTCCAGGGGTGCTGCTTCTCTGAGGGATCCCTGGGTGCTGCCAAGGCAGCCTGTGCTTGCTATCTGCTTGTTCCCCAGTTAGGTATGAGAGGAAGAGGAAAGCTCTGTGAAAGCAGTGGTGGGTGTTTAACACTCCATGCCCTCCAGGACCTCAGCGTAGAACCAGGCCAATGATGTGTGTCTGGACAGGGTCCTTCTGGTGGCACAGGCTGCTTATTATCTGAATGAGGAAAGGTGGAGAGATAAAAATAAAACCTTCTTCCTGACCTTTGTTAGAAATTTCTCTTCCATTTGTTTCTATTTCTGCCCTCTTCTCATTTTTCCCCAGTAACTGAAACAGCAGCACGAGCTGACTCTATCTGTCATTACCCACATCATTTTCTGTGACACTGGTTCAATTAACTGCCCTCACAGATGTCTTCATGTTCCTGAGAAAAAAAAGTCTCATTTCCCCGGCCCTGGAGAACCTATCTGTAGGGATGTGGCCAACTTTGCTGCCTTTGCTGCCCCATGGAGTTGTCTGGATGATGTGTTCTATAGTGGCTTCATCACTTTCTATTTCTTGCTGACCCCAGAAGATGTGAGTACCAGGTGCCTGCCTCGTCCCCAGCATCATGTCTGAATTTCACCATCACTGAGCAAGTTGAGCCTCTGACCTGGCCTTCCCAGCAGCCGCTCCCCTGTGGCTGTTTTACTCCTGTTTTGCAGTTGTGGTAAGCTCAGAAGTGGCTTTGAGGGGCTGCCTGAGCTGGGATCCTCACTGATGGCCCAGTCTGCCCGGGGCAGGCAGGGTGGCTGAGACCTGAAGAAGAGCCATTCTCCTCTCTGCACCACAAGTGGAGAAGAACTGCTCAATTTCCCTGTTTCTCTGCTGGCCAGTCTACTCTGGATCATCTTCTTATTGCAATTCTTTTCAGTGACCTGAAGGTAACACCATCTGCTCTGATTTAGCTTGTGGTTCCTATATAGATAGCATCTAGGCACTTATGACTTCCTGGTAGGTTGTCATTAAGGACTGTGTAGTAATTTCCAGCACTGTTTTTTTTTTTCTTCCAGAGCCACCTCTTCTCCTTCCAGCCATTTGAGATACTGGCAGAAAAGGAACATTTTGCATTTGCAGACACGGGGTTATGACCTTGCTTCAACTGAAAAAGACTTTTGACAGAGGAGAAGTTAGTACAGTCCATGTTGTAATAGACTTATCTGGTTCCAGACCTCAGTTAACATCTCATTCCTCTTCACCTGAAGAGAAGAGGCAATACAACTGATCTAATATAGCTTGCCCAGGGCTGCAAGCAGAGTGCTGATTCACTGGAGAGCAGGGAATCCAGGAGAAATACTTCATTAACTTCTCACCCTGCTGGTAGGCTAGGTGGAGGGGGGAGTGAGATGGAGGCTTAGAATTAAAAGTCTGATAATTTGCCAGGGAGATGATGACAAAAATCAAAAGGGAAAGCACATTTTATTTGCAAAGTTCAAGAAGGGTATTACAATCAAGAAGAGGAAAGCAAATTGAAGCATTAAAAATAAAGCACTTGATAGGAGCTCTTCGAAAGGGTGGCTAAAAAGTATTTCACTCAAACTCTCTCATGACACCAGCATATTCCCTTGTTCTCTCCATTTCCCCCCCCCAAGCCACATCCATGGGATTAATGGGATTACAGCTGTTTGTGATGCCAGCCCGGCTGCAGGCACGGTGTGGCTAAGCACAGGCAGTTTCAGGCTGAAGGTGCAAGAAGGAGCTGCTCTGGGTGACTCTGACCTCTGATCCTCAAAACCAGCTTTGCAGTCCCTGACCCTGTGCTGGGCTGGGTGTTGCAAAAAGGTTTATATCACAAGACAGGATGGTTAAGTCACTAGGGAAGTCCCAGTGAATATTAAATTTTAGTGCCCTGCTCTGTAAGGAGTTGAGAACTTTGTCTCCTTCCTTTCCTTACAGGATGGGCTGACCCAAAACACCAGTGATGTGTTAGTCAGACCCTCTGCTCAGTCTGACATGATGATGGGGAGTTGGCAGAGAAAAGTACAACTATCTAAAGCCTGGCTTTCTGCTCACTGTTGTTCACTTGTGCATGCAGGGAGCCCAGGGATGCTCTGCCACAGCCTGGGAGCAGAGCTGCTGCCACTGCTGCCACCTCCATCATTGCCACAATTCCCCTTCCCCTCCTTCCTAGCCCAGGGTCCTCTCTGAAATCTTTAACTGGTGACATTGCAGGAGTTTCTGCTTAAAACCTGAAAACTATTTTATCAGCTTCAAAGGAAAGGGGGAGTGGAAGTGGAAAGTGAAAAGTGGGCTCTCTCTACCATGAATGCTTTTACAATCATCCACTACCCTTTGAAGAGGATTGTGATACACGCATTATATACATACATACATACATACATACATACACACACACACAGACACACACACACACACACATATATATATATATATATATCTTTCCAGTCCATCAGGCTGCTTCTTAGGTACCACTGCTGTGTAGACCTGTCATGACAGTACCAACACAAGGCAGAAGTGAACTGCCTGAGGCAGTTTTACTTAAATACTATTCCAGCCTCATCTGTGGTTTAGTTGCTGAGCCTCAACGATCTGAGGACACAGATGCCAGGCCAGCCTCTGTTTAATTTGGTCTTGGAGTGGAGAACAGGAGAAGTTGCAGGAAAGAGGTGGGAACAGGGTGCACACCACTACTGCTCTCCCGTGGCCACAAACCCACCTACACACTTCACCATCAGAGACTTTCCAGGGAGATTGCAATCCCATCCTTTCCCACAGCAGGAAGTCAAAGAAAAGCCAGGATATTAAATAGTCAGAAAAAAACCTCAGCCAGACCAGTTCTTACATGTAAGCTGCTTTTCTTCAAAAGCACAGCATAAATATTTCAGCAATTCTTCTATTAGAATTAGATATTCTATTAGATATTAGAATTACCCAGCTGGGCTGAGATAAAAAAAAGTCTCAAACAAAACAATGCATCAAAGATAATGTGTCAAATATATTAAATTGCCTCTGCTTGTGGGGTGCACACCAGAACTGTGGGAATGGCAGGTTGGATTGGATGGGCAGGTCAAGTTCTTGTGTTATAATAAATATTTCCATTGATTTCAAAGGCCTATTAATTGTTTTAGTGATGCAAAGAGAGCTGTTGACTTAATTGTGACCAGTAGTGTGGGGAATGTAAAAGCTGGGAGCAGGGCAGACAGAGATGGCACCAGCTATGGTCGGAAGAGGAGGTCAGGCCAGTGCTTCCCTTTGGAGTTTTCGCCCTTGTGGGATGGGCTATCTGGGACATATCTGAGAGGGGAACAGGGAAAGGTGAATGACACTTCTCTCAGCCTACCACCAAAACAAATACCTAAAAAAACAAAGGCATTCCTGAACTCGCACAAGAGAAGAAATTGTGTGAGGAAAGCAAAGCGCCTGTGCCCAGCAGACACTTCTGTGGAAGTATGGGCACAGTCTTGCTGTGCATGCTCCTGTCCTTGCCACAATGCCCTTGTATGCCAGGGCTTTGCTGAAGTGAAGGTAAATACAACACATGGGATTTGGGAGAGACCTGGCACAGGAAACTAACAGCAAAGCAAGGGGAAGGAACACTGGTACAGTGTGAGAAAAAATGAAGAATGGAAGGGCTGTGGGGTGACAGCAGCCTTATCATGTTTTTAAGCCTCAATCTAATTAAAAGAGATACATAATTAAATGAAGTGATTAACCGTTTTGTAATTAAATACAAAAATAATTAAGCTGAAATTGAGCACGATAACATCCAATTGTCGGGACAGGATTTATTAGTACTTTAATCTGATGAATTATTTTCATTGTTCTACTGATTGCATTCCTGTGGAAAGAAATCGGTTGTTTCTGTAAGAAGGGACACAAGTTGTTATTCCATGTTGTCGTGGTTGGGGAGGGAGGTGAATTCTTCCAGGGGGATGTGGGCAGTCCAATCAGTGATCAGCTTTTCTGCTGGCACCTGGGTTGGTCACTCGGAGGTTTGGACACGCCTCTGAGGACACAAAGAGTTAAAAGCAAGAGTCTGAGGGGCTCGGCCTCTTTTCGGATCCGGGTTTTCAGCAGAGAGACGTCTCCAGTCTCCTTCCCCTGCCCGGCCACGAGGCTGGGTGGGGGAGGGGAAACACGTGGTCGGCTCAGGTAAGCCGGAGCCCCGGGGGGAGAAGAGAGGGGACAGGACTGGAACTGAGCTGCCCCGTCCAGGATGGAGGCGTGGAAAACTGTGGAAGTGCCTGCTGTGTGTGCTCACCCCCCTCCTTCCCCCCAAACTCCGGGAGAAGGTGCCCAGCCACGTGGGGGTTTGCGGAGCCTGGGAGTGCCTCTGCCTGCAGCACCCTGCTGAGAAGAAACTGTTAACCCTTGCTTGGCAGAAAGAAACTTTTCTTAGACATTGATTCTCATGACTGGTGGTTTTCGGAGAGAGGGAAGCGGCCTGGGACCGAGATGATAAAGCATGATTGGAAGGAACTCGATGGAAGAATGAGAGGAGTAGCCTTTTGAGCCGGACTTCTCTTGCATAATGTCAGCCATGGACTGAACTTGAGTCTCTTTTGAACATAAACTGCATTTTTGGGTGGATGCAGCTGCCCCTTGCTTTTGCTACAGTGACTGGCACTTGAAGAGTTGAAACGAGCAGAGAAGCGAGGGGGAGGGTGAGGTGGTGCCCTCTGCCCTCAGGGCAGACCTGCTCCTGGAACCCCGGCCCCTGGGTGAAAAGGGGAGAGCTCGGCATGCAGCATCCTTAAAAAGCCCTGTATGTAGTTTTGGCCTATGAGACAGCAGTGAGAGCGCTGGACATAGGAAAAAGAGAGTGTCACCTTAGCAGACTTCTCCAGGCGGTGCTATGGGTGACATGGAAACACATAAGGGGTGGACCCGTGTTTTCTGAGGAACAGTCTGTGGTGCGAGAGAGACTCCTCTCTCCCTTGCTGAATTGAAGATTAGTTTGTTTTTGAGTGGTGATTGTTTGATCTAAAACCCAGGGGTTGGTCTGTGAAGAGTGATGGGTGGGGAAGTAGAAACTGGGAGAAGAAATGTTCTAAGAAGTTTTTATTTCTGTCTCTGTGTGTGTTTAAGAGTATTTCTGTCCCTGTTCTTATGTAATTAATAAAGTTTTGGTGGGTTTTTTTTTGTTTTCAAGATTTAAGCCTGCTCTGCTCTGTTCCTGATCACATCCCACAGGAGTTGTTAGAGAAAAAACATATATTCATGGGTGCACTAACATCTGGCCAGTGCTAACCCATGACACATGTCCTCTGGGCTTCTTGAAACCTGGACAATGATACAATGAGTATCATAAACCATGATTCCACATTTCCACAGCAAGGGTTGCATTTTTGTCAGTGCCCCAAGAACTTCATATAATAATCTACTTTTTCCATCATACTTGTTTGTAGCTATTTGGTCCGTGTAAAATGTAAAGCACTTGGCCTAAAAACCGACTTTATTGTTGCATAAATGGTGATGTTCTGTATGGAATTTCAGATCAGAAGAAATAGACATGAAGTACATTACAGTGTAGCAAGTGAAGGAAAAAAATTACAGCCACATTTTGAGAAGCAGACCCTGAGCTATCAATGTTTATCAACCTGCTTCTGTTTCTCTGTGCTCATCCATAAGGTATTTATGTGCTTTGCAAGATAATGGTGACACAAAATGTGGTTACAAATGCCCAGAGTAAGTATAGGCCACTTATTCTGATGCCTTTGAACAGGTTTGAGTACATGGCTTTAGACTTCCCACCTTGGGCAGAGGATCAAAAAATCTTTTCTTCTTCCTCTGTGCCGAGTGACAACTCAGTATCGCTCATCTCAGAACAAGGGCATGTCTTGGTGCCTTGCTTGTCTTCTGTGGAGCTGCAGTGATTTATGAAATAACTGAAGTCATCTGGGCAAAACACAACGAAGAACAGTTAGAAATACTGTAAGGATGGAGATCCATCTTTCATTTGGACATTTTCAGCTGACAAATTTCTTGCTGGTGTGGGGATTTAGGACGTTGGTAGTGTCCTTCATTGCTCTTTACTTGAAGCATATTGCTATTTGTGTAGCTTTTGGTCTTCTGTGCTACAAGTCCTGTGCTTGCAACAGTGATGGAGTGAGCCTTGTCCTGTGTGAATATATATTAGAAGCTTGCTGGACACTTCCAGACTAAGCATCTATTTCAAGCAGCTGCCTGTAACTGAGGAGAATGGTGACCTGTGGACCTTTTTGCAGTCTCAGTTCTGCACTTAGGAAAAAAAAAATAGACGTGTGTATTTATCTGTGAAAAGAGTCATCTCAGTTAAGATCACAGGAACCACCAAATTTTTCAGCCCTGTTGGAGATGGGATACTAGGCAAGCCTGGCTTTAGACACCTCAAAGAAAGGCATAAAAAACTAAGATGAGCAGACACCTAATGATCTTCTGCTCACATAGTTCTCATATTCAGACTGGTGTAATGCACAAAAACACAAGTTAGGACCTATTCCAGAAAACCTGTTGTCCATTTTAAGGAGTGAAGTCAGTGGTGGTGGGTAATTAATGGGAAATATGTACTGCAAAGAGAAACCCAACTGTGATGTGTGATATAAAAAGTATGGTAGTGGTGAGTTGTATAGCCTAGAAAATACCTATCCTATAGTAAATGTCATCTGATCGTTCAAGAAAATGGTGGTCCTCCCCAACAAGGCTGAAAATATGATGCTAAATTCCCTTATAGACGCCTCAGTAATACTGGAATGATGGCAGAGAGGGAAAAACTCATAAATGAGAAACAGAGAGAAAGTTGAACAAGCTGATTTATGGGGAAAGATTAAAGTAACTAAATGCACATCACTCAGATAAATGACATCTCAGGGGAACATAATTGCCGACTCCAAGGACTTAAAGGATTGGGCACCTAGGAATGAGAAGATTCCCCAGGGCTACGCAAGGCTGGGAACCATATAATGGGGAGAAATAGGTGAAACTGCACAAATGAAAATCCAGGTGGAGGCATGAGAAATGTTTCCATATGGAGACATTTCATGAACTACGAAATCCTCTCCTAAGGGGACCAGTAAAATCTTGGGTTATTTAGCACTAGGCTAGAAAAGCACTCGAAAATGTACTGAAAGGCACAAATCTGCATCTGTAGTGGGTTCAGTGGGTAAGTTTTAACCCTTTTCCGATTCTCTGTACTGTTTGTTTGTTTGTAACAAAGCTGGGCTGTTTGTCCCTCTTCTATAGCACCTGCCTGCAACCCTTTGGTCCTCTGCACTCAGCATCTCTGGTGGCCCAAGCCCTGTTGAGCCCCATGTGTTGGTGCAGCAGATCCTCTGAGCTGAGTCATGCCTCGAGGGGAGCCGACACCACGCCGTGACGAGATGACTTCTCTGCTTTGTACCCTGCCAGGAGGATTGTCACTGGCTAATTGTACAGCATCTCTTGACTTCCACGTAGTTCTGCTGGCAGCAGCAGCAGAGGTGGCGGTCTGCTGGCACGCGCCGGAGGAGCCAGCCCTGGGTGACAGCCAGTCACACATATGCAGCAGCAGGAACAAAACTCCTGACCTTCACTTCCAAAGACGTGGACCTTCTGTGGAAGGACCCACCCAACTAGCTGGTCTGCAGTATTCTGAGGAGTTAATGCATGCAACTCAGTAATGGATAGCAGAGTGAATGAATAAGTTTTATTACCTGTGACACCAGATTGCAGAGTCATTTTAGGCACATTGTAATGCTCAGAACACAAATTGATCCAGGGCATAAAGTTTTCCAATAGGCAATGGATTAAAAATATTTCAAAATAAAAACAGAGCAAGGATATCAAGACTGCCTTTTGCCCAGGGAACAAATACAGGGTCTCAGACTTTACGCCAGTATTTATCTGCTTCTTTGATGGCAGCTAAGCAGAACTCAACTGGTCATCCTTCTTCCAAGGAAGCTGAGGTGGGGCAGAGACAGCTTCATGGCTGATACCTGAGGAACAGCCAGTTCCCAAGCTCACCACGTGCACCACTAGCTAGGGGCAGGAGATGGGGAAGGGGTTATTCTGACAACTTAGATTGTGCCCACACTGAGATCCATCCCAGCACTCCTGTGGGGGCTGTGCTTTCTGGTACAGGTCATGTCAGCCCCTACTTTGCACTGGTGACAAGAGCAGGGACAAGATGTGCCATCAGACTAAGGCAGAGGCAGCTCACTGCTCCAACTGTTCTGTGGGTAGAAACTGTTCATTCCCTTAATCTGCACTGGGCAATGAAGAACAGACCAACAGAGATTTTTTACCTCTTTGCCCTTTCTGTCTGGTTTTCCTGCTTCTAATATTTTTACATGAAAACGAGGAGATGGGACAGAATGAAAACGATGTCAGCATCAAAAGGATGATAGTCTCTGCGTGGATGTCTACATTTTTGATTCTTAAAGGGTGCTGCTTGCATCAGCCGGCGTTTGCAGTGCCCAAGAGCGCCTGTTACCAGCAGCCAGGATCCTCTTGACTGGCTGGGAAGAAAGCAGTGGCATAAACATGTCAATAGAGCACCAGCAATTTGTCAAGTTGTTATAATGCACTAACCAAGGGGGTGGAGGGGAGAAAACTCTGCCAAGACTCAGCCAGCTCAAAGGGAGCTGCTGCTTCTGCGCAGTGCCGGGGCTCTTTCATTTGTGGGCAAGCTCAATAACTTCCCAGGAGCTGATCAGTCCTGGGATTGAGGAGGTAGCCTTGGCTGCCTTGGCTTCCCTGGCTGGATTGTGGCTTCTCTGCCTCCCTGGTCCCTACACAGCTGCCCTGTGCTGACGAGCAATGCCATGACCCCTGGGTGCCCCAACAGCAGGGATGGTGGCACTGAGCATCAGGACAGCCCTCTAAGCTGCCCACAGTTGTCCTCTGCCTGTCTGGGATCAGCTCAGAGACCTCAACGCTGTCACCTACCTGAAGGTCAAGAGTTTGGTCCATTTAGAGACAAATTATTTGCCATGAAGTACCACTTAACACCTGATTTACTGAGCTTGCCAGACATAAGAAAAAACATTCCAGTCTTTATGTGGTACTCTCCTTGTTTTTTTTTTTTTTTTTTGTTAATGCAGCAAGATTTCAATCAAAAAAGCATTTGAACAGCATTGACAGGCACAAATAAAAATATAACCATGCAGACAGGTAGCAAGGGAAGAATTGCTGCAGTCTTGTGGAAAACTGGGGGCTATTTCTTCAAACCAGCCCCCACAGTCCTTAAAGATGCTTAACCCTCCCCTGGGATTGCAAAGAACCCTTAGGAAAAAAGAGATCTCCCCTGAATCCAGCACTGTCTACGTTCCTCTCCTCTGTGGTCTGAGCAGAGAGGCGCAGTATTGATTCATTACTCCAGGATTTTTGTGGGTGGAGAGGAGGCTGTACTGCGTATTCCCCGTGCTATCTTATCATTAATGCATTAAGGAGCTGAACAAGCAATAAGGGCAAATGGACTTCAAAACACAGGGAACTGTCTCCGCAAGGCTCAGGCTGATTTACGGCAATTACATCTTGGCAGCACCGCCAGAGCCCATTAAGCCCCGCACCTGCCTGTAACTCGAACATCCCCCAGTCTGGAGGGGGCACTCGCCATTAGTCACCCTGGCACTGCCACGGACCCTCCTTGTCCGTGATGGAAGGCAAGATGTAAAACAATGTGGGGAGGATTAACAAAAAGTTAATAGGCTGCAGAGCGCAAATTGATCTGGACTTCAGTCGGATACTGTTTCAGATACTGTTTCAGATGCTCTGCTGGCCTCCTTCCAATGTTTGAGGGGAAGGGGTTGGAGACAGAGCCTGGAGCCATTGCATTTGATTCAGGTTTTCCTTGTCTTTCCACTTTGTGTTTCATTACCAGAGGTGGACTAGCTGCTCAACTATTAATTTTCTTTCCCTGTTTTTGAATTTTTATTGCTTTTGAAAGGGTGTCTCTTTGTGACACTGTTACTTTACAGGGCAGCCGTGTACAAATCACCAAGTGAAAGTGTAGCACTGCTGGGACCAAGGGGACAGCTTGTGCAAACCCCACTGAGGGATGACGCTGCTGAGGTGCAGGAAAGCTGGGTTTGCCATGCACCTGCTGTTTGCACCATGGAGGGAAACCAATAGTGGGGAATATCACACTGAAAATATAAAAAGGGAGGATACTTTGGAGCATTGGTGCACTGAAGATGCATAAGAGGTCTTGTGGCAGATCCCAGTGCTCAAAGAGATGAGGATGGATGAGGTTCGGGGGGAAAAGGCAGAGAAATATTTCATTCCAGATACCACCAGCACAAAAGACCTTCAGAGGAGTTAAAATTTACTCAGTGATCCAGAAGTGTTTATGGCCCACGTAAAATTTACCAGAAAAATGTCAGATGTCAGTGGATTGTATTAAATGTAAATATTACACAACTCGCAGCCTCGGTTTCTTATTGCAGCTTGGCACGTAGCTCTCGTGGATCTCCTGTTTGAAGGGGAGTCTCTGGAGGTGCTGCTGCTCGGCGGCAGGTCCGGAAAGGTTTCGGCCTGAGCTGTGCTGGCCCGCACCTCCCCTTGCCCCCGTGAGACACTGCCAGGCCGACTGACTGACAACTCTTATGGTGGCAAACAAGGCTAGCTCATCAGAGAAGCCTGCCTTGACGAGTCTGTGACAGACACTGCTGCGATGCTGGCGTCCATCCCCCCAGAATGGGTGTGTAATCGGGCAGCGCCCTGGCAGAGAGAGGAGAGGGCAGCAGAGGATGCTCTCCTGGGTACACCATTGCTGCCTCTAGCCCTAGGGGGACTGAGGTGGGCACTGCCTCTGGGCAGCATCTGCTAAAGGCAATTCAGGAAGAGATGAGAGAGTATATGGGCATTGCTCCTTGCTTGGAAGATGCTCAAGAGTACAGTGGCAATGCAATTGTTAAATGCACTTTCATTTGATAAAGGGGAAGACACTTTCTTAAAGCTGCTCTTGGACTCGGGCAAGGCTGAGTGTGGGCACAATGCAGTTTACTCCAGCAACTCATCTCCAACAAGCCTGAGAGACATCTGGCTTGCTTACAGTACTGCTGGACATCTAATCTGTTTTGCTGGCTATTTCATTAATTTACCAAATCACTTCTTCTTTGGCACGGCCCGTGGATCTCAGATGCTGTGTTGTGGGCAGGATGTGACTCAGGGCTTGGTGCATCCTTTCTGTGTTGAGACGCCTTGAGGAGTTGTGATGCTAAGTCACATCAATGTCTTTCTGCAGCCAGGCCAAGCTGAGGCAAATGAGTCAGTGTAGGGCACTGCAGCTCATAGCCACAGATGCTGGGAAAGGACTCCGTGCCCTGGAAATGCTGGTTTGTGTTGCCTTGTTGTTCACTGTGCATGTTACTGTCGTGGTACCAGCTCTTACAAAAAAAAAATCCCAAAACCAAAAACCACACAGAAGATTTTTTTCTTGCTTTCTTCTCAGAATGTGCAAAGGAAAAAAATCCAAACCTAAATACTTGTGTTACAACTTATGTCATTGAAATCTGCAGTGGATTTTGGTGTACCTTCCCCCTAAAGGATTATCCTTGACAATATTGTTTCTGAAAATCCCTCTCCTGCAGTCTCTGGGAAGCTCACTGACACAGCATACACACACAAAACACAGGAGCCTGGGCCATTCCTGCTGCAAGATAAATGAGGTTCAGACTCATATTTCTACTACAAAAGACATAAATACAACAGCTTTAGGCTTTAGGAAGACCTCATGACAATTTAAAAGAAAAGTTTCTGAGATCTGTTTTACAGATATAAAGATTTTTACTCTGTGCTTTAAGCAGTGAGTTGGCTATTTTTAAGTCAGAAGAATGTACACTAGTATTATCTGGAAATAGCTTCTGGAAAGCAATTTCAGTTCCTGCAGGCATGTAAACAGGGATGATCCCCAAATACAATTTATATAATGTTTTTCTAACACAAGAGCCAAGACCTATTAACAGTTCATTCATGTGTTTTTCCGGAAGCTGAGGAATCCTGTTGATATTTGGAGGAGGGAGAAATTTCCTGAATGAGCAAAATCTTTCTCTCCAGTCATTACTGCAGAGCAACGTTGCAGATTTGGCTTTGAGAACAGATACTTCTTGTGCAGACCAAAGAAACAAGCTTGCTAAAACCGTAAAATGAGATAAGCACGTGCAATTCCTGTTGATATTCCTAACAAGCCGAGTCGCCATGTGCTTATCGGAGACCTTGGCCTTCATGAGAACGGCAAAATGTTTAGTCATCCCCTCGCTGTCAGAGAGCTGAAAGATGCCCCAGCAGCTCACTGCTCCTCCTGGCAGGCTTCGGCACATGCTGCAGTTCTGCATTTTGACTTCCAGAAGAGTATTTGGAAAAAAAGGGGCAGATGTTTCCTGCTCAAGAATCTCAACTCTGGCAAAAAGCCGTTAACATAATTCGAGGCATTATTCACGTACTTTGACCTGGCTGTATATAAGTGTGATTGCTTCCCCCCAGTAAAAACATCTGGGCATGTACAGGAATATTTCATACAGGGTTTAGGGCTTTCAGACTTGGAGGTATGAGAAATATGCTGGGAGTCCCCATGGACACTTCCACTTCCCTGACAGAGAAAGAGCATGGTTTTTTCCTGTCTTGTTTGACATATGCAATAAGAACACTTTGCTTTCAATCTGTTAAAGCAAGCAATTGCTGCAGTGGTGAGAAGATCTCTTTGGATGGACACAGTTGAAAGGTTAGCAGTGTTTATTGATTTAATAATTCTCATTCTTTCTCAACAGATTATCTTTCCAGAGACACTAGCAGAGGCATAGCCCAGAAGCGCAGAAGAGCATCTTTGATATGTTAGGAAGGCAAAGGACAGAGGGGAAAGGTGATGAATTGCTCTGGTCCTGACCTATTAAGCTCTAGGCACAGATTGGAAGATAGAATAGGAAATTCATGCACCTGTTTTCTAAAGGGAACATTTACAAGAATGGTGTTTATGTTGACCTTTCACACCAAGGGTGTCCACCACTTCTTGTTACATGCTGGTTATCAATCACTGGTGCAGAGAGCAGGCAGGGAAAGATCTTGGCACAGGACTTCCTTCCCCTGTGAGCTCATGGTGACCAGGGGGGAATCTGAGTCATGGCAAAGTGCTTTTCTAGAGGCAGAAGTGTGGCATTGAAGCCCCAGAGAGTGTTGGTCCTGAGCAGTAGCAACAATCAGATGCCTGCAAAGGTACTGTGGGCTTTGCCAAACCAGGCTCACTCAGCCCACTGAAGGGATGAACAGCCTGGCCCTACCACCCTGCTTTCCACTGCCATCTGGTTACCATTTCTTTTCATTTTCAGAGCATCAGAGGATGAATGAGCATTCATCAACATGAATGACAGGCCTTCATGTTGCCTTTGGCTCCTTCTAGCAAAAAAAGGGGAGGAAGTACCACATACCTGGGAGTTGAACAACCTTGTTTTCAGCAGGCTGAATGCCCATGTGAGAAGTATATCCCACCTCTGGAGCAGTGCCGGGGACCTTGTGTTCTCACCACTGAGATCAGTCCAAATTGATGTGCTGATTTCTGTGGTCTCACTGTGTGGACTGAAAACTCCTTTCCTGAGCATCTGACCCCTCCTCTTGATGTAGGTTTGTTGTTCTGCACAACAGACTGTAACCTGTGGGTCTTCTGCTTGATTTTTGGAGTCAAAGTGGGCCAGCTCCTGAGTTGCACTCTGTACCCCCACAGACATAAGCTTGCTGAGACCTTTAATGGGTTGCTAATTGCTTTGATTACAAGTGAAGACCGAAGAGGAATTGTTGGATGATGAGCTCCCTGGCAGAAAAGAAGATACCAGTGGAACATTTTTGATGAATAATTCAGTAAGCAGGAATGGGAAATGAACAAGTCTTCTGTCTGCTAAAGGGAAGAAAAAAAAGACCAAAGGAAAAAAGAACAGTCATGTCCTGCCTAAGCAAGGCAGACCCCTCTGAGCCTGGTTTCAGCTCAGAAAGGGCAGCACAGCCTGGCTTTGTAGGCGGCCGGCCGAGCCTTTGCATGATTGCACCATACCCAGTTACAAAACTTTGCACAGTGGAATCCAGCCCACCTCCCTGCAGGGATTGCTGCAGCCAAGGGCGAGCTCACAGGGTCAGGTTCTCATGCAGTGTAAATCCCCCAAAGTCTATTCAGCTGAAGGAACATACACTAGTCACAAGCTGGCAAGCTGTGGAAGCTAGGATAGTTTTTACTTTGGGGGAGGGCACAACAGGTTTTTTTGCAGGTGTTCTTAGCTTTGTGTTAGTAACATTGGATGGTCTGAGCACAAATTTATTTCTCCAATATGGAGAGGAAGTTTCTTCAAGTGTGGCTCTTGTTTCCAGACCAGAGGACAAGGTGTACATACAAGCCTTGGTGCAGGACAGGAGCATTCACAGTGAGGGCTGCTTTTATTTCATGCATCTACTTCAACGTGACAAAAGTGTGTGACAATAGCAGTGCAGAACCCCCTCCCCAGTTGTGATGCTGGAGTTGTGATTTCTTTTTTCTCTCTTTATAGTTTCCAATTACTCCTCTCACTTGCATTCTGCAGATACAAACTAACTTAATCTCTTCACTATCGAAGATCTGCTCTCTTAATCCAATGATGGCAACAGCAGCAAACATTTCAATTAAAACTGTGTTCCACAAAATACATGTATTCATTATATTGTCTCTCTTCCTTTGCAGGAGAAGAACTAATTGGGAACAGACGTGTGAAGGACTTGTATCCACAAGTCTGCAAATAGAAACACACTGGTTACTTTTCCTGTGAGGAGAGACAATAGCTTGAGCTATCAAAGCAAACAATCAGGGTCGAAAGCAGAGGAAGGAAAAGTGTACCAGGAGTGAAAACTTCTGCCCAGTTTCCTCTACCATCCTTGTACCTATCCCAGATAATTTCTCCACCCTCCTGGGAGGTTGCAGTGCTCCAGAGTGTGGAAGAGATTATTCACTGGGTTGGTACAAATTTGGCCTGGGTAGGTGGGTCTGTAAGGACCCTCCTGGATCCTTGCTTTGGCACCCTCAGGTCACTTCCCATCCTCTGCTGCTAAAGGATGCCACGAATGGGAGCAATGGAGGAGGTTCTGGGTTAAGGTCCATTTTCTTTATCTGTTCATGTGTGTAACTTAGGCACCTTCTACAGTTTGCTTCCTCCCTTGGAGTCAAATTCAGGTGCTGGTTCAATTGTACAAAACCAATATGATCTCATTTGAGATGTGAATTATTAAACCCAGGACACAGGACTTTGCATCCAACTATCATTTTTTTCTTGGGGAAAGTAGCTCATGTGAGGGGATTATACTAAACTCCATGCAGTTCTTCTCACAAGCAAGTGCAAAAACAATTCCTCAGCTTCATCCACAACTATATGTAGAGAAGTCAAAAGCTTGCCAAGATGAAGACTGGGCACCCCTCTCCCTAGAAAAGAGAGACTAATTTTATTTGGGAGCCTATTGAATAGTAAATCAGTCAATGCAATCTTTTGTACTGAGAATCAGCAGTGTTTGCCACGGACTACTTTCTTACCAGAAAACAAACAAATGGCTGCAGCAAGGTGTGTTGCAGTCATTCTTCTTGAGCAGAGCAGGTGGCACAGATCCCCACCCAGATGCCTTGCAGCAGTGTGAAGCATGAACACAGGCATAGCTTGCAATGTGCAGTCATGGGATTTTCTTTCTCTGCTCCCCTTATCCAGAGGCAGGTTGGCATCACAAACACCCTGAAAAGCTGTGGCTCAATCTTCCCTCTCCTTGCCTCCCCTAAAGTGGGCTTTTTTTAAGATGGTGGTGGATTAGCTGGTAAATGTGAATAGTTCTGGTAAGAGCTCACCTCTGATGATGTCTGGTGCGATCTAAGAAGCAATAATAAGGGGAGGATTAAAGTCCAAAGTTTCAGTGTCCACCTGCAGTAACCCAGAGTTATTAAGTGACGAATGACTCCTACATCTGCCTTTCACCACACCAAGCACTTTCACCATCACCCACTCTCCTTCTTGCACACTACTTTCCCCAGTTGTTTGTCATTCAAGCTGCTGTGCTGTACTCAAAGGCTCTCCTGCCACCAGTCCCCACAGCTTGACACCTGTGTACTTAGCAATTTGTCCATCGTGGAAGAATATGACACTTATGAAGGCAAACCTTGAAGCATGGAGGTCTTGGATGCACATCCTTGGCCACTCGAGTATTATTCAGGAATCTCATTCTGCTGAAGCAACTTGAAAAGGGGAGAAGGATGGAATCAGTGTGGACTTGAGCTTTCCTTTCAGATTCTTCTTCATCGTCTTTGTCTCCACAATGGCCTTTATCTCCAAAATCATAGACTCCATAATACTTTTCTTTTTGCCAAATTCAATTTCAATATCTTAAAAAGAAATATTGTTTGTTTTTTCAGTGAAAACAATGGAGACCCCCCCCTTCAAATGAGGTGGGACTGAAGCTTCAGGCCCTGGTTTTGCTGAAGGTTTAAGAAAGTTTTTGATAAAAGTTCCCTTATTAACAGACCCTGCTGGATGTGGCTGTAGGGCTATATGTGACAGTCACAGACCCTGACTTCAGACCCTTAAACATACAATCCTTCTTTACAGTGGTTGTATCATCTCTCACTACTTGTGAATTCAACCTCTTTGAAAAGTGTGTCTCTGACTAAATGAACACAAAGATGATTGTAAAGTAACAAAATATTAAGGAAGAGGCTTATGTAAAATCTGGGAGATGCCAAAGTATTCATGATGCAAATGAGCTTGCAAACACAACCCATCTGCTCCACTTCAATACTTCCCTGACAATTCCCTGCATTATTTATTTTGTTAAATAATTTTCTGACCTTCCTCTTGCCCTCCTTCCCCAAGGAAATAACCCTGACCTTTTTTTCTTTGCTGGGAAATCCTCTAAGAGTGGCTTCTAAATGAAAACACATTGGAATAAGAGCAAGCACTAAACATGCTGTAAATGAAAGCAATTCCATATCAGGAGGTGCCAAAGTCTTGCTAAGTATGACAAAGAGCACTTCTGCTCCTTAGAGAAAAGGGAGACTTTGTTCTAGCAGGTGACGCAAACAGTAGTAGGAAGGATTCAGTAACAGGCTGTGCTGGTTTTGGCTGGGGTAGAGCTAATTTTCTTCACAATAGATGCTATGGGGCTCTGTTTTAGATTTGTGCTGAACACAGAGTTGATAATTCAGGGATGTTTTTGTTATTGCTGAGCAGTGCTTGCACAGAGTCAAGGCCTTTTCTGCTTCTGACACCAGCGAGTGGGCTGGAAGTGCATTAGAAGTTGGGAGGGTGCACAGCTGGGACAGCTGGCCCCCACTGACCAGAAGGATATTACATACCACATGGAGTCATGCTCAGCATAGAAAGAGGGGGAAGAAGAAGGAAGGGGAGTGTTTGGAGTGCATGTTTGGAGTGATGGCATTTGTCTCCCCAACTAACTGTCAGATGTGATGGAAGCCTCTTTTCCTGGAGGTGGCTGAACACCTGCCTACCCACAGGAATCAGTGAAATAGCTCTTTGTCTTCCTTTACTTGGGTGCATGGCTTTTCCTTTACCTATTAAACTGGCTTTATCTCGACTCATGAGGTTTTCCTTTTCTTTCCAATTCTTTCCCCAGCCCTGCTGGTAGGGAGTGAATGCCTGTGTGGTGCTTAGCCGCTGGCCAGGGGTAAACCATGACACAGTGGTGAATATGTGGTTTCAGGCAATTTCCCCCAAAATCTCTGATGGCCTTTTTGTGCTAAATCAACCCAGCCACAGCAGAAACGATTCCTAAGTTGCACTCGGTTGCAAGGTATCTGCTCTATGCCCCAGTTTAGGCATATCCCATGGGCTCTTCCAGGCACCCCCGTGGCTGGAAGCACCAAGCACTGTGAGCAGCAGGGCCACAGTGCCCTCTGAGCAAGGCAAGGCAAGGGACAGCCGTGGCAATGCTTAGCTTTCACTATGGGGGTGAGGGAAGACTTCACCACTCAAGCAGAAACATTTTCAGAAGCAAGAGTATAAAAATAAAAGGGAAAAAAACCTCAACCAAACTTTCAGAAGTCTCACAGCTGCTATTGCTGATCATGTGTGTGACTCAGAGGGTAGACTGTATGCTATAAATGGAAATGGGTTACTTATAATTTGACTGATAATGTCTTAGTTTTTGTAAGAAAAATGTCTTTTGAAGAAATACTATAGTGGGGTGGCAAGCTGTACCATATGTTCTTTGCTGCAGCTGACTTTATAATACATCTCAGCTACACTTTAAACTGTATAGCACTGATTGCATTGTAACTCCTATGTCCTCTGCAGATAAAGTTATGGAAATATAATGATTGTGCTTCAGATACATGCCAGTGCTGTCTATACTGTTGCAAATCATCAGACAAGAGAAGAACACCTGCTTGCCTAGGCTTTCCCCACTTGTTTACCGCCTTCTGTACCACAGTGAGGGAGGCTTGCAGGTCCCCCAGGGAGAGTAAGCACCAAAAATAAAAACTCATGCCTGCTGAATCCATGCTTTGACTATGTAGTACTTAATGGCAAAGCGTGGATGCCTTGTGCCCTCACACAGGGCAAAATCAGTAACTACAGATGCCTGAGCCTTCAGAGAGCTAACTGGGGAGTGGTCAGCCAGGAGAAAACCTGGAGGTTTCCCTCCTTTACCCTGAAAGAAAATAGGTCTGGAAATGATTGTCATTGCATCCCAAATTCATCTCAAAATATCTTGTCTGTTGGGAAATTCCTTGGACAATCTTCTGCTGTACCTCCGGGAAATGCTGATGCCATTTGCCAGAGTTGTGGTCTGTGTAATCAGCACCCTGTGATTATTGCCCTATTAAATTTTGATACTGTGAGAAGGCTGAAGCCACCCAGGATTCTGTGGTGTGGCCTCCTGGCACTGGCTGCCTGGATCAGACCTAGCAGAGCCCTGCCTTTCTCTGCAAGGTGTCTATATGCATACAGTGTGTAGACATTTGCAGGGAAAACAATTTGTCACTGTAAAGTGTCTGTGTGAGAGGAGCTGTAGGAAACAGTTCAAAAGTAACTTTCTCTCTGATGAGTTTGATGCAATGTCCTTGGTTGTGATTTTACCACCTTCACCACTGCTTTACTTAAGATTTTAATGAAGGGCTGGGCCAAATAGTTGTCACTCCAGAAAATCTGGAGTACCACACAGTTGGTCTCAGTCCTGGGCTGTTCAGATGCTTCAAGGGCTTTACCATGCCTTATGGCAGGGAAACGGGATAAAGTCATGGGGGAAGAGCAGCCATCATCTCAAAAGGAGTCCCTGAGTCCCCATGCCTTATCCTTTGCACACTCCTACTGCCCCCATTGATGCTGCTCTACCACGTTTTGGTGGTCCTGCCCATTGTGCCAGAACTTGGCAGCCTTTCCCCAGCTGCCCCCACCCTGCCTCCCTGCCTGCCTGCAATACTTATTTTTCCATAGCACCGCAGGTTAGGAACTGGGCTAACCTACGCCAGCCAGGAGTAACCAAAGTCCCAGGCTAGGCAAGTGCTCAGGCTGTGTTTTTCAAACAGTGGCCAAGGCAGGTTTTCCTAATTCCCCATGTGTTTCCAGCCAGGTACTAGAGCAATGGCCTCTGCACGATTGGATAATAGTGGCATTAGGCAGATATTACTTCAGGAGTTCAAAAAGGGACCATTATAAGGCAGAGGGCTTGATCTTTCTGCACCCTTCTCAGCAGGGTTGCCTAGAAAGGTTATCATTTAACCCACATGCCGATTGCAAATCATTTTATATAAGGCCACTGGTGAGAAAAGCAGGAAAAATGCAGTGAGAGATGGCAAGGGGTTATGATTTTATGCATTGCAACATTGCATCCCTCCTTCATATACATATACATATATATATCTGCCTGAATGCACTGTATCTACTGAATGCTTTATGGGATAAGGAATGAACTGGCTAAAGGGTGAAAGGAAAATTTAATATCAGATTTAAATGGTGACTCAGTGACTTGCAGAGAAAATCTTGATATGCTGTATGGGTCAGCACCAGAATAGGAGTGAGTGTGACTCAGAGGTGTGGGGACGGGTGGTGAGGTGCAGGGAAGGGGCCAAGGCTGGGAGACGGGGGCTTTGAGGGCAGCAGGGTGGGAAGAGCAAACCCTTGGGAAGCTCTGTGGGCTGGAAGGGTACTGTGGGAAGGAGCTGAAGGGTAGGTGAATGCCAGCAGCCATGGCAGTGGGTGATGAACAGATACCTTCTGTCCTCACTTGGTAGAAGTTCTAATGAGATCCTAAAATTCAGGAGAATGACTTTATGAGCCAAGCAAAAATGAAATGTCTGTGGGAAGAGAGCTGGCCTGAGGAAGGAGACTCGAAAAAAATTCCCCAACAAAAGGTGCTGTAGCTTGGTTGCATCAACAAAACATATGGGTGGAAATGCCACATGGTGGGAGAAGCAGGACAAGAACACGAGCACCAGAGCCATGCCATGCCTGCAGCCTCACAGTGGGGCATCTCTTGAGCAGTGGAATGGCATCACTGCAGCTCACTGCCTTGCCAGCGGTTTGCAGTATCGGTGATTTGGGGTGGGGAAATGATGCCCTTCCAGGGTTGGGCCTCTGTGAACCACAGTGTCCTGAGCACTGTCTGGGTGCTGTCATAAAATGCCACAAAAGGAATAAGAAAAACGGAAGGCAGGAGAGAGTCCAGACCTTGAAATGCCCTTACATGTCCTGTGGGGTCAGTGCCTGAGCTAGAAAAAAAATTTCAATAAAGTTGGCCTAGAGATGGGAGTCTGTCAGCAGGCTAGAAGTGAAAGGCTGATTGGTCCCAAATACTGCTGAGAGATGATGCCTTACCCAGCTCAGCCACCCAAGGCTTCCCCAGGAGGCAGATGGGAGACAGCCGGGAGGTGACCCACACAGTGACCACCCCGAGGGGATATCTACACTGCTATCAGCCATGGGGAGGGATGGACTCGGGGGGACCAATGAAGGAGAATGTCCCTATAGAACAGGAAACTGGGCAGCCATCCCTGCAGTGCTCACATGGTCCTTGCATGGCATGGAAAGGAGTGAGTGGGTAGAAATGACGCCGAGGCGGAGCCTTCTGCTGCCAGGAACATGGGAAACACGAGTGCCAAAAGGAGCCAGACCACTCAGCAGCGGCCAGCAATGAGCTGTGAGGCTGCTTTTTGAGGACAGAGCTTCAGTCTGCAATGGAGATTGGTGAATCTTTCACAATTGCTCTGCCTCCCAGCAAGAAGACAGGACATGGGATCTGAAGGAATGAGCAGCTGTTGGCTGCTGAAGAGAAGACAAGTCAGGGATCTGTTTATTGGAGATGTCAGTCCTTTCTGTCTCCTGTGAGGTTATTAGCTCTGAGCCACTCCTGGTGTACAGTAGGCACAATTTTATTGTCATTTGCAAGTAATTAATGCCCATTGCTCACTGTTTGAAGCAATTAGGTGAACACATTTACTTTAATATAGCTCAGATGAAGTATGGTGGGGGAAAATAGTCCTTACATCAGTATTCACCAAATTTCATCAGCATACTTGTACTCCCATCCTAATTTCTTTGGCAGGCATGGAGGAAACAGACTGGCAAAAGAAATCCCACATGACTATCAGGCCAGATACCGATACTTTTCCAGATTGCCATTATTACCCAAATACAATTTTTCTCTTTCAGCATCGGTGCCAGCACTGGTGTTGATGGAGCAGCCTATGGAGAAGACTGGTTCAGGTCAGCAGAGAGGTTTTGCAAACAGGGTGGCAAAGGTGTTTTCCCTCCTCCTCATGCACAAAACCACAGATGAGTCTCTAATTGACTTTTTTTTTGTTGTGAGCATCATCTTATAGCTACCCAGGAAACCTGGGTAGAAGCCCCCCCCAGCCTATGAGCTGATCCCTTACAAGTCCTGTTTGTTCCCTTCTTCCCCATCAATGAGATATCATTTACTATTAAGACACAGAGGACCAGAGACATCAAAGGCAGCAAGGGAAGATTTATGGCAGAGTGGCTGTCAGTTGCTTTGGTCTAATTAAATGGCTCCTGCCTCCTTGACTTGGTTCCAGTGCAGTGGAGCTTGACTTGTTAAGCGTTAGGGAAGTGTCCTGGCTGCTCACTGTTACTAGTGCCTTGGCTCCAAAGTGTGACTGTTTGGCTGAAATAAGCTGTAAAACCCTGTCACTGCATTCCCACCCCTCTTCACGAGCAGCTGGGTGTCCCTGCTGGTGGGTACCTGCACCTGGGACAGCAGCAACAGAGCCTGTGGAGTATGGGGCGCCACACACAGGCAGAGGACAAGGGGCCCACGGAACCACTGCTCTCCTTGGACCCTCTTTGGAGATGTAGGCACTTTCCATCTTCTCTGCTTGTTTTTCAGAGGGGCAGTGGGAACTAGGCAGTAGAAGAGCACTCTGGAGGTGAGGACCAGCCTCAGTGGGGTCCCATGAGGTCCTGTCCATATGACCCCAAGACTCTTAGGCAGGTGCTCTTCCCAGAGTCACCCTGCCTCTCCTGGGGCACTTCCCAGCCTGCCCTGCCATTCTCCAAATTTCCAATAAATATCTGGAAACCCAGCTGACTCAGTCCTTCACAAGTAACTCACTCAATAACCTCAGCCCATTTTTTCCATGCCAATGAATAAGGAACAGGTCACGGTTCAAGTAAGTGTGTCTATTTGCCTCAGTCACTTGAATTATTTTTGATTACGGATTATTATTTGTGTCTTGTTAGCAAATTGGCTGGTGTTAATTATCAGAGCACATGCTACCCAATTGGCTCTTCATATCATACGTTATCCCCTCCCTTCCCTGATTGGATGAATCAAATCTTATTAAACAGCAGCCTTCTTTCTCTCTTCCTTGCAGATGATGCATGAATATTTGTAGCTACTTGGCAATTCTGTTGTGAGACAATGAAAGAGCTTTTCAAAATGCCAGGAGAGGAAATACAGTGTGAATACTCTTGCAAATATTTACTTGTGCTCTTATTTGCAATATTTTATTGTGTAATGGATTTAATGATGCTATTTATCAAATAATGATGATTGCTGTCTTTAATGAATTCAAATTTAGCTAAGCAATTTCCAGAAATATCTGACAAAATTAAGAGAAAATTCCAGTGCAGTAAATGCTAGAGATAGGGGAAACCATTAGAAATAATTACAGCTGTACAGGGCTGATATATTGCACAAATGTGTGTTTCACAGGCACCTTAGAGGGAAAACAAGCAGAGAGTTACCTCAGATGCAAACCCAATTAGCAAATGCTTTATCTCCACCTCTTCAATTTGGCAGCACCCAGTCAGAACACAGTGGACTGGCCTTTTCACTGCAAGCAGGGCTGAGCAAAGACAACCACTTCCAAAGGTCTGTCACTTCAAGACAGAGCTCTGATAGAAGCTGTAGTTTAGAAACCTGGGATGTTTTCAGGCTTTGGGGTGGTTTCACAAGCAGGGCTGCCTCATTCCAGCAGCCTTTCCAGCTCTGCCCTGGCCCCAGTGCCACCCCTTTCTGCCTCACAGGAAAAGAGGAAAGGAGTTCCAGCAGTAACAGGGATTTCTAAGAGTCCCTCAGGCTTGAAGCACTGGCCAGCCAGTGTCATGGAGCTGTGGCTGACGTTTATTCTGTCCAGGACAAGGAATTAGATGTGGAGACATTATCTTTCCCTACTTCTTTTCTGCTGTGCATTATATCTCTGAAGCTTCCAGCACCCACATAGATAATTTCTTGCCATCTGACATAATTTTATTGGAAAACAAGAGCTACAGAAAATGTTGAATTTCAGAATTATTAAAGAAAGCACAAAAGAACGTAGTGAAACCTTCCTGAGGTGGGCATCAGCTGTGCCATTCATGCTTTTCTTTGAAGGATCTTCAAGGATGTGTTCTTAAATAGTTCCTAAAATGTGTTCCTTGAAGACAAGGTCAGTCTCCAAGTCTTGTCCCTTTCCCTGGAAGCTGAGGGCTGGATGCCTTCCTGTGGCAAAGACTTGAAAGGCTCTATCCATATGTCTATTGAGTCATTAGGCTGAAAGTGGTGAGGTGCAAAAGCCCCTCAGAATCTATGGGATCTAGGCTATGTGTATGAAAAAGAAGCAACAAAGACACATTCTCAGCCTAGTTTGAAGGAACTCCTAATGAATGCCAGAGAACGGGATCCTCTCCAAAACACCCGAGTTTCACTGAAATCAAGCAAACTCTTTCCTCATCTGATTAAAATGGAGGCACTGCCTTTTTTCACATTGCTATTCTGACTTGTTTGAATATGCAACAGCAGCTTCTATTTCCAAGAAATGCAGTAAATATGGATTCTTGGAGAGCCAAGATCCTCTTTACTAGTTCTGAAGCACCCAAATCTTCAAAGCAAGAAATATTTCCTCCAGCTGTCCATGCACGAAGTTGATTTATGACTAGTTTTCTGTTCAAACCACTGTAATTTTGTGAAATGATAGCAGTATTGATTCCAGCAAGAGTTTCACTTTGCTGAAACTACCAGGCCAGAGGGACTAAATGGAGCCTTGGAGTGAATAATATAGCTTTCCACTTTATCAATTTCATCTCTTTTGCTCTCCACCTTCACTTAACAACCAACATCTCTTCTTTCCTTCCTTCTTTTCCCTTTAAGGCACTGGTCTTTTGCTCTGGTTCACAGCTATAAATGATTGAACGTATTTTCTTACCTGAGAACTCTGAGCAGAATCAAAATACAATCTGAGCAATGAATAGACTGCTTGACATCTCCAAGTGGTTCACGTTGCTGTGTGGGAAGCTGAATTCTGGCTCCAAAATACACTGAATTCTGGAAGTGAAAGAAGAAAATTATTTTTCAATATTTTTCAGTGGAAGAAAATATTTCTAGTTTTGTTTTTATTAAAACAGCAAGCAATAAAATATTTAGGAGAAAAATGAAATTGCTCAGTCTGGGCTAGATTCTGCTGCCAGTTACATTTAGATGAATGAAGATAAACTTTCTTAAAGACAATGAAAATATCTTGGTGTAAAACTGGTCTGAAGACCAGCTCCACAGAAAGACAAATCCTCACCTATACAGGATAGAAACAAAGGGGAATCCCAGGGCTTGGACAGGAGTACTCTTTGCTGGGTTAGGAACTGGCTGGGTGACCAAGCCCAGAGAGTGGTGGTGAACGGTGTCGTATCCACCTGGGGCCAGACACCAGTGGTGTTCCTCAGGGTCTGTGCTGGGGCCAGTTCTGTTCAATATTTTTATTGATGACATGGATGAGGATATTGAGTATTTCATTAGTAAATTTGCAGATGACTAAGCTTGGAGTGTGTGTAGATCTGTTGGAAGGTAGAAGGGCTCTGCAGAGTGACCTGGAATGGATGGATGGATGGATGGGCAGAGTCCAATAGGATGAAGTTTAATATGTCCAAGTGCAGAGTCCTGTATTTTGGCCACAATAATCCCTGCAATGTGAGATGGTGTGGCTGGACAGTGCCCAGGCAGAAAGGGACCTGGGGGTGCTGGTGACAGCAGCTGAACAAGAGCCAGCAGTGTGCCCTGGAGGCCAAGGAGGCCAAGGGCATCCTGGCCTGGATCAGGAATGGTGTGGCAGCAGGAGCAGGGAGGTCATTCTTCCCCTGTACTCAGCACTGGTGAGGCCACACCTCGAGTGCTGTGTCCAGCTCTGGCCCCTCAGTTTAGGAAGGACATTGAGTGCTGTGTCCAGCTCTGGCTCCTCAGTTTGGAAAGGACATTGAGTGCTGTGTCCAGCTCTGGCCCCTCAGTTTAGGAAGGACATTGAGTGCTGTGTCCAGCTCTGGCTCCTCAGTTTGGGAAGGACATTGAGTGTTGTGTCCAGCTCTGGGCCCTCAGTTTAGGAAGGACGTTGAGACACTTGAGCACATCCAGAGGAGGCAGCGAGGCTGGAGAGGGGCTTGGGACACAAGCCTTATGAGGAATGACTGAGGGAGCTGGAGGTGTTTAGCCTGGAGAAAAGGAGACTCAGAGGTGACCTTATATCTCTACAACTCCCTGAAAGGTGATTATCATTGGGGTTGGTCTCTTTCTCCAGGCAGCAACTGACAGAACGAGAGGACACAGTCTTAAGCTGCACCAAGGGAAATTTAGGTTGGATGTTAGGAAAAAGTTTTTTACAGGAAGAGTGAGAAAGTACTGGAATTGCTTGCCTGGGGAGGTGGTGGAGCCACCATCCCTGGATGTGTTTAAAAAAAGACTGGATGTGGCACTCTGTGCCATGTTTTAGTTGAGGTGTTAGGGCATGGATTGGACTTGATGATTGTGAAGGTCTCTTCCAACTTAGTGATTCTGTGATTCTGTGAATATTTCTGGACCTGTAACCTCAACAGCGATCTAATTTAGAGAATAAGTAAGAATTGCAGATGGATTCCATATACATTCCATCCACACTCTCTGTGTGCAGGTGTGGCTGTGCTTCCATTTCTAATGTCAGAGTGAAAAAAAACCAGAAAATACAAATGCTTCGGTGGCACTATTAATTCAGCCATAGGCACAGCGTATATGTCAGCATAAATCTTCAGTAGCCTCGCCAGCTACTGAAACTGCTGCTTCTGCATTTGCTTTCTCTGTACTCACTGACTTAAAAAAAAGAAATTTCAGAAAACCAGAGGGCTTTAAAGGTGTTAGGAAAAAACATCACTTAGAAAAATTAAGAAAAAGATAAATATTCTAGTATTCTTGGCACGCACACAAAATAGATTTGTTTTTGCAAATGGTCCATCCAAGGCTCTGTAAGTTTGAAGATTTTGAGGCAAGTATTCAGGAAAAAAATCCAGAAAATAATGTAAACAGTTTCTAGCACAATCAAGTAACACTTTGGATTCTATCACAGGAAACATGGTTTAAAGCAGAGCTGAGACATGCTGCATTTCTCCCAGACATTGTACGCAGTGGTGTGGCTCCAGCACGGAGATGTCACTACTCAGCACCCAGGGTCAGGTTTGGAGGTGGAGGTGGGTTGCTGCCTCTGTGCTGGTGCTAAACAACCCCGTGGCAGCCATAAAAACCTACAGTCTGCAGCCCATCCCCATGGCCCCGGGGAGAGGAAATGGCTCAGCAGCTCCTGATGTGAGAAAAAAGTGCATGTCATGATGCAGAAGGGAGAATGCTCCTGCTCGAGAGCCAAGCCAAGCATGAAATTAATATTTCCTTTATAGAAAAAAAAAAAAGAAAAAAAAAAAAACAAACAAAAAAACAAAAAAACAAAAAAAAAAAAAACAGCAAGCCTGTAACATACAAATAAATGTGAACTTGAAATCCTGGGGACAGGCTTGGAATCTCCTTGTGGGAAGGGGAATGCTTTGGCTGGTTCACTTCTCTCCCTGTTGTGCTGAAGAGATCTGGGATATGCCACAGAGTTAAACTGTGATACCCAACATGCTACCCAGGTAAAATCCCTGCAGGTCTTGTGTTCTCAGTCCCCTTGGTAAACTTCACCCATGAGGCATAGGCAGGGCCTGTGCAAATCCTCAGACCTCCAGGAATGGATTAGGATGGGACACTTGCTGGACCATCTGCCAAAAAAACACTGCAGAAAGGTGGTGGAGCTTCCAATGGGCTTTTCCTTGGAGAAAATGGAAAATAGTCTTGTGCAGGGTTGTGTGTCAATAGTCTTGTGCATGGTTATTATTGTTTCCATGGTGGGATTTCATTAAATGCATTGTATTTCTTCATCTCTCCACTTCATTTAAGGAACTGCTCCAAAAGGTCTCATATTTGGAACCATCGGCACCAGGGCTGACCAAAACTGGGGTGTGAAACTAAAGCCTGGAGGTTAAACCAAGAGGTGTGGGATTTAATCAAAACTGCATCTTAATTTTACCAGAAGAAAATTGCTCAGGATTTTTTTTTTTAATTTTAGTTTTTGCTCACCTTTTTTTTCTTTTTTTTTTTTTTTCTTTTTTTTTTTTTTTTTTTGACAACCACATCTCAGCACTGCCTTACCCTTCCCTCCTGTCAGGGGTTTCCTGGGGAGGAGCTCTGCATGCTGTGAGCACAGCACAGCCTGGCTGGTGCATTTCTCCTGGCTGGCTTGGCACAGAACCCTGAAGCTTCCCTGGCATTCCCCAGGGCAGGAAAATTCTCAGTGCTGCTGTCACCACCAAGTACTTGAAGCAAAGCAAATGAGCAGTGGGGACTGGCAAATACCCCAGCTGGCAAGCAGAAGCACAGCCTCCTCTGGTGAGGATGAGCCACATCCACCTGGAATGGGCACATTTTGGGGGATGCTGGGGTGGGTGGTGGGCAGGTAGATACCCATATGTCATGCACTTACAGCCTTTAATCGCTGAAAGGTGTGAGATGAAGGAGGAGAGATGGCTGTTATGCATTGAAAGCAAATGATGCAGTCTGGCTCATTTTGGGCACAACACACAACTACCTAAAAGGAGGCTGTGATGAGGTGGGTATCGCTCTCTTCTTTCAGGTAACAAGGGATAGGACAAGAGGAAATGGCCTCAAGTTGCACCACAGGAGGTTTACATTGGATGTGAGGAAAAATTTCTTCACTGAAAGGGTTGGAACAGGCTGCCCGGGGAACTGACTGAGTCACCATCCCTGGAGGTATTTTATTTAAAGGCTGTGTAGATGTGGCACTTAGGAACACGGTTTAGTGATGGACTTGGCAATGTTTGGTTAAGAGTTGGACTCTATGGTCTTAAATGCCTCTTCCAACCTAAAGAATTCTATGAAAAAGAGCAAAATTATGGAAAAGATAACAAACTTTGCAGCACAAAGTAAAAAGCTAAATAAATTCCCCCAGCTTTTCCAGGTTTGAAAACGCTGCCTTTGGGAAATCTTGAAACTAAGCTTCACCTGCTCCATTCTCCAGCTATGGCTGGTTTGAGCTGTCACTGTTTCACAGGGTCTGACATGCAGCAATGTTACTGCTCAGTGCATTGTCTTTTTCCTGCCATATGTCCAAATTTTGGGTCACTTCAACATACCAAAGCACAGCTCTGCTTTGAAAAGCCACAGTCTCCTCCTAAGTCATCAAGCTGCTCCTCCTCTCAGCTAGAAACCCAACATACCTTTTTAAAAAAGCAAAATACTTCTGTTTTTCCCCCTGCAACTGCTATTTCAGAGACAGCCTGGCCAGTGTGTTGTCAAAGGGAGTACTTGCTTAAGGGTCAGTGCCTTTTAGAAGGGAAAGCCTGACATTTTCAGCCTCCAGACTTCCAACACCAGTGCAGCAGGAGATGGACTCTGTTGGCTCTGCAGTATCTATTTTTCCAAAGGAAAAGGGTCTGACAGGAGGAAGCAGCTGGGCAAGGAGCCACTCGGCGTGCCACTACACTTCGGTCCTTTTCGCTGGCAGGCTGCTGCCCTCCTCCTGCCCTTGGTGCACCCACAGGCCTTTAAATTCCACAAAAGCTCTTTGGTCCTGGAGAAAATAATAATTAGAAAGAAAGGAAGAAAAAAAAAAAAAAAAAAAGAAAAAAGAAAAGAAAGAAAAAGCGGAGGAAAAAAAATCCTCCTTGATTGCCGAGGCGCTGATGGCAGGACCCGTCCTTCCCTGCTGAACCACTTAATCAGGCCGGCCCCCGGCGGCAGCAGGTGCCCACCGAGGCGACCTCGGGAAATCTCCTCATCACCGGCAAATGGCCCTGATGATGGCTCAGCAGGGGCCCTGCCAGGCTCTTTGCGAGCTCAGAGGAGCTTCTCCGGCAGTGCTGGAAGCAGGGAGCCAGCTCTGCCCCTCTCTGGGCAGCTCCCTGAGGCTCTGGCTGCGGGATGGGGATGCTCAGAGTCCTTGAGGCGCTGGCAGCGGCAGCACAGCCCAGTGGTCTCCGTTTTGAGACAGAGGACTTACAGCTGCTTGGGGAAAAAATGGGATTTCTGAGGGAAGGCAGCATCAGGGGGCTAACTGTGACACAAACTGGCTTGACTGACCATTTTCCTGGCGTTGCACATTTTTACTTACAGCCACGTCTGTAAGCCAGACAGGCACTCTCTGCTCATCCTCTGAAGTTGTGCCTTCATGTATGGTGCCCATATGGGGCCTTATTCTAAATCTGATCCAATCTGTGTATATTACAGAAGAAACCACAGTTTTGGCATAATCTTAGTGCTTTTCCCTTGGCTTCTGTACCTGCCATGAATCCCAATGTCTTCCCGTGACCCACAGCTCTCTGCCCTGGGCATTAGCAGTGTTATGTGGCTGCCCTACCAACTTTACTCCAGGTGACGTGATTACAGCCCCTGTCTCCTCTGGATAAATGTCTTCAGTTGCTCAGCAACCTCCACACCAGGATTAAATTAACTTTGATTACAATTACAGACAGCACGAATCAGCCTGCACCATCAGAAGAAAGCAGAACAAGGGTTGGGTTTTTTCTGGAGGATTTTCTTCTCAAATGCTGCTTTTGGGGAGGACGGAGGAATTGCATCTCACCACTTCCCCTCCCTTGCTTTGTGTTGAGCATGGATGCATCCCAACCCTGATGCTTTAAATGCACAGTGGGACTGAGCACAAAAGAGTTTATTTACATGCCTGAAAATATTTGCCTGCTTGGGGAAGAAAAGCAGAGGGGAGGCCCAGGTGCTGAAGGAAGCTTTGCTCTCATGTCAAGGCCCCAAAACTTCCTCTGGTAAAACTGATAGGCTTAAATACAGCTACTCATCACCTCCATAAGGCCTTTTCTGTCACCTCCTCCGGGTGCTCAAGTTAGTAGTAGCAACATGCAGTTATTATGTATGGCTTCATGGCTCCCTGGAACAGCCTTTCTGTCTGGGAGATGCAGCTCCATAAAACCTCCAGGTGAAGAGGATTGCAGGTAACCAGGCCTGCAGGGATCAGACCTACTGCACACAGAGTGGGAAGATTAATCACCTCTGTCTGCTGCTCGTGGTCTCCTGTGTCTGCACCTGGAGGAGCCCTGCCAGGCTGGAAAGATGCTTTCATGTTGCTGTGTGGGCTGCAATGGGGCGACCTGGACTGCCAGGAAAGCCTTTGCCTGGGGTCTAGGAAACTGAATGTTGCTTGAAGCACTGCCCATATACTCCTGGTCTTGGGAAGGTCAGACTGTTCTGCTCCTTGTTCTTGCACCTCTTCTCTTCACCACCTCCACCTAGCCAAAACAGAGCCTCTTTTTCCATGATTTCCCCACTTTCCCGGCCTGTGGCTCCAGAGAGCTGAGTGCAGCTGCCACCACCAGCCTGCAGGAGACCTGCTGGCCTTGCTCTGAAGGAACTACTGAACTGTGTCCCTTTGGGGAAGAACCTCCCTCAGGTAGATGGAGAGGAAAACGGTGCAGAGTAGTGAATCAGTGTGGGAACCGGGACAGGCGGCACCACTGAGAGTCACAGAGAGCTTGGGTGCAGACAAAACTAATGTTTGCTTTTGAGATGCCTTAACAGAGGGACAGTGTTTCTTTTCTCCCTTGGCAAAGAGGAAGAGAAGAAGGAGAAGGCAGGGCAAGGCAACAGCTTTTGCTCCTCTCTGTGGTTCTCTGGCCAGGAGACTTCTGCCAATGCAGTAGGTAAGGACATCGGCTGCTGCAGGAATTAGCTGGCAACAAATGACTGTTCCCAAGTGGGAGTGGGGAAGGAAGTGTGGAGGCTCATTACACTTAATGTAATTACTCTGGACTTAGAGCAGGCTATGTGACAAAGGAATTTGGCCTTCTCTTTTTTTTTCTACTTCCCTCCCTGCCTCCCTCCCTGCCTCAATATTCAATGATATTAGAGTCTGGTCATGCCAGTTTGTGATCCAAAGAGGCTTTTCACAGTTCTCCTTAAACAGGGAGCCCCCTGGCCTTACACAGGTAGAAGTAACATGGCAGAACAATTTCTAAATAGGCCTAGAATTTGGCCAAGGGTGCTGCTGTGCAGAGGTCTGATGCAGGTGTTCTGCCCTGGCATTCTTTACCTGCTGCCTTCCCCTCTCTGCTAGAGAAGAGTCAAAGCTGCTCCTTGGCCTTCTGCCCGTTTCCTGCACAGGAGGCTCTGGCCAACAGTGAGTTCCCTTTGCCTGGGACTTGCACCACCTGCAAAACAGAGAGCTGGAGAAGTGTTGGCCAGGATGGCCCAGAGGTGCGTGGGATATGGGGCTTTGATCCACTCACTCCACTCTCTTCAGCTCTCACTTTTGCTTTCCTTGTTTAAGGCTGGGGGAGATGGAGATGGCCCAAAAGCTGTGGCAGTGCTGTCCTGCTCCCTCAGGAATGCACCTCTCCTCACCTCACTGGGATTGCACTCCTGTCCTGGCATGGACCCCCAGGTACAGACCTTCCCCCTGGGGCTCCCAAGGCTTGTCCATGCAAGCCAGGCTGGGGCCATTTCCTGCTGGATCCTTCATGAGTTACTCAGGCAGGTACACAGGCTGTGGCAGTGGGTGGCTACCTGCACTCTGGGAAAGCACCTAATCACGGTCTGTCACTGCTCACAGCTGTCTTTCAGTGTCTGCTTTCTGTCTCTCCTGAGAGCCCTGATGTTTCCTGACACTTCCACCTTCCTTTTCCTTGTGTGCACCCACGGGAAAGTGTCTTTGACTCACACCCCCATTTCACTGTGACGCATTTCAGCACTGCTGCAGCCTGCTCTGACCTCTTGCCAGAGCGCAGCACATCAGACATGCCAGAGGTTCCTGGGATTTGTCTTCCCAAACAGCTTTTCTGATGAGGAAACTTTGCATTGACCAAGTCTGCCTTTCACAGACTTGGTCAAAAAGATCACTTTGATCTTGAGATCCTCTAGGAGTGGCAGGTCGGTGCTCACCTTTTCCTAGTCAGGCTGAACTTGAAATTACTTAAATGTGGCTCATGTCTGTCCCTTGCTGTGAAAAGAAAACTTGAGCTATTGCTTGGTACCTTCATCTCTCAAGTGATGCTTTCAAGTAGTTTCCTCAGCAGTGGTGATGGAGGATCCAAAACTGGATGCCCAGGTGTTCTTACCACCTCTACCGCTCTTCTCGACACCATTCCTGGCAGTGGAACCTGCACATGGCAACCCACAGCCTCTGGCAAAGGTGCTGTCTGTTCTCCGTTTCCCTTTCAGGAACAAGTGTCCACAGCATCCATTTCTCCCATGCAGATAAACCCAAGTTTCAGAATATGAGGAATTTTAGGTCCATTTAAATACTTATTTGCTAACACAAAAGCAAGTGCCCCCATAATTTAATATGCTTCTGGAAGTAATCGGATAGAAGTCCTTTGTTTCTTTTCCTCCTGTCATCTTACATTTGTTTAATTTGGCTGTCGTGACATGAAGTGACAGATCCCATGCTCCGTTTTTACAGATAGCAAAACTCCGGGATTCTTCTTTCTGCACTGTCAGAAATTTATGCATTCTCCCTGCTCACTTGTACATCACTATTGTGTCAGATTACTGACCCCCTTAAGAATAAATGCATTTTAATACAGCTGACCCAGAAACCTCCCGGAGGGGAGATAAAGCGTAGCTCTGAGAACCAGCTGAATTTGCTGTAACTTAGAGAGGAATCAGAGGAGGGTCCAAAGTGGGCAATGCCTCAGTGCCATGGTTATTTCCTGTTAATATGTCCACATTTCCTGCTGCTCGCAGCACTCTGGTCCCGGGTTTGCCTCCGTTCCTCTGGCTGGGAAGGAGTTGCTCACACAGAGCTTTCAGCAATGTTTTCTCAGACATGCAGATTTAAGGGAAGATCAGGCTTTATTCCTGTGCAGAGAAGGCAACAGGGTTGTCCCAGAGGTGGGGCAGGGAACCTGATGTCAGGCACAGCTGGCACCAAGAGCAGCGACATCCAAGGACAGGTATTACTCAGGCACAAGCCCTGCAAGGGCGAGAAAGCAGGGGACACAGCTGCCTGCAGGGGCTGGGGAGGAGCACTGCAAATAACGCCTCGCAGTACATTTGCCTGGCTGGCAATGTTCCTGGCACTTCTCTTGAAACATATTTATCAGAAGAAAGGAGAAACAGCAGGAAATTGCAGATTCAACCTTGTATGTTAATGCAAAGCTGCAGAGTGCAGGAGAGCAAAATATCATCTTTCTCTTCCTAGAAGTTGTAAGACATTTTTCTCAAATTTCATACCGTGAATCTTGCTCCCTGTCCATTTTAGAAAGTTATTTTAAATAATTTCTGTAAAATGCATTTAAAGCCTGAAGGACATGCTCAGTTCTGAAGAGTACAGGCCACTTCCACTCCTCTTGCTTTGAGCTTTCTGAATCGAGTGGTTGGGTCCCTGTGGGGGTCTCCAGTTCAAAGGAAATGTCTTCAGGTTACAGACATGGCAAATTGTTGGGCGGGAATTTGTGTCACCTTGGATGACTCCAGTTACCCATCATATTATTTTAACACCTTCCCCAGGCACCACAGGCCTCAGGTGCTCAGTGTCTGTGCCAGAACTTACCAGTGGCCAAATACAGACCTTTGCAGCAAGATTTCTTTTTTATTTATGAGCTGCATGTTGCATATTATCCCCAAGCAGCTTATAAAGGCTGTGCTGTTATTAGCGCTCAAAGGTGGACTCTGCAGTGGCCCTGGCAGGGACCTTGTCCCCTGGGAACAGCAGATGTGGGTGGATGCTCCACACAGGAGCCTGCCCATGCATTCGATGTGCCACCACAGCCACCCTGGCTGTTTGGAGCCTGGATCTGTGTCCACAGAAGGGACGGAACCTCCTGCTGATTACATTCCCACCCAGCACTGCTGAGGCCTTGGGGAAGGTACTTCAAGCCAGCAATGTGTTTTGTACCCTCCCTCAAAAGGACCAAACCCTCCCATTTCCCACACACACAGAAGAAATGGGCCTTTCTGCTGTTTTACTCCTGATGCTCAGGAGTGTAGGGATGAATCAGAAAGTGGCTAAGTTGATTTGCTTAATCTTTCAGGGTAGCAAAGATTGGGTAGACTCCTTTAATCCTTGTTTCCCTTCACTGAGAGGGGTATAAAAGCCAGGAGGAGAAAACAGCTGAGGTTTCCTATCTCAGGTTGATTTTGCAGCACAGACAAAAAAAGAAAGCAAGCCACTCCTCTTGTTTGGAGCTGAAGAACATTTGCTCTGGAAGCCCTTGAAAGAAAATAAACACCGTGCAATATGGTGTTGTTTGTACAATTGGCTTTCTGTGAAAAACTTCACTTTAAATAGTTACAAAGATCTGGATGGTGGTGATCATGTATGTGAATTTAGGGACTGTGCAGTAGCCAGGGTAATATTTCTACAAAAGCTCAATTAGAGAACAAAGCAGGTGTCACAGAAGGATGCATTTCTGAGAGCTGCTCTCCTCTCCAATATAGACTCACACACATGCATGTATTTACACACACACACACATATATATACAAGAGTTTATTTAGATCTAAGGCCCATTTAACGACCTGGCCTTAAGACTCATGGTGAGATTAATTGGGTGTGGTAATTGTATGTACTTGAACACTGCTTGGCAATTATACTTGAAGTTACCAAGAAATTCTGTGATGAATTACCTTAGGATTTTAATTCTGAGGAGGTAAAGACAAGGTTAACAGAGGTCTCGTTTGAAGCGAGCTGAGCACCAGATAATTATCTTGCAGTGCTGTATATTTACAGCATGTACTGTTGCTATGAATCTTCAGACCTGTTGCAATGTAATTATTTAATTTTTCCATAATACGATATTAATTCTGCACCATGGCTTGGGATTCCCTTCTCAAATCCATAGGTATTTTTTGTCTGTGGTCCAGAGAGGGGACCTGGCTGTGTCTTAGGTTACTGCAGGTGGCTTAGCACACTCTCCTTTCCTTACACACCAAGACATGGATTAAGGTGCCAGGTATCAGGCGCCCATTTCGGAAATTTTTCATGAAAAGGATTTTTAAAAGTCTGTTTTCAGAAACCAAAGCATTTCAATTCTTAAAAAATATGGTGTAAGGGGCTGTTGTCCTCCTCTGTGTCAGCTGAACTGAGGGGGGATTGACTACTGGCACACAGAAGCACATTTCTTTCATTTATAAACATCTACCCTGTGCATTAAAATCAAAGAAGCCATAAATTTCCTTTCCTCTGCTCAACCCCGTCAGGGCGTGCAAGGCTGTGGTCCTGAAGGAGCTGGATGGGGCACGGATCTCAGCCCTGCAGGAGCTGGGGGATGGTTTCAGCAGCCAGGCTTGGCAGGCTGGGTCTGCAATGGCTGGGTGGGTGTCCCCAGGCAGTGTCGGTCCCCTGGTGAGCAGGCAGGGCTGGCACCCTCCTCACAGCAAATGACAAGCAGAGCTTGGCTTGTCCTCTGCAGCATCATTGGGTCTTCAACCCAGCTGCCTGAGTGGCACAGGCAAAGGGTTTCATCTCCAGTGCCCAGGCAGTGGGAGTGAGTGGAGGAGAGGTGAGGTCGAACAAAAGCTCTGCAGCACTTAAGTTCACAAGTAAATATCTAATTAGAGAAATGTTTGACTTCAATAATAAATGAGCAGAATATCAAGAGACATGAGTACTGGCAAAGTGCATCTACGGCAAGGTCTTTACAATGGGGGCATTTTTTGGCCTGCCCTCCTAAGGTCCTCATGTAAGTGGAAAAACCATGTGTGCAGCTGCTAAGGGTAGGGCATGACTTTCCTTGCTCTTGCTCTAACAATTTGGAGGCACCCATCGGCAAACCCACCCTCATCAATTCTGCATCTTCCTGAAAATGTACTTTTAAGCACCTTAATTGCATTTCAGAGATAACCCTGCAGGCAAAGTGACAGGAAGAGAAACCATATGGAGCAGTTTGGCGGTCAGGCTCTTTGTTTTAAATCAATCAAACATCTGCGGCTAATGTAGCTTTGGGCTGCTCCTCAGGAAACATTAGCCCTATTAGTCTGGGCTGGCAGGAACACAAAATAATATATTTATGGACAAAGCACATGTGCATTACTGTTGGAGAGTGAGTGGAGGAGGAGGAGAAGATCTGTGGTCAGCACTTTGCCTTCTCAGGAGGTCAGTTCCAACTAGCAAAGAGAGAGAGCAGGGGGTCCTGTCTCCTTGCTCCAGCCCCATGCCACCCATCTCCCTGCCTGGGAGCAGCCTCGAGACCTGCTGCCACAGTCCCAGAAGGAAAGATCAGCAAAAAAAGCTGCGTGGCTTCTACATTAAAGGAATGTGAGGAGGGACAATGGAATGGGATGTGTTACAGTCTGCAGGGACAGTGATGGGAGGGAAGCACCAGATGGGGGGCTGGCCATGGGGCTGTGTCTGGCTCCCCACAACACCACATCCCCACAGAGCTGGTGGAAAACAGCAGGGACAGGATGGGTATCCCATCTCATTCCTCACAAGCAGAGGCAAGGACTGTGTGCGAGGGAGCTGGGTGTTAGCAGGCTGAAACCACCATTTCACACCGAGGGCTACAACACACAGAGGTGGGCTAGTTCCCTGTCTAGAGTTCCCTTTTCAGTCTAGACAGACAGTTCATCCCATTTTCATCTCATATGGCGTCTATGTGTGCCTAGGTAATGGAAGGAGTCCCAAGGAGGAGGTAGGAGATGGAAAGGGTGACAAGGCTTTTTCATTTACATTGTCATGCAGACAAACACGGATGCATTTGCAGGTGCATCAATAAGTGAGAGGCTCTAGGACACAGGTCCTGACAGCACCTCTCTGGTCTGTCCATCCAGGCCTCAGTTGCCTGGGAAATGGTGAACCATGGCTGAGAGTGTGAAGAGCAAGTACTTCAGGACTGCTTCACAGCCAGTCACTGCCCCTGCGTGTGAATGAATTTGCACTAGACAAACCTTAAAGGGTGAGAAAATAAATCAACTCCCTAAACTCACTTTTAGGCTTCTTTTTTTTTGTATTTGCTGGAGGGAAAACCATAAGCCTGTGGCATTGACAGGAGTATATTAGGGAAAATTGTTTAGGGAATATTTAAACATATTTAGGGAAAAGTCTATCATTGACATATTTTGATTCTGCCAAAACAAAACATTGTGAATCCTGAAAGCACAAACAATTGTTAAATTCAAGAGAAAACCAAAACTTATTCAGAGTAAGGAGTTGTGTATTTATTAGGTCAAGACAAACTTTAATGACTGAGACCTGCCTCTTAGTGACATTGTGAAATAATTGCACAACTGTGGCAGTTGAATTAAGTTTTCATTCCAGCACTAGATGAACCTGACTTCTAAAATACAGTCTAATTAATCCTCCTCTATTTTTTCTGGTGCTAACAACACTAGGCAGAGTCAGGGATTTGGGGATGCCTCAACTGTAACTTTCTAGATTTTTAGATGTTTTATTCTAAATTCGCACCTATACAGACTACAGTGGCAGGGGCTGTAGAGAGGAGGATTGCAGAATGTACAATTTGGATTTTTTTTTAATCGTGCATCCATGTATGTATTTATTGTTAGTGTGTATGTATCTGTTTGAGGAGCTTCCACTGATACAGTGACTGTGAATTGCAAAGAGAACACTTTTACATTCAGGAAATGTAATGACTTAAATCTGGAGAATACCAGCTCTATTTCCATATCTGGGTTTTCATGGGCATGCTCATTTGTAAGCTCTGGCTTTCCTGCAGGGCTGCAGAGGAACAAAGCTGGGTTTGTGAAGCAGAGCTGCTGAAGCTGTCTTCAGCACACCCTGCAGACCTTCCCACTGCCTCTGTGGCTCATGCCCCCCACATGCCCCTCATTGCTTTTCTGTCCACATCCACTCCACATATCCCACAGCCCTCATGCTTTTCCAAAATGTGTCAGCTCCCAGTGTTTTCAGCTGCACTAAGACCATTCCTGCCCCAGCAAACATCCCCATTTATGAGCAGATACCTACTTCCACCTTCCTCTTCTCTAAAGGGATGTATGAATTCTGCTAACCCATCAGCCCCATTCTCCCAGAAGGGAGCTCCGTCTCCTTTGAAATGGGACAACCCCTGGGACAGCCACAATTGCTTTTTCCTTTCCCAAAGAGTGACAAAGTTACAGTGGTCAAAGGCAAGACTCACCTAACCTTTTTTTGAGAGCCCATGAGAGCAACACATGAGCAACTCATGTGAAACACTTTGCCCCTAAGGGAAGGCTGGAGAAACATTTATACATCTCCTACAGCGCATGCACGAGAAGGCAGAAGTCTGAAGACTGCTGCTAAATTTGTCAAAGGATGTCTTTTCCAAAGTACTTGTAAATCAGGCAGATTTTCCAATTTATTTGCAAATTATTTGAAAATCCACCCCGACTCAAAAGAGTAAGTGCTGGAACTGTGCCAGGGACCCGCTGCATCTGCACCAGTCACTTACCACCTTCTTTGAGTGCCAAAAAACATCATGATTCTCAGTGGCAGCCCCATCATGCATAACACACCAGGTTGGTTTGAATCTTCCCAGCATCACAAGCAAAATGTTTCCTTGAGTCATCCAGAGCTGGGGGGCTTCAGGAGGAAACCAAGGGGCAGCTCAGAGAAACTGCTGCTGGTGGAGCTTCTCAGTGTGGCCAGAGTTCTTCTGGGAGGGTGGGAAGAATAAATAGCAGGTGTTTCTGGGAGGGAAAAATGGTAGAGGAGAGTTTGCTTTGAAAATGTTGTGTACCTCCATCCAAAAGCAACATATCATGGCAGGGGAACTAGAAATACCGGAGGTAGCTGAGGTCTTGCAGCAGACTCCTGAGCATCGGCTGCCCCATGGTCCCCTTGGTGGCTCAGCAGAGCAGGGACCTGTGTTTTGTAGGTCACAGAGCAGGATGGGGCCCCAGGCAGCACATGGGGTTCAAATGGACTGAATTTCCACACCTTCCACAAAGGATAGTAAGTTAGAAGTCATCCTAGTCCGTGCAGTCCAAGGCAATCTTTGTAATAATATATTTGTAATCATCAGCTTCAAGGGGAAAGTTTTCCTTTCTTGAGCCACACCTGATGGAAACTCCTTATCCAAGGAAAGGGTGTGGGAGTTTTTCATCAGAAATGACAGGAATTCAGAGAAAAGGTGACAATCCTTCCCTGTGCAACTAAAGGTCTCTTGTGACCCCCCAAGAGGTGATACTACAAAAAAGGATTCACAGAAGAGTCAGTGTAATTCCAAGTTTACTTTGTGCTGTCACCAGCTGCTTGAAAGAGTTCAATGCTGGACCACTGTTAGAAGTGAAGGACATGGAAAGATAATGCTGCAGGGAAAAATGAAGTTCTTTGCCATGAATGTTGCTGTGGGGAGATAGAGGCTGTGGCCACTCTTGTGAGGAGTGAGACTCAAAATTAAGAGAGGCGAGAAACAATGCGGTGGCCACATGCGGATTTGAAGATGGCCTGGTAAAACACTGATTGGTGTCCAGGAACAGATACAAGGGAGGGATGTGACCTCTGGGGAGTTGTCCCACTGCTTTTACATCCCTTTGGATGAGATCTATGGTATCCTCACTCCCAAGGAAAAAGAGTGTGCAGGGTTGTGATAGAACCATAGCAATCATGGAATGGTTTGGGTTGGAAGGGACTTTTAGAGATCATCTAGTCCAAGGCCCCTACAATAAGCCAGGACATCTTCAACTAGATTATGTTGCTCACATCCCCTTCCAGCCTGATTTTCAATCTTTCCAGGGATGGGGCATCCACAACCTCTCTGGGTAACCTGTTCCACCATTATACCACCCTCACTGTAAAAACTTCTTCCTTATATCTCATATAAACCAACCCTCTTCTAATTATAATCCATTTCACCTTGTCCTATCGCTACAGACCCTGGTAAAAAGTCCCCATCCAGCTCTCCTGTAAGCTCCTTTTAGGTACTCAAAGGCTGGAAGGCCTCCCCAGAGCCTTCTCTTCTTCAGGCTGAGCAAGCCCAGCTCTCTCCACAGGAGAGGTGCTCCAGACCATCACCTTCATGGCCTCCTCTGGACTCACTCCAGCAGATTCTTCCATTCAGCAGGTTCTGGGGTCCTTCCTGAGCTGAGGACCCCAGAGATGGATGCAGGAGTCCAGGTGGGGTCTCACCAGAATCGAGTAAAGGGGCAGAATCACCTCCTCAGCCTGCTGATCATGTTGTTTTTGAGGCAGCCCAAGAAGCAGTTGATTTTCTGGGCTTTCGAGCACATGTTGTTGTATCATGTCCAGCCTTTTATCCACCAGCACCATCAAGTTCTCCTCAGCATCATCTTTGTTCATGCCCAAACCTGTACTAGCAGCGGGGTTTGCCCCAACCCAGGTGCAGGGTACCAAGTGATCTTTGGCCTGTGGCCTCCAGGCTGGGCCCCTTTTGCCTTTTTGCCCACACTTTACTTGTTCTTTGAGGAGGCTGTACTCCGGTGAGTTACAAACAGTGAGCAGCCTTGCCCAGCCCATGTAGGGAGTGACCAGATAAGGTGGGCTGATAATGAATCTTTGCATCCTCACTCTGACCAGCACTGCCTCTGTGAGCTTTGCAAGACCCATTGTCCGAGAACCATAACCTGTCCCTAATCTTCCCTCTAGGTACCATATTAATCAATGTTGGTTTTCTTCTGCTTTCAGCAGAGTCTCTAATTATTAACTGTGCAGAGGACTTGTGGTTTAGTGCGTGGCTTGCTTCCTCTCACTGGGGGAAGGTGCTCTGCACAAGCCAGGGGCTTGTTTGCTCCTTGGTACTCCTGAAAGATAAGAAAGACATTGAACAATGGGAACCAAATCATCTTCCTTTTTTCCCCCATGACCATTAGTTTGATTCATGGTACTTTTTGTTTGTCACTGATGAGTAATGAGCTATTCCATCTTCACTCTAGATCTATGCAGAAATGAGAGGTGCACATCAGGCAATGTAAAGAACATGAGGATTTAACCCCTCCGCCAACAATGTGCTGCTAACGACTTGTGCCTTGGAAATAGTGTGGTGGTAGCAGAGGGGAAAAGTATTTTTTTTTTTATATCTACCTTTGATTAGGGACATACATTTTTGGAGTGACAGCCTGCCAGAAATAGTGTTACACAAGCTCTCATCATCGGAACCAGCATCCTGGAGTTGCTCGTTTTTCTCTCTCAAGGTCATACTGTTATTATGCAATTGCACAAGCAAGGCAGGCACTAAAGGTGTAAATAGACAAAGAAGGTTTTGACTCACTCCCATGAGCACAGGACCTTTAGGACTGCCCATTTAGGTACATATATGTGAAATATTTCCCATGTTTTCTCTCAATTTTGCCTTTTTGGTGCAGCCCCTCTGCAGTCTGAGGCTGAGAAGTGCCACCCCTGTCACCTACCATAAGCAGCATGCTGGGTGTTTTGGGGCTCCACTCTCCCTGTGCCAAGCTGGAACTGTGCAACAAGGGTGCTGTGCCAACATCCCAACCACCTTCCCACCCATCTGGAGCACGAGGCATATGCTTCAAAGTCCCACCCTGAGCAGCCACAGCCAGAACCCCCGTCCCAAGTCAGCCTGGTAATCCCTCGAGGCCAGTCCTCTTCCTCCAGCAACGCCCAGTACAGCAGAGGCTCAGTGGCTTTGGGACCTCTATAGGTTAGGGGTAGTGGCACCCCAGCTGGCAGGCAGCCCTTGCTCATGCCCCCCTGACTCCCCCCATGTGCCATCAGGAGAATCTATGTGCGAGTTAATAGCAGTGCTGAAATGGCAATGGCTTTCCAGAGCCCGCCGGAGCTGACTCACGGAACAGAGCTTTGCCAGAGATGACAGGGGGATGAGCTTCTCCCTCAATTATTTATTTATTTTGTGCACCATCTTCTCCTTCTGCCTGTTGGCATTGAGAAGAAATCATAAATGAGGAATGACAGCTAATCTTAATTGACCAAAGCTTCCCTCAAAAGACTGGGTCATGCTGGATGTAATATGCTCTAAACATAAAAATATAAGCCAGGAAATTACACTGGTGGTTTTACATGCCTTTAATTGAATGGGTTTGATGCTGCCAAGCAACAAAATCAAGGTGGGATCCATCTGTGAGGAGGATTTCTTTCCATAGAAGAGGAACTCTGCAGTTCAGTGGCCTTGCATTGCTGCTCCATCCTGCCACCTCTGCTTCCCAAACCTGCTAATTTGGGCTCCAAAGTGACAGCACTCAGTAGGGCTTTATTTTCTTCTGCCTAATCTATCTTCACCTTTCCGGGCATTCACCACATGCTCAGTGCAGTGACACCACTGTGTCATGAGCTGTGACACCACTGAGGTGTGCCTGAGGGGACCCCCTGTATTTTGCCAATGACATTTTACCTTGGTGGGTTACTTATTTCCTCTCCAAATATAATGCACTGTGGACTCTTATTTTTTTCCAGAAAACATTTTTCCTCCCAGGAAATGGGTATTGATAGCAAGATGTCCCCTTACATTCCATCAATTCCAGCACATTTCTCTCAGAAACTAGTGCGGGAATGCCTGGGGGACCTTTAGGGTTGGGGGAAAGAGGAGGAGGCCAGGCGCTGCTATTCCCTTCAGGACAGGGAGGCAGTGCTCAGTAAAACCCCGGCAGACCTCTCCTCCTATCAGAGGGTATCCATTATTTTCCAGGGAACCAGGGTCACGGTGGCTGCTCCCACTTCTGCCTTGGGCTTGCAGCACCATCTCAGTCCCCAAATTACTTCTCTGCCTGGAGGTGTCTGGAACACTGGGGCTGGGACACGTGAAGGATGAGGGCCAAAGGAGAGGGGAAGGTTAGGAAGGAAACCTGAAGACAGCAGCATTTTTGCAGTCCTGCCAGGATGCTCCTGCTTGGGGTTTCTTTCCGCCCTTGCCGTCTCGGGTAGGTCCCCTCCCCGCCTGTCATGCCAGCTCAGCTGGGCTCGTACTGCGGCACTTTCCTGAGAACATCCCAGAGACTTCAAAACCTCCTCCTCGTCCTGGCAGAATGACTTGCAGCTTTTCCGAAAACTGGCAAGCAGCCTCGGTGCTTTACCATGGGAAGGAGGTTAACTCCTTCCCTCCTTTTCTCCTTCCCTCCCCTTCCCCCAGCCCAGTGCAGCACCCTGCTGCTTTGCCTGGGAACTGGCTGTCAGGAGCGAAGGAGGAGGAAATAGTTTATTTTTAAGAGCATTTAGCCCTCACAGCTTCTTGGCTCGGGGTGTCGGGAACGCAGCCTTGCACCGACAGCCAGAGGTTTCATCCATCTGAGGCCATGAGATAAAATCATTTGCACGTGGTTTGTGAAAAAGGCAATTATTGAGGGTTTGGGGGTTTGCTGTTCGCAGGGTGTGGAACATTTAGAAGTGAGGACAAAAGCTTTATCCTTCAGGCACTGCGGGGAGGAGCTGGCAGCGGCTCAGAGGGTGCCCAGCCCCGAAGGAATATTTTAAAGTTTTCCTATTTTGTAGCTCTGCATAAGAGCAACCCGCAGCAATCGCGCAGCAGGGCTCCTGCCTCCTCTTCCCAGCTTTGCCTTGGGCTTGCAGCGTCGCCTTCTCCAAGAATACCTGTTTTCCTGGTTAATTTTCAAAAACATTATTTCCCCCTGCCCCCACAGGAAGCTCTGCAGGTACAAAACCCGTTGGAGTTCAATGCACTGCAGCTTCAAACCCAGCTGAGCCCCTGGCTCCCTGCTTTGCACCCAGGTGAAGCACGACCCTGGGGTGCTGCCTCAATCCCCCTCTGTCCATGGGCTCCTCTGCTCCTCCACTCCCCAGGGCACCCCTGGTCCAGGACACTGCTTGGGTGGGAATAACAAGCCTTTGCCCCTGGCAGAGGCTGGTCAGGATGGTCAGGGAACGCGCTGTGGGAGAGGTGAGGGAGGAGGAGAAAGAAGACCGAGAGGCTACCACAGCAAAGGGGTCCCAGTAAGACAGACCTTAAACTTTTTCTCTTTTTCAGACTTGATTCTCACTCCTGCGATGTCAAGATTTCAGATTATTGGGAGATAAATTTAGAATAGGTCTAAAAAGTAATTTAGAAACCTAAAAATAACCTGTTAGCCTGTCTATCCAGTGGCTGTAAAACCAGAAGGGAGGAAGAAGGAGAAAAATGACTGAGGGGGCTAGGGGCAAAAAGGAATAAACAATTATGGGAGTGGGCAGCCATGACAGAGAGAAATCTCTCTTGCATGTGTTCCTTATCACTGGGATCTGGAGCTAGACAGGAAGCTATCTTAACTTGTCTCTGCACACATTGAGAAAATGTGGCCAGCTATTTTGATATTAAAATTGAGAGATGGCATTTCATGTCACAGTGGGTAGCCCTGTGTGACTGCTCACTGCTTCACCATCTGCACCCTGTCCTGGCTGGGGCATCACCAGTGCCTGTGGCCCAGCAGGATGTGATGCCTGGTCTTTCTTTCTTTCACTGACAATGTTGTGAGAAACACCATTTGCCTTGAATGATTAACCAGATATGGAGCTGGTGGGAATTAAATAGCAAAGGGGAATTTTCTTCAGGAGTTTTGGGAAACTGAGTAAACACAGCTCGGCCAGTGATGGGGATTTGCTGTAGCAGGGTCAGACCTGGAGATCACTGACAGCCCCTGGCATGGTGAGCCAGGTCCAGGGTGCCACCAGAAAATCCAGCCAAGAGCAAAAACAGATGAGGTTGAAGATAAGCAGCAATGCTTAAGCAAGGTATCTTTGCTGAGAAGCCACCCACAGCACAGGACTACAGCCCATGCAGCAGGAAGGACCAGAGGCAGGCAGCATAATGCAGGCAGGGCTGGCTGCCCCAGCCAGAGCTGGAAGAAGCTTCCTGGTCCCCCATGAGAAAGCAATTCAGTGGCACCAGTGTACTCAACTGCCATCACAGTACCAGAGCCCCCAGGGGGATTGTGGCAGCCCAGCAGGGCATGAGGAGGGGGCAGAGAGGGCTGCAGACGTTTCCTGCTTGCTGAACATGAGCTGCACAGAGGATATAAATGTTGGTGCTGTGAGCTAAGCCTTGCCTTGTATCACGCCTTGCTTTTATAACATCTTCTTTTTAATATCCTGTTGAGACAAACAGCCTGTGCAAGTGTGCTGGGGGGATCTGCCGAGCAGCTGAGCGATTTAGAGGATTTCAGTCTGAAAGTGCCCTAAGAAATTCAGTACTGCAGGAAGTGCTGGGCTGCTAAATTGTTCCTGTCCCAACACGGTCCATCAGGAGAAACAGAGAGATGTGACATGGCCACAGGGTCTGGGTCAGGTGCTTGGGTATAGTGGTAACAGACCATGGAGAGCAGATTGTAGCGGGACAGGGAATGCTGAGATGGTTGGTCCAAGGAGTCACAGGGTGCCATGGACATCTCCCATGTGATCTCCTCAAATGCCACTGGGACACAGTAATGCTTTTGTCTAGCTGCAGCTGGCACACATGATGATGAGTATAGGCATTGGGTTCATCAAACATGGCTTCACATATGGTGACACTGATGGCCACCATGAGCCTGTGTCATAAGTGCACTCTTGGCTGCAGCAATGTCACCTCTTCAGAGGTTGCTGCAGGTATTTTTCCTTCCCCTCTCAGCACATATCCCTGCTTCCAGAGAGTGTTGTTAGATGTCTAGAAGCACAAGGGGCAAGAGCCTCTGCTTTACTTACAGCCATGTCCCCAGATGACTGATGCCTGGCACAGTTTTCCCCTTGAACTGTGAATCATGCCCTGTTTCTGTAGTAGGTGCTTTTGAGGCAGACACATCATCACCCCTCATGCAGTCTGTCACCTTAATCCCTCCTCCAATGGGAAACAGGAATGCAGATGAGGGGGATGGCATGGGCCAAGGTGTCACCTCTTCTTGCACCATCAGCACCCAGACTGGGAAGGTGGGTGCCCAGTAGCACAATGCCCAGAAGGGTTTTGCCATGGTCATGGCCATAAATCCTTTAAACCTGTGGACTTTCAGCCTCACAGGTTTGCCCCAGCAAGCACCCCACGGCATTCTGCGAGCCCCATGATCCTGTTGTAGTAGGGCCAAATCCTGCTCCCTGCTATAGGCTGATCACCATCCTGAGTGGGAGAGCTGATGGAAGGATTCTCACCTTGCCCCAGCTCCCACAGTCACCAACCCCACCATTAAGGTCTGGTGAACCATCCCTTCCCCTCAGCAGGAGCTGTGCAGCCTCAGTTGCCCCAGTGAGGAACTGGGCTGACTGGGAGTGACCACTAAGAAGGACACTTCCTACTCCCCTGCTCCCAGTTATCCACACCGTGTTCTACTTTGGTCCCTGTCTCAGAAGCCCCACTCTTCTAATGAAACATTTTATTCCGACTACTCATTTCTGTCACTTTGGGGACAACCTATTTTGCAGGGCACACTAAACTTTTTGCTTCCAGCACGGGGCAGCAGGCGCTGTGTGCTGGATTCCCACAGCCCATCTCGGCAGGGTGGTGCCACCCGGGGGACAGCGGGCTCTGTCCCCACCAGAGCCGCACAGACCTCACCCCGGGTCGCTCTGTCCTAACAGTGACATGCAGTGGCGGCAGGCTGCAATGGAGCCTGCAGGTACCCTTGTGCTGGTGCCAGCCCCAACAGGCTTCTCCAGCCGTACCTTTATCGTTTTTCGCTAACGGGTCAGTGTTTTGTCTCGGCAGTGAATTCTGCCCTTGTTTCCCACAGCGTGGTTTCCTCGTAGCCCCGCGCTGTCTCCGCTGTGAGTGCACACACGCAGGCCTGCCACAGCCCTGTCTGCGGAGACCGGGCTGAGCAGCAGCAGAGCTGCCACCGCTTTCCAAGGGCACGGCCAGCCAGGTGCTGCCGCCTCTCCCGCAGCGAGAGGCGAGGCTGGCACAGACGGGGCATTCCTGTGGGGTACATGTCCCGTGTCCTGCTCATCCCCTTTCTGGGGTCTCAACACCTGCCTGTGACTGGAATCGCTGGCGGGCAGGGAGCTCCTCCCGCGCCCTCCGTCCCTCTCCGCAGGCGGGCAGGGAGCAGCACCCGCCCCGCCCTGGCACGCACTCCTGCACTGCTTACCTGCTGCTGCCTGCAGATCAAGTAGCTAATGTCTAAGCAGTCCCATTTAAACCCACAATCAAATTACAGGAACAGAATTAGAAGCCAGACTGGAGCCACTTTAAAAGTTGCCCCTTATTTAATAATTCTGTCGCAGTTATTTTTTCCTCTTATCACCATTTATTCTCATTCTGGGGCTGGTCTGTAATAATAGAGGAGGTTCATTTGTGCTCCCCCTCCTCTTTCCGATGTCTAGTCCTTCTGTGTGGATTTCATTTCTGCCTTGTGAAAAGGCATTAGGATAAATAAAACAAAGATGCTGTACTACAGGGATCTATGTTAATGGGATGGCACCATACTCACCCTTTCCTGCCCTTTCCCACAGGACAGGGGCGAATCAAGCTGCTGGAATCCCCATTTCAGCCCTGCCCCATGCCTTTAGGTATCAATCTATCAAGTGTGGAAGAAGAAATTGCAGCGCAGCTCCTTCTTTAAAAGCAGCGCCGTGCAGAAGCAGGAGCCCGGAGGAAGTGCCGGGGCGGTTTGGGAGCGCCGTGTCCCCTCTAGCGGGGTCTGCGGAGAACTGATGGAGCGAACAAGAGAGCCTCAGCTTCCCAGCCCATGGGCGAAAGGACGGGACAGTCTCCCCCTCCCTCCCGGCTCCGGCCATGCACGAGGCCAGCAGTGCAGGCATGGAGATGCTGGGGTGGTAGGGATGTGCAGCCTCAGCTGGAAGGAGCCGGGGGAAATACTGCTGTAATAATTTGCCTATTAATTAAAGACGTGACTTGGTGAGAGGTTGGATTCATTCACCTGGCTGGATTTTCATCTGTTTCCAGATATTGCTGGGATTAAAATAAATGCATTCATTTTCTCACTAACCCTCCAGCATTTTAGCAAAAACTATTTTTAGAATCCTCATAAAACAAATCTACAGCCATCCTACAACAGTCAAACACTACTGTGTGCTTAGCAGCTGCTGTCCCCCAAACTGCTGCTGAAATCTATATTCAAAAAACCACCAAAATAGTTTATGCATCATTTTGATGCCAACTGCCCCTGTGATGCACCTGAATTCTTGTTTTCTGTGAACAAAGCATGACCCTACCTAATGCACTGAGGCAGGCTTTGCTGTCAGGAACTGTCACAAAGCGTACAAGGTGCTTTGGGATGATGCACAAAGTCCCAGCAGAGCCTGATCCTGTCTGTGCAGAAGAGTTACCTATTGGCACAGGGGCTGAGGCATGAGAGATCTCCATGAAGGTAATTCAGGTTGGATGCAGCTTTCAGGGCTGGAACTAGGTAATCTTAGAAGTTCATTATGAGCCAACCCATTCTGTGATTCTATAGCTTTTGGCCAGGAAGATGTGTTCCTGACTGGGGAGCCTCTTGCACAGCCAGGCCTCTTGCTGAGCACAGGGAGGGGCTGAAAGCTAGGAAGGAGTCAGCACCAGGGGACGAGCCAGTGGCTTCTCACTTTTCTCTGTGCCTTACATGCACCCACTATTGCTCTGCCAAGTTCCTTTGTGGAAACAGCCACAGTGGCTTTGGCTGTGAGTAGGCTCACTGCTGGTGGAATACTTGGACAAATGTGTTTAAGATGCCCAAGAGGCTCAAAGGCTTCATGCTGCAGCTCAGGGAGCTGGACACAGGGAAATAAATTGTGAGCTGGGGGTGTGCAGCAAGCAAATCTGACAGCAGCGTGGTGCTCAGGCCCTGCAAGCCGGGAAACAAACCAGGGTCAAGTGCTGGATGGGGCTCACCATCCCACCACTCTCAGGAATCAAGGGCTGGTCTCTCTTCCTCCATGCATAACCCCACTACCAGAGTCTTCCTCCCACTGTGTTTGCAGGTTATTTTCCTTAACTCTGTACTGATCAAAGCATCTGCTGGGGGTACTCATGGGGCAGAACTGGCCATGGCACATGATTGAACACAGGGGCTCAGTGTGCAGCAGGACAAGCAATCTCACTCCTGGCAGGCACCAAGAAAAGTGCAAACCTTGGGTAGACAAGTAATAATCTCCTTTTCGGAGGGGTTCTCTAGCTGGGGGATTTGCATGGACTGAGCTGTTTAGCCTCCATTTTAGGTTTGAGCTCTGAGTGAGTGTGAGAATCCTTAAATAAAGTCAAAGCAGAGAGGCAGGTGGGCTTCAGGCAAGCATTTAAGTATCACAATAGTACAAAGAAGTGATAGCCACACCTTGCTCCATTCACAGCTCCAGTCATTTACACATCAAATAGTGAATTCGAGAGTGCAGAAATAGACCTGTAAATATATGGAGATCCTGTTTTTGCAGTAATTCATTTTCAAAGCACATCTACTCCTTAGCATGCATTTGGGGTCACACTCCATTTTACAGCCCTGCCCCACTTCCCAAAACTAACAGTTTCAGTTTGCTAGCTTTCCTCTGCAAGTGAAGCATAAAATGCAAGTAAACACCTAACTTGTAGTGTTGTCACCACTTTCATCTTGCTGCTAATTACTAATGCAAATTATGTACATACCTAAAAATGTCTTCAGTACATTCCTGCTACTTGTGTTTCTTATTTTTAGAGTGTATGTGGCAAATATTTCCATATTTTATACTTCTACATTCCACTACCCACATCCAAACCTTACAGTAGGATATCCCTGAGATCAAAGGCAACAGGGCAAACTGGAACAGAGCCACTCCTCTTGCAAAAGATGAATCTATGATCTTTAGTGGCAAGTCTTGATTTTTCATCTTACCTCAGGCAGTCCAGTGACCCCTTCCCACATGCTTTGCCATCAGCTCACTTCTGATTTGCGAAATACAGTTTCTCCTGATTTCTTGAGTGCTGCATGAGAGATAATTCTTTAAGGTTCCTGTCTAAGCAGCAGTCTGAGGGAATGGTTTCCAGCTTGGGAAAAAACACACTTGCATTCCAAGGACAAGCTTTAGTCAAAGGAGGGATACCAATACTTTAAAGTGCCCCATCATATAGTGTAGATCCAACCTTTCCAACCAGACTTCCCTCCAGCTGGCGCTGCAGGCATCCTCACTTTGGTAAACTGTGTTACTTGCACACTAGACACCCCAAACCTTTCTTTCCCTCACCATTTCCCTTATCCTCCTCCAGAACTGACTAGCTCTTGAATGTTCCCACCCCAAAGCTCTTGAGCTGAATTTTTCTGTTTCCAGCTGCCTCATCCTTTTCTAGCTCTTACTGTTCCTTGTGCTGTAGGCTGTCATTCCAGCCACGTGCCTCTACTCTCCACACTGGTCTGTCCATCACTTGTCTAAAAACCTGAAGGCTCCATCCATTTCCATCTGCTGCCACTAACACCAGAAGGTGGCTGCTGCACACACCCGTGTCCTGTTCTGATCTTACCAGTCCCACTAGAATGCTGCTCTCTTCAGCTCCTGTAGTGCCTCATCCTTTCACAAGTTTCATTTGTATTTCCTACAAAACATAAATCCCTCCAAGAAGGCTTCAAGGGAACATGGCTGTGCTGCCATGCTCAAAGATCGCAGGATGGGCTGATGGTCAGCTGGCCAAAAAGACCCAACAAAACGACACATAAGCCAAGAAGCCCCAAGAAATTGCCCTTTTAGAAGCAGTTGACTGTGAGCCTTAGGATTCTGCAAGCTCACATTTTAATGAACGCTGACAAAACAGGTATTCCTGAAAATGTCTGCCTGTACATTAATTCCAGATGTTTTAATTGCATTTAATCTTGTTTTCATCCCACTGAAAAAGCTGCATAACTGTGATCTGGAAGGGCTGGCAATTTGAGGAACCACAAAGACCAGAGAAAGCATTTCAGACAGAGACTGGCACATTAGTTCAGCACAAACAGTTGCAACTGTTAAGCAACCTTAAAAAGATAATTTTTTAAAAAGAAAGGCCAGTGTTGGTTTAATCCAAGTGAAACCAGATGACATTTCTCTTGTTTGGACCCATTTTTCCAAGATCAACACGTATGAATTCACATTTTCCATTTCCATTTCACAATCAGGTACAAACAGGGACTTCCTTGTGATGGTTGCAAATATTTTATTATAGTCTTATCAACAAGTTTTCTGAAAATCAGTTTTTCAGAACTAAAATCTAATCTGGCAGGGTTCAATAAGTAACAAGATGAACTCAGCCATGGCAAACAAAATATTACTAAGTTTCTTTAAATAAATTTTATCACAACAACCTCAGGAAGAATGTGTACAGGACATTTAGGCAGTTTATCTTGGATTTTTATTAATATTTTGGATTCTTTTTGTTATGCTCTAGGCTCTGATACACAGCTGTCTTCATTTTGATGTCAAAATTGGATAGATCTTTGGGTGCCTTTATATCTCTGATTCTTGTCTTATTTTAAAGTGCTGTAATAAAAATAGCATCATCAGCATTCAGTGCTCACCACAGGACATTTAAGCAACCGGTCATTGCACTGAAACAGAACTTCTAGAGAAACTGAGATTATTTCCAGGCAGTAATTGCTCACAAAAGGTCTAGCTCCCAAGTCTTTTCAGCCATTCATTTTCTGTTCAGCACCTCCTATGACATTTATTAAAGTAATTTGATCAGGTTATGTTGCACACAGTAGGACATTCAGATTCCATCTTGACCTTCACAGCAGCATCTAATATTGCCTGGAAGATAATGCAGAATCCTTTTCCTTATACATAAAATCAACATTCTCAGCTTGCAGCTACTTGTTGACAAACACTCACCAGTTTCAGTTAAATACAAGGAAACCTAAGAATATTGAGACATTTGAAAATAGGTATTACTGAATGTTTAATGCATTTTGGATCATTTACCTCAACTAACTAATAACTCTTGATTTCCAGGGCTTAATTGCACATAATTTTTTTAAAAAGCAATATAATGTTTTAACATTAATCAAATATAACATTTAAGGTTTCTTTTATTGTGCAAAACATAAGCAATACATCTTATTAGTACAATAAACTAGGGATATTTAAAACAATATTTACATCCAGTGTGCAATTTTTATCCCTACTTCCAACTTTTGATGTGGAATCTACAATTCCCATCAGTAAGTGCTATCTGAAAATATCAATAATTTGTTTCACCTTTTATTATCTGGTGGAGACTCAAAATTTATTTTTGCATTCGATTTTTATGCACAACTAAAACAGCTGTTTAAAAGTTAATACAAAATAAGACACTGAAAAGGGTGAAAAATAATCATCATGCTGAAGGCATCCACCTAAATGGTGGCATGACTAACAATTTATAGCTTATATTAAAAAATATAATTCTGATTTTCCATTTTCAACTCAAGATTTTAGCAAATAACCCAACCTTTTGTTTTACAGTTCTGGCATCTGCTAATTTAAAAAGTAATTTAATACTTATTTCTAATTAAAATATTTATCTTGATAGATATGAAGTGCTACCAGTCAAGGTAGTCACAAAAACTGATGTTTACATAGCACCCTATAGATAAATATCTCCTTCAGTAACAGAGATTATGTGCTGCTGGGGAACATAACCACATCATCTCCTGAATATTTTAGGTATCTTGGCCTTCCACTTCATAAATATGTGCAATGATTCCTTAATTTGAGAAAAAAATGCACATAATTTAAGTTTTAAGATGGTGCTATCATTAATTCAAATTCTCTTTGTATAAAAGTATCAAGAACTCTTCAGTAGTCAATTGAATATGCAAAAACAGATCAATAGTTTTATGTAAACTTGTTAAAAAACAAACCACCATATTATTTGGCTTTAAAGTGACAAAGTATTTTTCTTAATATAATTTACTAGGCATGTAAAGTACTAACATCAAACTGTAATTCAAAAAGTAGCAGAGACTGGACTATCTCTGATATTGAAATACTCAATTAAAATATACGAAGAATCTCCAAAACATGCAATTGTAATTGAGTACAGTGGTATTGTTCATTCCAATAATAATCCTTCCTATAAGGAGGCTGAATATTAAATAAAATACATTAAGCTGTTGTAGTTCCCAATTAGAGAACATCAATATTCTGCCTCTGCCTCTCCTTCAGCTCAAATTCACTAAAATATGGACTAGGCCTTCTCCTGGAAGAAAATGGGTAATATGCTCACTATCCAGGTGGATATCTCTGAGCCCTAATCAAAATCTTATCAGCTTATCCACAATTGTTAGATTTAGACTAGTAACAAATCCTGCAGTAAAGTGTTAAAAATAGATGGAGTAACTAACAAGCCACCTTCTGTATCTTAAATCACAGAAACCTACACATCAAAATACTTATGGAAGCATGAGGTGCTGGTGACATCATTGACTCTTACAAACTGAGTCTTCCGTAAAAGTTGCACAGATGGAAAAGGATGCCTTGAGATAAATGGAAATAAAATCCAACAGAAGACAGATTTTTTAGTATTGAGCCTCAATTTCTTATAAACTAACAAACATATTCCAGTGACAGACATTGCTCATTATTTTGGTCCCGTCCCTTTCCCAAGATCAGTTTCATAAACTGTTACTGTTCCAATTAAAAAACAAACCCTCTTAAAATATTGTATATGGAGTTCTGGGTTCCAAAATAAAATACATATGCGGTTTCATATTCTTGCTATGAAACACCAGCTAAAAAGTATGAACATTCATCAAGAAACCAAATTGCATTTTGTACATCGTATCTCTATTGATACAGTTCTCCATGTTGGAGAGTTCAGCATTTTTAGAGAGTTCAACATGTGCAAAAGTTCAATTAAATTTTGAAGAAAATTCCAGTTTCAAAAGTTACATGCAATTTTGTATCTGACAGGACAACGTCAAAAAAACAGCTGTACAAAGTTAGCTTAAAAACCTCTTCATTCCCCCCAAAAATAGGCACTCAGTGGTTTAAATGTGCAAATGGCTTCTTAGAAGAAACAGTGTGCATGTTTGCAGAGCCTGTTCCATTCATTAGCTCTGCATTCTTTAGTGATTTCCTAGAGAATATTGCCATTAAATGCTATCTACGGTATGACTTTCTAAAGGACAGAGGACATTCAGTCCACAGAGTCACAGATGTCTTTCACTTTCTCGTTGAAGTCTTCAGGTTGATCAGCGTACACGTAATGACCTGCACCAAGGATAGCCTGGAGGATAAAGGTGAAGAAGCACGTCAATATCCCAGAAACGTAATAAACAAATAAATACTGGGACAGGCTTTTACACATTACCTAAGAGTTGGCATCATACAACCTAAAAAACATTCGAAACATAAGGAATACCAAAATATTATTTGCCTTGTAAAGAAACGTTCCTGCACAGGAAAAGAAAGTAAAACCACTGCTTATTCAGCTGCTCACCTTGCTGAAAAAAACCCCACCACTGAAGTGTGCACAAGGCACTGAACAAAAAATTTAGTAGATATATATGCCTTGCATATCAGATTTCTGATGCAGCTTGATTCCCTTCTCTCTGCACTCAAATAGGCTATTTCTAAAATTTGTTATTCTCTGTAAAAATGCTACAAAATAAACTGTCACCAGAGTGTACAGCAAAGGTACTTGACCTGTTTTGTTTCTATTTTACAGTCAGTCCAAGACTAATCCTTATTTAAAACTACTTTTCCCTCCCCTCCTTAAAACACCCTCTCATAAGTCTTTAACCCAATCTCCTACAAGTATAGGTATGTTATTGTGTTAAAAACTCCAAGAAACTCAAAGCAAAAATTACTTAGGAATAACTGCATGTAACAAAATCACAGATTTTCTGTGCATTTTACAAGCATGGCACTGCCAGTCCACATCTCAGTCTCATTAAAGCCCCTGGCCTCCTATGGGTTTTTGAGCGTGCCTGCAATTCTACCACTCCAATTTACCTTTTAGAATCTGTATTTGGCTAGGCAAAATTTTAACCTGGAATACAATATGATTACCCACAGTCCCTTCTAAAAGCCCCTGACCAGAGTGGCAAAAAATCTCCCTGAATGGTATAAGCTTATCTCAGCAATATACTGTACACTTTTTAACAGTGACTTTCTGGTACAATGCTCTCTCTCTGGTTAAGCAGTTAAGTGACACTTTCAATCTGGATGTCAGCATTTATGAAATGTATCTGTGCTCTTTAACACACTTAAAACAGTTGGATAACAATGTCTTTTCTTTGAGTTCCAGCTCTAAATTCAGCTGTATCAAGTTATAAAATCTTATTTGGATGACTTGTTCTAGTATACTATCAACATGACATATTGTACACTTCTGTCCAGATAGCTCCAGACATCAGTAACATCACAGCTGGTGTGTTCAAACATTTCATCACCTCACAGCATTTTAACATGTATGCATATTCAATTATCATAGCTGACTGGTGTGAAAATGTGTGAAGAATACTTTTAAATTAGTTTGGTTTTATAGAAATCAAGAACAAAAACTGCAGTGTGCACATTCACATCAAGTTGTAAGTACACACATTTCAAATGACAATATCCTACCTCTGAACAAAAATGTCTTAGGTAGTTAATGACTTAAAGAAAGATGCTCACGAGAACCTAAGCACCAGGTACAAACTACCCTCTTATTAGAGGAGCAAAGGCATTATACAGACAGATGAAGAGAGTTTTAAAGTCTCCTCTCAGGAGAACTGGTGTGGTTTGAAACACAGTGACCACATCATCTATAAGCACATTGTAGAACAAAGTAAAGAATCACCTTGCTCACAGATCTAGTTTGGCTTTTAGTGCTACATTTAGTTTTCTTCTTAGCCTGGGGACTCAACACTTTTGTCTAGGTTTTCTCTGATGTAACATTTGTTTTTTCTCTCTCTGTTACAGAAAACAGAACTTATTACCCCAGGCTCTAAATCAAAAGTGACACCATTTCCACAGCTGGTATGAATAACCAGAATCATAGAATAGTTTGGGCTGGAAAGGACCTTAAAGCTTATCTAGTTCCAAACCCACTGCCATGGGCAGGGACATCTCCCCACTGACCAAGTTGCTCAGGGGCCCATCCAACCTGGCCACACAGATATGACTTAAACAAATCCACAAAAAATCAAACAACTGCTTTAGAAGCCAAACTTACTATTGTCTTCACATAGGAATTTGGTCTCAGAGACTGGATAGTGCTGCCAGAATTGCCATCTATACATGACCGTGCTCCATAGACCACCGTGATAGGAATGTCTTGATCCATTTGTGAAATCCGTTGCAGCATTGGCCTTTTTGCCCATCCATAAGGAATCGTCATGTTCTTGAAAGCTGTTTCACCACTTCAAGACATTCCAAAAGGGTAAAAACAATTTCAATTGCCACTGGACCTACTTTTTATCTAAAACAGAGTATCAATACCTTTTGGTAGCACAGAGTACATAAGGCTGGGATTTTTACAGTTAAGAAAAGTAAGTTTCCAAGGTTTACATATAATTTTCAACAGAAAGAGCCCATGTTTTTGCATGACAGAGTGGTAGCACTTAAAAGAATAACATGCCTTATTTTTAAAGTTTTTAAAGAAATTCTTTACACATTTAAGTTGTCCAAACAATTATTTAATTAAATGCAGTGCCCAGACTCTCACAGAATTAACACAAATTGAGAATAAATATGGAATTAGGATACTTTTTATATTTATCAGTATCTGGAATTCAGAAAAAGTGCAACGGTACCTTTTTCTTCAATATAATAAATGCCACATTTAAAAAAAAAATAGCATGCACACTGCTGCCACGGCCATTGGAGGGAGTAGCAAGCACTCAGTAGATGAACAACAGACCTCAAAACACACTCTGGGAAATTCATACTCACCTGGGTGACTGTACATTGCAGTGATAGATATACTCAGCAACAGTGTTATCATCAAACATTGATGAATATTTTCGCTTGAAATCTGGTCTTAAACGTTGAACAAGGCTTAATCCTGTTAAAACAGAAAACACTATTAGAGGGGGAATGCGTATAAATTACCTTATGAGTTTGCCTAATGCTTTTCATTAGAGCCCTCAGAACACATCCCCTTGAAACTCGTGCCTTCTAAACCTGTATTTGGTTTTACCACTTACGTGTCTTAGGGAAACATGATGGAATTACACTTAACAGGAATGAAATATAATTACTGTAAAGAATTTTATGCTGCTCCCCATCCCCCCCCCCCATACATATGGGGAATGTTCGAGTAGGGTGGCTACAGCAGTAGAAGAAATCTACAGTGGAGACCAGCAAAAGGGTTGAGCAGTGTCGTTTGTCACCGGTTTAGTCTCACATGATACCAAAACGTTCTCCTTGCTCTGGCAGCACCGGGTAGGTTAAATGCACTAAACCTCTCAGGACCACAAGGCACTGTTAAAAAAGCTGGGGTGTTTTTCTTGCTTAAGTCTGTCTTCTCCTCTTACAGAACAGTCTGCTTCTGAAGCCAGTTCATCTAACTGGCTTGAAAGAACAGAAGTGTTGAAAGAACAGAAGTCTACGATGAAAAACGGGTGTAGAAATGTTAACATAAGGCACAAGTACTGGTATAAATGAAGAGATTTAATGTTGAAAACCACTGTCCTCATGCTCTCCTAACAAGCCAGTAAAGAAGTGGGTCTTTTCAGGGGCCAGTTCAGGCCTTCTAAACTTAAGCATCTTTTCTGAATTATTTCTCTAAGGAAGAAGCCTCTTCCACATTGACCAGATGGATCTTTGGGACAAGAACCTCACCACAAGGCTAATCTTAGTTTAAGAGTATTAGTCATCCCTAGTATCTGATCTAAACTTTTCAGTTTGAAGCCATGTCCTCTCACTACAGGTCCTTGTAAAACATTGCTCTCCAGTTCTCTTGTAGGCCCCCTTTAGGTACTAGAAGGCTCCTACAAGGTGCCCCAAAGCCTTCTCTTCTGAATCCTAACTCTTTCAGCTTGTCCTCACAGGAGAGGTGCTCCAGCCTTCTGATCAACTTCAGGTCCCTCCTCTTGACTATCTCCAATGGGAATCTCTCCATCATTCTTTTTCTGGGGTCCCAGAGCTGGATGCAATATTGCACATGGGGTCTCATGAGAGCAGAGCAGAAGGGGAGAATCACCTCCCTCAATCTGCTGGCCACACTGCTTTTGATGCAGCCCAGGATGTGGTTGGCTGTCTGGGCTGCAAGTACACATTGTTGCATCATTTTGGGCTTCTCATCAACCCACCCCCCAGTTCTTTCTCCTCAGGGCTTCTCTCACTCTATTCTCTGTTCAGAGGTGGTCAGGATTGTTACGACGCAGGTTTGGGACCTTGCACACGGCCTTGCTGAACTTCACGAGGCTGGCATGGGTCCACCTCTTCAGCCTGTCCATGTCCCTCTGGCTGGCATCCCTCCCCTTCAGCTTGTTGACCGCACAGCTTGGTGCCATCAGCAGACTTGCTGAGGGCACACTCAATCCCACTGTCCGTGTTGCTGACAAAGATGCCTAACAGCCGATCCCAACACTGATCTGTGAGGAGTGATACTCATCACTGGCCTCCACGTGGACACTGAACTGAGTGTGACTATTCATGGTTAGTTCCTTTTCCAGACAGTAGGAACCTCATAGTGTTGTTAATCTGTGCAATTATGATGATGTCACTTCTTCCCACCCAGTCCTGGGCAAAGGCCTGGTATTATTTATGTAGACCTTGTCACAGTGATCTATGCTTTCATAACCTGGCGATTATTGCAACACGCCCTTATGCATGCTTTAAACAGATTTAGAAAACTAATACAGTGCAAGAGAAAATAATTCCCTTATGAAACAGTGATTTAACTCGCAAAGCAGTGAAGATTTGGTAAAAGTCTGGCAATTTGCTCTGCTCTCTTTTCCCTACATAGAGTACAATTGCTGGATTTCTTTTTTTGTGTGTTTGGGTTTTTTGAACACAAGTGAACACAGCTGGCTTGGAATAAGAGTACTCAGAAGAGAGAGTCTAATTTTGTGTCTTGCCCTGCTATCAGCATAGAGGCATCAAGTGTTACCAAATTTTAGAATTCACTTTCTGTTTTGATAAGAAGTGCTTTGTCTGTCGGTCCAATTCCAAAACATTTTTTCCCTGAGAATTTACAGGGGAGAATGAAACAAGGATTCAAGGCACCTTAGAACAAATTTTGGAATGGAATCAGACTGTAAATCATTGTAGTAATATTTACTGAAGAAATTCTGAATTGTCTGGCTAATGTTCTCCACAGTGTCTATGAAAATACTGTAAGAAATTCTAACACTGAAGACACCGAGTTCCACAAAAAGGGTGTGATCATAGTGACATTTCTGTTGTCGTGAGGAATTTTCAGCCATCCAGCTCTAGAAATGAAATTCAGAAATCCAACCTAAGCACCAAACCCCCACCAAACTGTGAGACTACTGGGTGACTGTTCTGGTTAAGTGAGGGAAAACATGCAAATCAACTACCTGGAAACCACTCAAAGAAAAAAATATCTCTGGATTCTGTCTCTCTCCCAGCTTTAAGTATTTACCTGTGGGTCTGATTAAATATCCATGTGATATTATTGTGATATCCCAATGCACTTGGCTCACATTTGAACTCATACCCTTGAACAAGAACAATTTGCTTTACAGTGAGGTTCAAACAACTATGTCTGCTCCTCAGCTTAAGCACATTTGCATGTGGAACGAAACCTGGGTTCAGCTCAGTGCCCTCATCAGGTTATGTCTGACGCCTACTTGCAGCACAGTGTTTAGACCTACCCTTCTCCAAGAACTGTGTTTCACCTATCAAGAACTTAAGTTGGTGATGGAAAACTTTTTTACCAGTGCAGTGAGAAACATATGAAATTTTTTAAAGGCACTGCCCTCTACGGTAACCTATAAGTGAGGCTAGGTTTGGGGACACCTTGCCAAGACAGAGTCTGCTTCTGCAGCATGGTTTGACTACACTTCTTGCTAAGGGAGAAAAAGTCAGCTTTGAAATTTCCCATGAGGATAGATTTATGCATGCTCTTGTTATTGGACAGAACACATTAAATCAGTGCATATCACTCAATATCTTCCAGGTTGTTTTGTTAACCAAATTAGCATTTTACTTAAAAAAAAAAGTCTGTTTGTACAAAACATGTTGCTTGTCTGAAAAACTAAATTTGTCACACTATTGAAAAGAAACAAACAAATCAGCATATGCAGTATACTAAAATATGTCTTCTATAGAAATAGATTTAGGAAACAGATGTGGTTTAAATGTAAACAAAGCCTAGAAATCTCATGAGTTTATCTCCAAACTGAATATCAAAAACAATGAAGAGGTGAGTTAATTATAACTTGTAAGGGGCCTGAAGGATATCTTTTTCACCAACTTAAGTTCTTGACAGGTGAAACATAATTCTTGGAGAAGAGTAGGTCTAAGACTTCTGTACAGAAGCACAGAGAGTGACAGACAGATGACCTCTTTCTCCTCTAGAAGGAATACATATAATGACTTTTAGATTTTATTACACTTTTCTACCCACTCACCCAGATGAACTAAAACCATAGTATTTTTAGTCAGCCCCACCTAGCCCTAGTATTAGGGTATAGAGACTTTATCTATCATTCTATCAGTGCTATTGAAGAAATGGAAATATGAACTGCCACCATAATGCAGGACACCAGTGAGGTCCACAAGATTTGCTAGAGTAGTAAGGAAATGGCTAAAAGAAAGAACTTAGTTTTAACTTCTCTAAGCTCAGGCCAAAGAGTTTTGCATTTATGAGAGACTGCCTTCTATGTTAAGGGAATTTTAAAATCCCATTTGCTCATCAAACTGGAATTAGAAGGGAAGCTAAATGGACTGTGACCAGAGGCAACCAGAAAAAAACCCTTTCACATTCATGCCTCTTTGTCAGGGTTCCCCAAGAGATGTCTGCATAATCCAACTCACTATAACTGAAGCCTGTACAGATCATATAGTGTAGCTTGCTGTACACTGTTGTACTAGTATTTCTAACAGCAAGAGTTTGTCTTCCTTCCTACAGAGTTCAAACTTTCTTCAACCTCTTCCACTTTCTCCTCCAACTTTTTCCTCTGTGGGTGATACAGACTTGCAAAAAAAATTTATCATAATGCACTGTCTGCTCCATGGTTACGTTTAACCAAAACAGAAACGGTATTTCAGAGTAACTAAAACTCACCAAAGGGTCCTGCTATTCTTAGTCCAGCTAATGGATTAAATGGACTCAATATAGCTCCTAGTGCTTTGATCCAGATTGGAATTGGTCTTTCGTGTTCAGCATTGTCAGGCCTCTCTGGAAAACCCCATGGCTCCACTAAGATAAGATGCTTGACCCTGTTGGCAAAAAAGGTACAGTGGTTTAAAGTACAGTAGCTTTTCTTCAACTGAGCATGATGAAAGTGTGCTGTTTTACAGATACAAACATACAGACTACTTTAGTCACCTCTATCACAGAGTTTCTGATTCATCAAGTGTTTCAATTACTAATTAGAGAGTGAATTGCACCTAATCATATGTATGAACCAGAAACATGGAAGCATGCACCACAAGGAGAAACTCAGTATTTTACAGATACTCACCATCACAAACATTTGAGAGAAAGGATAGTCTTGTTTCTGCTTTTAAAAATAGCCTAATCTAAATGCTCAGTCAATATTATTTGCAGGAGCAGTTTAATTTGACAGAAAAGAGGATAATTGCATCTGTTTCATTAAAGTGAAGTTCCTAGAAGTCTAAGATCTCTGTTCAAAGAAGAGACACAATTTAACTGAAAAATCATCTTATCAAAGTAAAATTTGAGCAGAAAAAGGCAGAGTAAAACTAGCAGTAGTCTTCTAAGTTTATTGATTTTAGGTCATGAAAGAAAACATCAGAGACGCAATTTGTAAAATTATTACTCAAAGGAATATCAGTACAGAGAGCATTGTAGGAGTCTCTAGCACATGCAACTTATCAATCACTTCATGCTTTGGGCCGCCCTCAAGCAAAATTCTAATTCATCCTGGTAGATTGGAATTGTCCCTTTTTCATTGAATCCCATAATAACACCTACTCTTAACTGTCTTAGATAGTGGTGATTTCTGGAAAAAAGTGACTCTTAACCATAGTTTTCTATTTTAAGATGATTTTCTATGTTAGCATCCTCATTATGGTTCCCTGCAACTACCTGTCAGGAGGTTGTAGCAAGGTGGGGGTTGGCCCCTTGTCCTAAGTAGCAAGCAATAGGACATGAGAAAACACCCTCAAGGAAGTTTAAACCGGATACGAGGAAAAATTTCTTCACTGAAAGGGCTGTCATTAGAACAGGCTGTTTTGTTCAATCTGGTCTAGTGGGAGGTGCAAGGTTCCAACTCAAGGCAGGGGAGTTGGAACTAGATGATCCTTTAGGTCGCTTCCAAGCTATACCATTCTATGATACTATGCCCAAGGAAGTGATTGAGTACCCATTTTGGAGGTATTTAGAAGGGTGAATGCAGTGCTTAAGGACACTGGTTAGTGGTGGACTCAGATGTGCTGGGTTAACAGTTGGACTAGATCCTAAAAGTCTTATCTAACCTAAATCCTTCTGTGGTTTTTATATTTTTATCCTTAGCTTTTTGCCTCTTTATCTTCACTTTTTCCTTCATTACTTCCTTCCCTGTTAAAGCCATGAGATCATATATTGACACTGAAGAGTTCATAGTGCCTAAAATGCCAGAAATGCTCCCAAAAGTTATTTCTGGGTTATGATCAGTTGGGAAAACCAAAACCTTTGCTTGGAATGAAGGATTGGAAAGTATTAATCTCACAGCTGTTGGCTCAGCTGTGAGCATACTTGCATGCTGCAAACAGCAAACAGCAACAGTAAGAGAGGACAAGGTAGAATCTAACTGTACAAACCAAGCAGGAGAGACCAGAGGCACAGCAGTGCAAGAAAGGAGGAGCCTTTCAGGACAGCCACACATTCTGTGCACAAACTATGGCACTAAGTATAATACAGCAAACAAATGAATAAAAATAGAGTAAGCTTTGTTTCATGTTTCCTTTCTTAATACTTTCCTTCCTGTTTGGCATTTCTCCTTTTGGCAGTCAAGCCTAAAACATAACCCAGGATAATGGGAAGTTGACCATAAGAATCATTACAAAAGTAAATGTCCAGAAATTGCAGTATATGAAAATCATGGCCCACTTCAACTTGGCAAGATGCTAAATGGGAATCTTTTTGGATTAGTAGCCTTGGATTTTCCATGAATGACTCTGGTACAGTGTAGCAAATTAAAGGATCATCTATGCTTGAAGAAACAGATCTACTTTCCTAACAATATGTATCCAGAATCCCTTAAGCTTCTAATGCATTGTTAGATAACCTGGCTGAACGCTGTGCTATATTTATCACTTGATTCAATGCTCTTTTAAGACCCTAAAAGTCAATTTGTTATTTTGGTGGTCTTAGTTTAATTTCAGAGAAACATTAGTAATGTGAGAGCACGAACTGAAACACCCCCAGATCAATTAACCCCAACTTAAGCACAGTGAGGCATGAAAATAAAGCATCACTTTTGATATAAGTCAGCAGTGGGCAAAACCAATATCCCATCCCACAGGGATAGGACAGTGCCATTTATAGATAGGAAAAAGAGGTAAGGGACTTATAAGCCATCCCTACAAAAAGCTAACTACAGTTAGCCAGAAGCTGATTTATAACTAAAAGGATAATAGGTTTATATCCCTAGAGCAGAGGATTGCATTTCTTTATTGCAATTCTGGATTTAGAAACACACCTACTTTCACACATAATTTCCATCCACTTGTGCTAACTGTTGTCCATTTAGAAAGAAAAAGGCAAAGGGGAAAATGATGCATGAAATTACTTCAAATATATCCAAGTGAGAAACAAAGAAACGGTAAAACTTGACACAAATAGAAAAGAATAAGATATGTTTTGCATAATATAGTATTGAGAGTTAATCTTATATTCAGTTTTTCACAGGAGACCACTATGTGTATCCCAACAAAGGCATTCTCCTTAATTTTCCAGAATCATCTCAGTTGGTGACATCCTAGCTCAGCAGGTGATACGTAACTGGATTTATTACCAGATATATAAAAGAAACAAATTACTACTTTAAGAGGGGAAAAAATATTAACTGTTGGACTCAACATGGTGCAGAAAATGCTGATGAAATACAATTAGGGAACTGCTGCAGAATGGGTTGTCTTGCAAAGAAATACAAAGTGGCATACAGACAATTTAAATCAGAGTCACTAGAATAATTTTGACATCATTCTGCTGGCACCAGGCTGACTGCTAGCTTATAGGCATAAATTACCTAGGGGAATTATATTCAGAAGCTTCAGTGTTATCCATAAGAGTGGGAAGTTTGGCAGGAACAGGCCTGTTTTCCCTTCACAAAACAATCTTTGAGACAAAACATACACCCATAAATATATTCACTGCTATTTCACCTTATAACATGGCAAGGGGGTACTGAGCTGAAGACGTACAGAAAAGTATACAGTAAAGAAAATCATGTTTACCATATCTACCCATTTCATTCGCCTGGAAACAAACCATACAATTAATACTCTGGTCTTAGAAGTCAGTATAATTTCTTTAAATCATTACAGTCATCTACATAAAGATTATCTATAGAGAGCTTAATGAAATAAAATCTATATTAAAATCAATAGTCAAATACAGGAAAGGGTTCCCTTTATTCCCTTATTTTCACATACCTTGACGGGTATTTTAAGGAGTAAGCAGCAGCCAGGAATCCACCTAGGTTGTGTCCAAGTAAAATCATTTTTTCTAGCCCCACCTCCTTTCTCCATTCTTCTATGGATTCCACAAACTGATTTTCTGCTTCCCGAGCATCAGTGTCGAAGTGTGGTCTACTGCTACGTCCAAATCCCAAGAGGTCAAAAGCATGAACGGTCCTGTTCTCACAGAGATCTTCAAAGTTGAGAGCCCACAGTCCAACACCTCCTCCAAACCCATGCAGGAGAACAAGTGGAGTTTTATTTGAAAGGTCAGGAGAGAACGTCAGAGTCCATATTTTATTTCCATTAGATATATACACATATCGTTTATTGTATATGCTTGCAATACCTGGGAGAAAAAATGGGAAAAAATTATGTTACTAGACACACCTGACAAAATATAAAGTATACTCTGCTGAAACCACTGTTTTAAATAGGAGCTCCTTTCAAAGGAGAGAGCTTCTAATCAAGTATCTACATAGAAAAATGAAAATGTAATTGCAAACATGTTTTTTCAGTAAAAGACACTGAAAAACTTCTCTCGTTATATTTAATGCAAATTTATAGAAAGTCTAGTTATATCTATAAAACTTACTGAAAATCAAAGACTTACATTTTAGCATTTTGTCCTCAGCCTCTTTAAGGTGTAGCAGTGATGTGGGACACCAGGCAGGAAGCCAGCTGAATAACCATCCAAACCTGCAACAGCAATACAGAATAAAAATGTCTTGAGCAGCATGGTAATTTTTGGCACTGACGCTCTGAAGACATTTTTTTTGCTGCTCTTCATAGGAGAGACCACATTAAGCACACGGTGTGAAGAACATAATTTTGCAGTGGGAAGGAATTAATTTTTTCCTGACTTTTTATAAAGTGGCATCACAAACAGGCGTTCTTCAAAGGGCAAGCAGTTTTTCCACCGTGTCCTCCTGTCACAGCATACTGATCTGGAGACATGAGCCCTCACATCAACCCAACAAGCTTGGCAGGATATGTAACAATCACTGGAGTTTCCAGCCTCCTCTCAAGTTCCTTTGGAAGTCTGCCTGCACAGGCATGACCATGACCTTGCATGAACCTATCATTTCCAAAAAAGCAATAAGCTTTGCGTTCAGCCTAACCTGACCTGATTATTACTCTAAATTTAAAAAGTGAAAAATAAGCAGGTTTATCCTAGCAAAGCAAAAACCTAGGACCTTAATTATGAACTTAGAAACAAAGTCCCAGAGGAAAACAAACCAGCAATTCCCTCAACAGAAGCTGCTTTTCCAGCTGTCAGTTGCTATCTTGGTACTGCCAGATTGACCATGAGAGCAGGGGGAATGACTCAGCTGGCAGCATTGCCTCGCCCAGTGCTGCACAGGAGATGACAGTTTGGTACAGCTCTTCCTGGGTGCTAATTTACCCCTTGTTTTTAAGATGGAATCTTATTTTCCCATCTCTCACCTGATTTTGAAGTGGCTTAGACTACCAGTGCAAAGCAGCCACTGCAGGACCATTCCTCACAGGGAAGAGAATGTCAGTCACCAAATCAACTTTATCTAGCACTCCTTTTCAAAACTGAACTGCTTTCTGGTTAGTTACAGAATTTTCACGACTGAATGCTGAGAGCATTAGTTATATAATAACTCATGCTGAAAGACTATTATGTCACTCTTGTCCAGTTTTTCAATGTGCACAACACATCAGTAATAAATTAAAGATCAGGCCCCACATGTTCTTTATCCAAAGGATCTTCACACATTCTAAGGGGCTGACCTACTACAGCTGCATAGCTCCTTAAGTTTATGATATGACATGGAAGGTTTCCTGGGAATGTACAATGTAACTGCATGCAGCATTGTTCAGATTCATAGAAACCTGTGAGGGGACATGAAGAAAAAAAGCTCCAAACCATATCTGATCAGAAAGGATTAATCATCCAATCACTCAGGCACACCGCTCTTCAGTATTATTTACTCCTCTACACTGGTAGCTGTCTGTCCTGTAAATAACCTTCCTGACCCTCCAGATCACTGGAATTGTTATAAGGAGGGACCATGGGAATTGTTATAATCATTTTAAATTGAGGGGCTGGGAACAGATGATTGTACATCCCTCCTTGCCACATGCTCATGCAATCTAAGAAACGAAGGAATTTAGCATGTTATAGGAAAATGGGCATCCAAGTATTCTGCTTCCACATTAAATTATGTGTTTATTTAAAAGTAAGATTTTTAAGAAGTTAAAGCTGTGACAAGCCAAAAGTAATTTCACCCACAAGTAACTGTGAAATCCGAGTTTAACAGTAACACTAATTGTGCCCAGTGCTATGAATTACTTCGGTAAATTATTAAACAACAGCTAGGTCACCACTCCTCTGAGTCAACCCTTCTGGCAGTTATATGCTCAACTAGGCATTTTCATTCTTAACTCTTAGGTCAGAAACAAAACCAGTCACTATTTCCCCTGAGCTGAAACTCTGTGTACTGTTTCCTCTCCGAAAAAAACCACTGAATCAGCAAAGAAAATACTTTATGGATTTTATTTATTTACTTACAGAAATCTAAAGCTGCAATATGTCGAAAAGAAAACAGTGCAGGGATTTGGCCACAATGAAATAGAAATAACATCTATAGATCACAGTCCCAGAACTGTATTTCCTAGTTCTAGGGAGGCACCTGGATACTTAGAAAAATTGTTTAGGAAAATGTATCAGAATGGTAAAGTTGCTCTCTCCTACTTTTGTTAGTTGTAAGAATTGTTTACAAATACTTTGATTTTAATTCAGAAGAGACATTGCATACACATATAGTTTAACAAATACAGTCAGCAAGAAGTTGACTTTTAAAAAGCTGAAGCTTTTGAAGTTTAAAACGGCTTGCAATTCTGTCCTGTTGTACTTCTGAACTAAAAGAGTAAGCCGTGAAGGCTTTCAGGCAAAAGAAAAGTGAGCATATTCTAGAAACATTTGTTTAGAAAGAAAATATTTTGTTACCTATATTCAAGACTTAATCCCTTGTTTGCCTGCTTCCAAAAATAATTTACCACATTGCTAGATATTTTCCAGACATTGAGAATAAACATCTGTTTAACCTACTCAAATATTTTTTCTGATAACTTTGGAAGGCTATAGTTATATAATTTATTTTGTACATCTGTGCTGAATGCATCTTCTAAGTGCATACAGGAACATCCATTGCTTACACGGTCTATCATTTTTATTTCCGTGATATAAAGCTGTAAGTGCTACATAATGTCAAGAATGAAGCAATAGGCCTTTCAAAACAGTGTGCACACCAGCAATGGAGAAGAGTTATGAAAGAAAACAAAAGATTCCAGCGGTAGTTTCACACTGTAAGTGAGCTGCCCACTGCCAGAAGAGGCAGACGCCACACTGCTCTCATCACCCACCACTTGTCTTACACTCTGTTCCCACCTGTCATTTTACAAAAAGTCAGGAGCAGAATTTTGTATTTTGAGGAGTTAAGGTCCACTGGCCTCAGCCACTTGTTATTTCAGAAAGTATGAAATAAATCTGGCAACTGACAGCCCAAATTTTTATCATCTTTTACCAAATGTACTTACAGGTGTTACACATCAAATTACCAAGGCACATATCCAGTGGAATTTAATCTGTGTATTTATTTGTGGCCACATAGTAACACAAACCATAATCCATGCTAAAATAATCAATAACCAGCAGCAGGGCAAAGCATTGCATAGGGTGAATCCTCACATCTTCAGTTTGGTGTTAGTTATATTTTTCACATCTGTCTGAAAACATGTGGAGAAACAGAGGCTGGAAAAATCAGAGGCTAGCAGGTGGAGTGGAGGGCTGCTGGCCTGCCAGGCATTCAAAGAAGTCACTCTCTTTGCCTACAGACCTCCACACACACTTCCACACTTCTTCTAGCGCATCTAGGGAATGAGACCAGAAGGTAAGGGAAAGCCCTGGAGACACACACTGAATGACCTTAGTGAAAGTCAAAGTGATTAGTGTGAGACTAAAGATTAGTGGGGACCATCAGTAGCCTATGCTGATGAACAAATACACTAATAAATAATGCAAACAAAAGGGACACATGCACAAACATCTGACAACGTGGAGTTGCAACCATGTGCAGGGGCCAAACCATCAGGCAGGATCTAACACGCTGGCTGGCTGGAGCCAGTGTTCTGAGACCCTATTTGCAGGCATAAGAAAGAGAAAAAAATTACTGTATTTTGACACTTAATGACTAAATGAACATTGTGTTAAGTGGAGCTCAGGATAACACTGCTTGTCCTTAGCTGCTTGAATGTTAATTTGAATCAAGAACTTGCTGTCACAGCAACGCTTGAATTGCCTGGGGGTAACTTTCAAAAGAACTGAGAATCAAGTAGAGGCAGAGGTACAGTGAGCCTGACCCACCCGTTCACCTCCACTACACAGATCAAACCAAATGAAGAATGTGGCAAATTGGTTGTACCACAGTTACCTTTTTGTCAGCTCCATTAACTCTATTCAGCTTGGTGAGAATTAATGCCATGCAAGACAATTAATGCATCTGCAGCCAGTTACAAATTTGACATACTCACAAAAAGTTTGTGAAAGCTTAGATACTGCTGAAGAATTGAAAACATTTCTTTTAACAATGAGGTATATACTGAAACAGCTGAACAGTCTATTTGATTTCTGGCTTGTAATGTGGATCTAAAAAATGGAAGCTCTACCACATAAAAATATTCAGCAGAAGTTAGTTATAACCAGGAGATTTAAATGTACAGAAATGGAACTCATTCTCTCACTTTTCAAGCTTATGATTTACGTACATTAGAATTACATGAATGCATGGCTTACAAGATGTAGTAAGCTTGAAATCATTCAATGGAGGCATCTCCCCACATATACCAGCATTGCAAACCTACCTGCCATGACCTTTGGAAAGCTTGTGTGGCAGAACAGCAAACCAAAAAACCTGGGGTTTGTAAATAGGCTACAAAAAGGTAACAGAACTTCACCAAAGCAGAGTAAATTAATACAATACCATTTACTACATGATCACCTGTCAAAAATTTCTGACCCACCAAGACAGGACATGCAAAAACCTTTCTACATATTGAATGTAAAATCAGCTTTTCATTAAGAATTTTGAAGTTAGTATGGTAATCAAAACTCCCAGTACAGACCAAAAACCATGCAGCAGTGACAGGAGTGTGGAAAACAGATTTTGCTGTCACAAAGAATTATCTGGACTTAAAAATTACATCAGTGAAGAAGCCAGAGCTCAGGTTATACAACAAATACACAGTAACTTGCAAAGGAAGGATCATGGGAATGTAACTGAATGCACAAGCAACAGAGCTGCACATCTGTTCGTCTTGCTCTCAGGAAACAAATGTATTCAATATTTTTAATCAAACTTTTGCAGACAATATTGCAAACTACCAAGATTTTAGTTAGGAAGCAAGCTCAAAAACTTTAAAAGCTGAAACACTGAGTGAACTTACTGTTCAAGCTAAACTACTTCAAGCTTTACCCTTTACCCTTAAATCTTATTAGGGTGAAGCTGATCTCTCAAAACCCCTAACCCTCTCCTCTCCTGACTCTCAGAATTAATTTCAGCCATTTAGAAATAAGTAAGGAAAGAAAAACAAATTAATGCAGAGAATCTGGTACTGTTTCTGCCCAGCACCAAGAAGAACGGCATTGGGATTTTCAGGGTTGTTCAGCTGACAATGCAGTTATAAGCACCCAGCAATTTGAGCTAGCTTCAAATTAAGAGACTCTTACACTGTAACAGAAAAAAACAAAGGTAAGTTATTGGAAAGCCATCTCAGATTCTACTCTCTTGTTTATGCAAAAAGTATTTTTGCAGTACTGTGCCAGCAAAGGAATTCAAAATTGCCAATATGTTGAAATTTAAATATAAGCAACATAAGGTTCACTAAGTTCTAAGGTCTTACATAAACCTCATCCCATAAAAACATCATGTTACTTCTCAAAACTCATTCAGCCCTTTCAGTTGTTACAGAAATAATAAGAATAGGCAAAAAAGGAGGAATGAAAAGAAGCATAAGGTATTCATAACTGGGAAAGAGGTCAGCATATAAAATTTAAGGCAAAGTGTCAATTTTAAAAATAAAACTGTTTTACCATAATGCTCTATAAACACTTTACAGCTAACACATGATGGATGCTTATGTGAAGTAACTACAGATATCCCTTTACATTTTCATTATCTCCTTTTTACTGGATACTTTCTGCGTTTTCCTCAGCATCAGCAGTAGTCTACACAAAGCTTAAGAGGTGCATACAATGGTTTCTTCCACCATCAACACCACCAAGTTTTCAGAGCAAATTCTATATTTGGTTACTAAATTTCAAGTTTATAGGTAATAACCTGAAACAATAAAAAGCAAAATAAACAGTCAAGGATGACAAAATCAAATAGAACTTTCTGTGTCAAAATGTCAGCAGGTTTACATCTGGCTCATTTCTATCCATGACAGAATTGAGTTATAATAAACTTTTCCTTTCCCATTTCATTAATTTACTAGCCTACAGTATGAGAATATCGGCTGCTGTTCACATGATTGATTACAGCAAGAATCCATCCTTCTTTGTTAACAGTTACCAACAAGATCACAGTGGCAAAAAACCCTAATATGTAAAGAAAAATATTTTAGTAAACACTATATCCAAGGTCCATCTTGGTGGCTGTTCTCTGTGCCAGATTTGTGAAGTTCAGGTTTAAAAGGCACTAGATTTTAAGTCAGATAATTATGGTTTAACCCAGCTACAGAAAAGCCAGAAAGTTAACCAGCAGACTTATGAACTAACAAGGTGGAAAGAAAAACTGTGAGTCAAGGTGGAGGACATGAAGCTTTTAAGTCAGAGTTGCCACTGACAGACAGTAACATATAATCATGACATCAAGTCCGCATTTAACCAGGCAGGGATGTTTCTGTAACAAGGCTCAGGATATGATTTCATGAGAACCTTAAGAGCATAAGCAATTTTAGAAGTCCTTGAAGTCCTTCATTCCTGTCCCTAAAGTGCAGCATGTTCTTTAATGTTTCTGTCTTCTGAGAACAGTGAATATAGTCAGAATCATTCAGGCATATACTGTCACTGTTGTTGTGAAGGCTTGATATTCAGGGACAAAGCTTCTGCATATACAATAGAAGTCAGATGTAGCAACCACAACAATTTGCATGAGATGTTCCTAGGACAAAACACTCTGGCAGCTGGAGACAAAAATCAGGACAAGAAAAACATTTCATGTTTCACTTTCATTGCATGAACAGACTAAAAATCCTCAGGGAAAGACCTTAAAGAGCATACTAAAGAGGCAAGAGCCAGAAGCAAGTATAAGAATATGGTATGGAAACAAAAAAACCTCCTTGCTTTAAGAAATGTCTGTTTACCATTTTCATGAGGAGACAAAAAATGGATGAAATAATTGTCAACAGGTTAAAAAAGGATAACAATTTTTTTTCCCAGATGACATTATAACCCTGCCCATAAAATTCTGTTTAGATGAGTTTGGAGCCAAGATGTTCCATGCAATTAGATATTGTGAAACTCTTGGATGTTTCAGTAACATTAAAACAGAATGTTTTGAAAACCCCTGCATAATATTTCTAGGAAGTGGAACATACATCAGCCCCATTCCAACACAAAACCCATAATAGGTTATTGCAGAATATTGCTCTACATTAGGGCAGAGGTGAAAACAATGCATTCCTCATGTATTTACTACATCTTGAACTCTGTGCTCAGAACATTAAACATCAGAACTAATATAAAAAATTCAGAAGCAAGTTTTATTACTGTTTTTATCAAAACTAACTTGAAAATGTACCTCATGAATGTGAATCCATAACTAATGAGATTTTCTGGCTGTTTTAGAGATAGTAAAGTTTACCGCGCTTATTTTAAGTCACTTGAGCAACCTGAGCATTCATGAAGTGGAGAGGACCTACAATCCTACTCCCCCCCATGTTGGACCTCGGACCAAGGTACACCTTGCAGTATAACCTGCACCATTGCAGCCCCCTCCAGAGCCCTTTCTTCTGTGTCTTCCAGCACTGCCTTTTTTTTTTTTTTTAATGTGTCCTTTTTTCTATGCTTTTATAATTTCTTCCACCCTCTTTCTAGCTGTACTCAAAGGTGTCCATTTCAAGACAAGTGCTTTTTGAGTATGTAACACAAGAATGAAGCTTACCCGCAGAGTGTCACCCAAGCCTGCAACCTGCAATGCTCATATTGCTTACAAAGAAACTGTGGTAACACCTAACTCAGTCTCACATTCTTATTTAAAAATTAAAAAAAAAAAAAAAAAAAACAACACCCCACAAAACTAAAAAAAAAAACCAACAACAACAACAAAAAAAACCCCAAAAAAACCCCACCCCAAAAAAACCAAACAAAATCCCCCCCCAAAACAAACAAAAACAAACAAACCCTAAAACCCAACAAAGAAAAACCATATTAGCCACTACATACCAAGTATGGAATAACACAGAATACAGAGATAAAGATGCAGAGGAGAAGCAAGGGGGAAGCTGCACAGCCCCACTAAAACTCCTCAACGTTGTGACAGAGACCACGGGTTAGGTACCACAGAGGTCCTACCTCTGCCCCCCCTCCCCCCCCCCCACAGTAAGCTCATGTCTGATAGAACTTGACAATGCCACACATTTCACGTGTTTTTACAAACAACACACTGCACATTGCAGTAAGAATATCTGAAGAAATGCATAATTAAAATTAAAATGAAAATTTCCTCTTGGTGCCCCTCAGATGTTATCCAACTTTCTACTGCTTTTATTTTATTCATACATCAACTGATGTACTCCTGTGCTGCCCTTCAGATATTGCATGACTTCAACTACATGAAAAATTATTTAACATATTTCTTTTGTTTTTGATCCTTGTCAGTCTTCTCACTCCTACCATGCCAGCAGCTCCCATTTCAGCCTGTTCCCAAATTCCATCAAACTGGACAAGAGCAAAGCACACATGCAACACAAAGCAAACCTGCACCATCATTGTCCACCCACACTCCACCCTGCTTCTCTTTTGGTAAAATTCCACTGTCTATCATGCACAATTTAGATTACAACATTAGGAGGTGAATGTTTTCATTTTTCTGTAAGGGCCCATATAGGAACACAGATATAAGACTATCTAAAGCATATGATCACTTCCCTCAGCTCCAAACATACTCTACACAAACCCCACCTGTACACAAGCATGAATACACACTGAGGGTTGCTTCACTGCAACTCATTAGAGCAGCTTCTATGATGTGTTCCTTTACCATAGTCACCTAAGGTGACAAAGAGTTACCCAAGTTAAAATGTACGAACTGGTAATCAACATTTTGGACTACCTATCTCCACTTCCATTTTCTGGAAAACCTAAGAAGTGCATAACCCTTTTGACAACAGAAAATAGTCTGTTTCCCCTCATGCTTACACCACAAATGCTTTAGGTGTCAAGGAAGTGCAAGTAGCCTTAGAAATAGTTAAGAAGTAACATGGGTCTGAAAAGACTTCACATTAAAAGTCCCCTTAAAGAAAGGTAAAGATGTAATTAGGAAGCGTTTGGTGTCAGAATGACACCAAATTACTAAATGCAACCAAGAAAAAGACTCTATAAAGGTCTGTTAGAGCACTAACCCACCCCACATCTGTATTTTACCCTTTGCCACAACCTTCTCTCCCTCACTTCAATATATGAGCAGACTTTCTCAATGGCAAAAGGCGCTCTTGCATCTTCTTTTAGAGAGCGCATTTTTTAATGCCTGCATGTTTCCCTCCTTTCTGTAGTCTCCTATCATCTTGAGTTTTCTAGTACAACACACTCAGAGTACCTTCCGTCTTTGCCATTCCTCACCATGTGTTCTTGCTGCCACTTGAAATCCTCCTTTTACCCTCTTAACCTTATTCTAGAACGACCTCATTCCCTTACACAGCTTTACTGACTCATAAATCTCTCTTGTCCACTGACCTCTCTCCTGCTGCTCAGCTTCTCATCTGGATCTTTCTGAGCCAATATAAATGCAGACACTCACCTTTCCTCCCATGCCCTCTTCTCCCCAGCTGTCAATGAAAATCATGTACAAAAAACTATCCCAAAAGAATGTCAGAATTGCAAGTAAATACTCAGAAGTTATGAAACACGAGAATCAAAATTTCCTCAGCAAGAAATCTTAATAAATCACTACATAAAAGAAATGCATTTTTAATAGTTTATCAGTTGGAAGAGGTGTTCAGAGTCTCCCATATAAGTTCAGAGCAGTCAGAGAACCCCTGGTACACAGACACTGTCCCTTTCAAAGAGGCAGGTATCTAACTGGGCCTATCAGCCCCCAGCAGGCTCTAAAACAACTTTTCACATACCCAAATACATGCAATACAGGCTAAAATTTGTGTTCTCCAATGACCCATAGTCACCTGCACTATAGCAACCCCACAGCTAGTTGCCCCTCTGGATTTATAGCTTCAATGTCATTTCCACTGGGGCTAAGACCCTCCCCTAATTCTACTTTGGCAGCTCCTGAAGTGTCTTTGCTTGATACTTGGAAAGTGGGGTTATGTGCATCTTTCTTCTGCCACCCGAATGAGAAGACAGCCCCTGTTACATTTTGCTGTCTTTCCCTCTCTCCCTTTAATCTGCATTAGGGGAGATGAGAGACCTTGATGAAGATAGACCCTCCCTCCCCAAATTCATACAAGCAGCAGTAAAACCATTAGAAATAATCCCATAAATGCCTGAAAACCTGCTCATACAAATACCTTCTGATGAGCTCATGCATGTAATGCAAAAGGCATTAAGTCCTGAAGCTGTGACTGACACAACCCTGCCAGCCAAAAATCAGAAAAGAGGAAGGAAATGACCTTTAACCTTTTTCTGCATCTGCTTTCCACACTGCACTTACATCTCACTCAGTTTTTTAAAATGCAAGTCGTAGCTACCAAACCCACATTAGGAAAGAAGAAAAGTAAGCAGGACTCTGCTTTCAGCAGGCTACCAAATCAGTTTGCTTTAAAACCCAGATCATGTAACCAGAAAAAAAATCAGGCAAAAATTCTGAGTTGAGTGTCCCTTCATGCTGTAACACTGTCAACATCCTACTAAGGGGAAGAACAGGCTTTATCAAGCCTAATAAACTATTCCTCTTTATTAACCAAACAGTTCACTTCAAAATTGAATTCTGTAATACAAACACAAGCTTGAAGGATAACATAAAAAAAATTGTGAACACTGGTGTTAAGAGTATACGTCTTTACTCCAAGCCTTTTGTGAGACTAAAGGCCACTTAGTCAATTTGATGTGGGCTTGTAACTGCAGATCCCCTTAAGTTTTGTTTTAAAGAAAACTATTCCACTTATCTCAGAGGGGAAAAAAACCCCCAGTATTGCTGTTTGGGGATCTGTTTCTGTATGTATACACACATTTAGTAGCTGTTCTTCCTCATTATATTACAAGCCATAAGCAGTCCTGCTGCATCCAGAGTGAAAAAGTGGATTCAATTCAAGGCAAAAGGCTTGCACTAGGCTGTCCTGCCTCACAGGCAAAAGTTTCCACCTAAAACTTACATAGAGGACGTCCAAGGCTGTAAACAGGTTTGGAAATCACTAGCAGGTGACATGTTAACCAAGCAATCACTGTCATTGTGACTACTAAAACATTTGTTTAGTTAATCTTCTAATTCAAAGTTAGGACAGGGCCATGAATATTTTTCATGAATATTTTTCAGCTGAGATCTTCCAGAAAGTAACTGAACCACTGTTCTGTTTTCATCATGCTTTGCACAGTTACCAACTTGCAACAAAGCAAGTATGTTGCATAACAAGTTGAATCACACTACTGTTTTCAAAGCAGATAAACTTTATTCTTTGTGTACACCTGTCAATAGTAACTTAATCTGAGGGTTTGATGGTATATTGTAATGCCACAGCATTCTAAATGAAAAGTTATTTAACATATTTCTCTTTTTTATAAACTTCCCCTGGGTACTGAGCTTTGCTCGACTTTGAAAGATGAACAAGTGCTAATTTTAATTATTGCTAGAAACTGACCAATAAAAGCACTAACATTTCAACAGAAATGCACTTTCTGAATTCATGGGAAAGGATGATGAGATTTTGTTCACAGAAGTCTTTAGTGACTTGGGAGGCTTACTCTGAAAAATACCACATCAACATCTAATCATTCAGAAGTTCTGAAAATCAACACTCCTTAAAAGCCATCCAGCTGTGTAAACCACACAATAAACTTGCAATAATCCTCTTGAAAATTCAGCCTAACCCTATGTCCAGCTCAACGAGCGTTACAATCCTGCAATCCTGAAAGGCAACTCGAGTTGAGGGTGCTTGGCACGGTCTCAGCAGCACTCAGCACTCTGTGTGATCAAACCAGACAGCTAATGCAGTTCAGGCTAATGCGCTGAATGAACACACAAACAAAACAGGCTGAGGCACAGCTATTTTAAGACCTGTACTTAGAAAACCTGTAAACCAGCAACAAGAAGCTTTACAAACTACTTGTGTTTAAGACTGTGAAGAGGTCAGAAAGAACACAGAACCAAGAAGGGGTTTTCACTTGTACTTTCAAGTGGGTAATGTTGCAGAAGGTAGAGGTTGTGTGGAGGGTAAGATTTTGGAAAGCTATTTTAAGTTTGAGGAAGGGAGGAGAGTGCAGAGTTACAGAGTAGACAAAACTGCATAGTGCTTTGAAAGGGAAGCTTTTGGAGTTTGCATTTTAAATGAGAATTCTGTGTACACATGATGATAATAGCATGACAGGGAATTTGGAAAAGATGGATAGTCCAGATCTGGACAGATTGAGCTGGCAGAGCAGGAAAATATGTAAGATGAAATACCAAAATCCCAAGCTGGAAAAAGGACTAAAAAGAGAACAAGACTGAGGATGCAGGTAGTTTTGAAAGATAACAAAACAGACACATAACATGACAACATGCAAATAGCAGTATCCTTAATTAAGAAGTCATGAATGCATGGCATGATTTTCATGCAAACAGCTGAAGAATTTGAAGTCTGTTTTCTCAAAATAACACAAGACTTAGTTATGCAAGAAGAGAGATGTAGACGAAAAGACATGAAATGAGTTTTCGAGGACTAGGCAATCAGCAATGGGATATACCACCTGATATTTAAAGCACAGAGAAAGAGGAAAATTTTATGTAAACAATGCATACAAAGCATATTTACATATCTGACAGAAGGACTAAAACACATGTATGACTAAAGCAGAGCTAGATATATTGTGATAGAGCACTGTTTGGACTAGAACCATAAAATATGATGGAAGAAACTTTGAGATAAGTGCCCAGCAGATATACTAAGTAGGTCTGGCAAACAAACTCAGGAGATAGGATGACTGTATTATTCTACAGGGGTAGACAACATATTTGGGGGCAATGGAAAAGTATAAAAATGGGTCTGCAATGGAAGCTTAAGTGTAACAAGAAATAAAGCACACCCTAAGTAGGCATACTTGAGTAAAGAAGATGTGAATCAAAGAACCGACCATTGATTAGTAACTTGTATACGACCATTTGAATGCGTACATGTAAAAGACATAGTGTGGAACTACATAATTTCAGGCAAAAGAATGATTATTAGCTATAGTAAAGTCATGTATCAAGGGTTTAAGTGGTTACAAACAAGTATTAGAGATATATATTAAGAACAGGGGCAGGGTAACTTACGCTATAGGAGTTATTTCAGTAGACGTGAATGCCTTGGGACAGTGAAAGGGAAGAAAAAGTTAGCAGGGATAACATACAGTACTGGAAAAGTTAGAGCAACAGCATATGCTTATAATTTAATGACACAGAGAGGCTGACAAGGGTACTGTCTGCTCTGCATCAAAGTGAACGTATAGAATGAAGACGGGGTATCTGTATGCACACACAAAGTGGCAGAGGCACACAGGAGCATGGGCCAGCGCTGTATACAGCCGTGTGACCTCTGGGGCACAAAGGGGAGGGTGGATGACAGTCGGAGCCCGTACATACGCCAAAGCAAAGCGGCAGAAAAGGCGCAGGGACACGCCTGCAGGCAGGTGTGCAATGACAACAGCTGGCCAGCCACGGCGGAGCTCCAGTACTGAAGGCGAAGCAGCGGGGACACGGGGCTCGCAGGGAGCCGCTGGCAAACCCTGCCGGGAGCCTGCCCGTGCCAGAAGGCGGGAAGCCATGGCAGGAGGGCGGAATCCCGAGCGCCAGGAAAATATGGCAGGCAGTGTGCCCGCACGCCGGGGAGCGCCCGAGCGGCGATGCCGGAGCGCGGCAGGGCCGGGGCGGGGGGCGGAGAGCGGAGCGCAGCGGGCGCTCGGGGAGGCCGGAGCCCACGCAGCCCCCGGCACAGCCTGTAGGGGCCGCGGGCAGACGGGCCGGCGGCAGGAGCAGGCGGGCGAGCAGCGCCCGTGGCGGCACGGCCCGGCCCGGGCACCCCGGAAGGTTTCCTGCCGCCGTCCCGGACACCCGCGGAGAGGACGGGGGTCACCCTGCAGCCGCTCCACTCACCCTTCGCTGGGAGCCTCCTCCTCGGCCATGGCGGCGGCGCGGTGGTCGGGAGCTGACAGCGGCGGAGGGGCGACGGTGGCGGTGGCCGGCAGCGCAGCGAAGGACAGCACAACGGCGGCGGCACCGGCCATCACGGGCTCCTCCCTCTCTTACTCCCTCCCTCCTGCCCGCCCGCCGCCTGCGTCATCCCCGCGGGGCCACCCACACCCCGGAGCGCCGCCGTGCGCGGCCCGGCAGCGCCCGGAGCGCCGCGGGCGAGCCCCGGGGGGTGTGTGGCCATCAGGGGCGTGCCGGGCACGGCGCCCAGCGAGGGGAGCGGGTCCCGGGCGCTGCCCAGCCGCCCGCCAGCGGCAGGGCTGGAGCAGGGCTCCCGTTGGTAGCTCCTGGTCCCGGGATGGCGGCACAGATTAGGCCCGTGCAGGAGGGCCGCGGCTTCCCGGGCGGGCAGAGAGGCGTCTGTGCCCCGTGACTGTGGGGCTCACGGTGCATGTGTGTGTATCCTGTGCTGTGCACACCGTACACTGTGCGGACGTACTGTGTACACATCCTACACTGGGCGTACTGTGCATATCTACCGAGGTGGCACTGTGCGTTCCCCACACTGGAGAGGTGGCAGAGCCCCGTGCCAGCAAACAGCTGACGAGTAAAGCAGGAGTGGGAGTAGAACCCAAACTGAAGCATCAGCTCCCCCACAGACATATCCTTGGCCAACTCCCTCAGCAAGGCCTGCAAAGGGGGCGGCAGGGCTACCCAGCACTGGGTGTTCCAGGTTGTAATGCTTGTTTTTACATGTAAGAAGCAAATTAGGAGTTCTGCATGCAAATTATTATCTGTCCCTAAGACGATTTCCAAGTAGAATACCTATTGCGATTGTCATTTTCAAATGTTTTGAAAGACTTAAGTGCAGCCGTACCTATGGGGAGGAGAATGCTGGGATGTGCTTGTTTTAGACAACATTTGGCCTCATAATTTTGGTTGTGTTATTGTTCAGCTGCATAAGAACTGCTTTTGTATTGGGCAATCAACAAACCTTAATTGGAACAAAGCAGCAAATGCAGCAAGTGGAAGGAGTGGTGAGAGGGTTTTAAGTCTTGCGTTTCTTTTGAATTTTGTCACTGAGCTCTAAAGCTGTTTTTAGAAAAACAGATGGAATGATGATTACTGTTTCTTTTGGTTTCTGAAGTCCTTTGATAAAAGGTATAAGGTGAATTTGGTAACAGCTGAAATAATTCTCAGCTAAAACCATTCTGCAATTTAACAACAGCGATTGTTGGGATTACACAATCTCAGCTAAAGTTTGTTTGGCTGTGTCACAATTGATTGGTTTGGCAATCTGATATTTTCTCAGGAGAGTGTATTTATTTTTATTATTGCTCTGAAAGATTTTATTTATGAGAAAAGTGACTATCAGTGTGTGTAGATGTGTATGATTGCTGGCAAAGGTTTGCAGAGATGGTACCTAGAATTTGCAAACAGCCTGAAACAATAGCTCTGAATGCTATGATTTTTTTTCTTTCTAATTTTAATGGAATATTCAGTTTAAAACCTCATAAATGAGATTTACATCCTACTCATGGAATGTGCAAGTGTTCAAACACAATTATCTCTGTGATTTTAATTCAGTGGTGCTCACCCGAACAGTAATTGGTTACACTTGTTTAAGAATATAATTGTACAAGCAGCCCACTCCCACTTAGCAGTCCTTCTTTCTCTTCCTGGGGAGTTACTTGGTTTCTTCAGAGCTGATTTGATTATGGAAATAAATCAGCTGTATTTCTGTGCATGAAGAAATGACTGCAGTAATGCTGGTAGAAGAGAGTTGTGCATCAGTTGGCTAATGTTGCAGTGGAGTGTCAATGAATGAAGGACAGATGTATTATAATGAGAAGCAAATAGTTCAGATGATTTTTTCCATGTTTGTATTTCAGAAAAATTTCTGGACACTGAAAATGTCTCAAAGGGAATGGTCCCTGCTGCTGTTTAATCTCTCACTTTTCTCCTTTGATGTCTAGTGGGGCTTGTATCTGGCCCTCATTATTGAATTAGTTTAGTGCCATTTTATTTAATAAGGGGTATGTTACTCATGAGTAAACTACTTCTCCAAACTGCATCATTTGCAGTTTGCAGCTTGCTAAAATCAGTCTGAGCAACAAACTGCAGAGAGGGTTGACTTGGCCAAGTATTACAGACTAAGACTGTTTAAATATGTTTATATGAAAGTAAGGTCATTTATTATGTCTGCTCTTATTTTGACATTTTGTGGGGCCTCAGAATAGCAGGGAGAAAGCAGAATAAAACCGATTGATTTCTGCAAGTGAACCTGTTTGTGATGGCAAGAGGACCTTGGAGCTGTAGAATGCCCCTGTCCATGGATTGCTGTCACTGGAGGTCTGACTTCCTCTGCTGTGCTCCTTCAGGAGAGAAGGCTGTTTGTCAGCTGCCTCAGGGACTGGAGGTGTAGGAGTTGGAGTTAGCTGTGGCTAAGCCTGAGCGGAAGCCCAAATAGCACTGGAGGACTGAAGAGGTAAATGAGCAACTCTGCCCAGAGTCCTGTTTGTGTTTTTCGGGGGAGAGCTCTTTGTGTTACTGAGGTGTGGGAAGAATCCTGAGATTAACTGAGCTGCTTCTGCCCGATTCTGGACCTCACTACTATGGCAGCAGGATGTTTCAGGTTTGGCTAAGTCATTGAAGAAACACACAGTTGTATCTGTGTCAGTTTTCAGTGGAGTCTGGAGACCCATACTGTTGGGCTCTCTCAGACCCTAGCTGTCTACAGGGCAGCCCTGGGCAGCCTGTTGTGCTTCTGATCTGCCCTACTGCTTTGTGGACTCTGTCTCGGTGCTCCCCTCCAAACTGGAGTGGCAGTTTGAGACCAGTGGCAAAGTGCTTGTTGTGTTCCTAGTGTGTCTGCTGCATGTTATCCTGTTTCCTAGACATACCTGGCCGTAGGCAGAGTTTCAAATGAGTATAGGTTGACCAAGAATTGTTCAAATACTTTGAGATCCTCCTTCACATTCACTTTGCCAACATCTTCCAACTGACATGTCTGCCTATGGCGAGCATAAGGAGGATATTTCTACAGATTCCCAAAGTCCTGGAAGCTGTGAGGGATGTTGGTGACATGGGAGGCCCTCCTTGAAGCAAGGCTAGTGCTTCACTATGCTCCTTGTGCCCAAGGCCTGCCCTGCATGGGAAAGCAGTCTGTCTCAGCCTCTTGTCCTTTCACATCCTTGCTGTGCAGGAGGGCAGGCTTCCTTGTGCCCCTTCCAGGACTCATGTCTGATCCCGCCCTGGGAGCAGGCTCTCTGTAAACAGGGAAATCGATGACACGGTGGCCACAACTGTAAGGGGACAGTCCTGGAGTGAATGTTTGGGGCACACCAGAGTCTCTGTGAATTTTGGCACTTGAACAAAAGAGGTGTAGTTGAAGAGAATTGTAAGAAAAGTTTTGCTGGTTACTTCACCGTGACCATGTGATAGGAGTAAAGAACAGAGCAGTCCTGACTGAGCTGCTGTTCAGACCATCTCAGAGTGGGATTGCATTCATAGCCTCCATCTGCCCGATAGGCAACATTTTGGAAACATGCCCATGGCAGTTGCAGTAGAAAATTGAGTAACTGTGTGCAAGAGTCAGCTACAAGAAAGCCAGGAGAAGTTTAAGTGTTCAAGGAGCAAGTGAACTGCAAAGAGGGTGCCTAGATACACATTTATTAATATATCAGTATATTCAGCAGCTGAGGCTGTGACAGGCTGTGTCTCCAGGCAGATCTTCCATCTTGACATGTTTGGCTGTTCCAGAGTTCATGACTCACACGTGACTAACTTAAAACTCCCTCCTAGACACAGGAGTGGCTGGGGAGAGACAAGGTCTCATGTTTTCAGGTGAGTGAAAGGGTGCTCCCACCAAGGGTGCTGTGACTGTGTCTATCTGGGTCATACATGGCCCCTGTGAAGAACCCATGACGATGAGACATTTGCTGCGTGAGACAGGGCGTGTAATTTAAGCAGCATCCCTGTGTCACAACCTTCTTGTTTCCTCTCCCTCACCTGTGAATGTAAATACCTACATGAACACAAAGCTGGAGACAATTCATCCTTCCAGATTTCCTGGAGAAGTGTGCACAGAGCAATAGGGCTATTCTAGTTTTGATTACAGGCAGAAAGAAGCAAGTAGCTGAAAAGATCAAGGTAAGCATTAGTTAGACTGTACATGACGTGGCAGAGTGATGAGAGATTAGTGATCCGCAGGACTAGAAAAAGGAGTATGATCAACATGAATCCCACAGGAGTCAGGAAGGCAGTTTTCAATGAACTTGGAGTTAAGAAACCAGCTAGGCTAAATCACTCAAACTGGAGAGACAAACCTTCGGGAAAGGAGAAAGTAAGTTAGGTTTTATGCCGGCTGTTGGGGCTGAAGCTAAAAGTACAACAGAAGCATGTGAGAACAAAATCAGAAAGACCATCATGAGATGAAATGCAACTAGTGAGCAAAATAAAACTCCCATGTCACTCCAGAAGCTCATTAATTGTGTGACATAGAAAGTGTACTCTAATTGTAAAGTGAGAAGACTAAAAGGTGTCAGGAATGCAGAACTTTCTAGATTTTACTGTCTGGGGTAGTAAAATAAGGATGCACTAGTGAGGTGCATTTTCAGTTAAGAAAGGGTAGAATGTTTAAGCCACGTATTTTCAAATTGACCTATTGAATTCTCTCTTTAACTATGTCCTAGAGTATTTCACGCTTTCACTAACAGAATCCCAGTGTCAGTAATAAAGGTATTTGAGAAGTTATGGATGCTAGGTAGGATAGAGGGAGGCTGTAAAGTGACAAGCCTGCCAGAGAGAGGAAGGAGAACAAAAAGGTATGGCATTATTAAGCAAATAAATTTTTCTAGAAAAATAGTGCAAAATATCTTTGTATATTTCTAAAAAATAATATAGGGATGAGTAACTGGCAACAAGAACTCACATCTCAAAAATATGATTGCCCTTACAACCACAAGACAACTGACACATTTTTTGCTGTGTCAGTTACTCTTCTCTATCTTATGGATAGAGAAGAGCTCTAGATTCAATATGTCTTGATTTTCAGGGAACTTCTTATGTGCTTCCCATATGGAAATTAATAATGTGTGTTCCATGTTGGTCTGCAGCTAGGTGCATGCAACACTTCTTGTAAAACCATAGTTACAGAGTGGTTTTCTATCAAAATGGAAATGTGTATCAAGTTGGATTGCACAAATTCAGAATCTGGTGATGTGGATGTATGCGTATAAAAGGGAAAATACTTATCAAATTCACATATGTATCAGGCTGGGAGGAAGTTGGTATGCTGGAGGGCAGGGGAAAAATAAAAAATTATCTTCAGTTAGAAATATGAAAAAAAATGTAAAGTTATTCAGCCAAAACAGATGCAGCTCGAGGCAGGAATAATCAGCTTGTAGGGCAAACTGATTAGGTAGAAATTTTGTACAGTAACTCAGGCTTTGAGTGGTCACAGACTGGGTGTGAGTCAACCATGGCTTGTTATTGCAAAAAAAAGATAAGCGTTCTGCTAGGATGAGGATTATAGAGTTTGCAAGACCTGGCAAGGAATTCTGCTTTGCTTAACAGTTGTAAAACTAGTTTTGAATGCTGCACGTGAAAAATTATGTGGACCACCTAAAGAGCAGCCAGAATGTCAAGGGACCTAGAGGAAATAGTGAATTATTTCATATTGGTTAATTAGGAAAGAGTAAGAGTAGGAGAATGATGACAGTCTGCAAGTATACGAGAAGTTACTTATGAGATGGGAGTAACTTCTTTTCTATGTCCACCAGGAGCAGAAATTGGATATTTTAGGTTAAACATTAGGAAAAATGTTTTTGAAGGGCAGAGTACTGGAGGGTAGAGTACTGGAAAAAAGTTGCCAGTGGTATGATCATAGTCTGTTATTATCACTTTAAGAACAGCCTGTGTGCATCTCCTTCATAATAAGAAATTTAATAGGTAATTTATGAGGCTGTTAGTTTGTGAGGACCCTTCAGTCCTCTGTTTTGTTTGTTTTTAATGTCATAGAATCACAGAAGTGTTTGGGTTGGAAGGGAGCTTTAAAGGTTGTCTAGTCCAATCCCACTGTAGTGAGCAGGGACACCTTCCACTAGACCAGGTTACTCAAAGCCCTGTCAACCTGAACTTAAGCACCCCTAGAAATGGGGCATCCTCAGTTTCTCTACGCAACCTGTTCCAGTATCTCACTACTCTCTTCATAAGAAAGTTCATGCTTATATCACATATAAATCTTCTGTTTTAAAGTTTGAAAATGTTCCCCTTTTCCTATCACTATAGGCCTTGGTAAAAAGTGGATCCTGTCCACCACTACACCCATTGTCCTGTCATGGCCTGGAGCCCATGCTACTCCATTTGATATTAGTGGAAGGTTGCAAACCAAAAAATCCTCCTCATGATCCTGCTCCTAGTTAAAGTAATTCACATATGAAGCACAGTGCAACTTCTTTGGTGTAATCTTGATCTCATCTTCACCCTGTTGGTTGTAAATAAAAACTTGTGCAATGTTTTTGAGTTTTCATTGTGCATAAACCCACATCTCTCTCTTTTTTTTTTTAATCCCTAAAGCACATGTTGTAATACTCAACTGGTCAACAATCTCCAAACATCTGCCATGACTAAATACAGGAAGCCTCCTATGGGCATTGTATTTGGTATCTGGTAAACTCTGAACCTGAGAACTTCCAGTCATTTCTCTTGTGAAATAAGTTCTTATTGCAGGCTTTTTTGTTAAAAATATTATTTTGATACCTCTGTACTTGAAATACAATCAGTTTTCAACTAGATTAATCAAAATAGTTAAAATTTTTTTGTCCCTGTTAGGTCCCAGTTATTTATGTATACAATATGAGTAAACAATAATTACCTTTACTAATAAAATTTTCTGCTTTGTGTGTGTGAAGAGAACACGGAAAGCAGTATTTAAAATGAGTCAACATGTTTTGTTATAATTGTTGTTTCTTCCTTTGAGAGAAAACATCCCTTTTTATTGTTTGCTTTTGATAATAAAGTATTAGGGCTCAATAAGGCAAAAAAAAGAAAAAGTTTCCAGTTGTACTCATTCTAGCTTGTAGAAAATGGCAATAGTAAGTAGTCACGGAGTGGACAATACTTTTCTCCTTGGAGTTTGGCCTTTTCAACATAAAGATCACTTTTGTAAGGCAATGTGAAGATGAGTTACTGCTTAAGCTCAGCTGAAAGTACTTTTTTTTCCCCCTACTCTGTAGCCTCTGTTGCTGGCCAGATTCAGCCTTATGAGTTTGTTGTTTTTTGTTTTTTTTTTAAATTAGGGAATGCCCTGACAGAGAACCCAGTTATGTCTATGGTGCACTGTTTTAGTTTACAAAATATGTTCACAAAGTCCTATTTCCCTGGAAAGAATCAAACTACACAAAGCATAATGTTTGCTTATAGTTTGTTCTTTCAGCTTTCTCCTGGAGGCATGTAACTGCTGCTTCTCTTGTTCTCCATGGCTTTTTTTTCCTGTTTATTTGCTGAGTGCTGATGACAGACAGATATGCACTGTCCTTCCTAAATATACTCAACCTTTGCATTCACATTCAAACCACAGTGCTACCCTTTATGCCACATATCTTAGTTCCCACCCCAGACTTGCCATGTTTGTCTGGGTTTCAGCCAGTATTTTTTGCTGTGTCAGTTACTGATAAATCAAGGCAAATTTAGCATCATTAGATAATCCTGTTCTGCCCACTATTTTCAGCAGCGCCCATAGAGCAAAGTCAGTGGCTATTCCCAGAAACGGCAGATCTACAGGATGAATTTATATTAAACATGAAGCATGTATTTTCAGTAATCATAGTGTTCCAATTGCTGCAATATATAGCAGCATATATGCTGCATTTGTTTGTTGTAGTTTTAACCTTTTGAATGAAAATATGCTATCACTTCTGAGAGAAGAGTATTCTTTCTCCCACTGGTATTTCCCACAGGACCTCAGGAGAGGGCTGTCTGAAACTGCTGCTTCCCGCAGCAGCAGCAGAATGGTGCTGTACTATTGCTGTGGGAAGCAAGCACCCCCAGAGCACAGCTTCTGCTGAGTCTTGAGCTAAGTAGGAGGAAAGGACAAATGGTTCTGCTGCTCTCGAGTTGGCCCTTTCCTTTCCTGGATGCTGTGAGTTTCTGCATTCTTCCTGAAGTCCTGATTTAGCTGTCCTGCAGCTACTATCAGAACTGCATGGTCTACATTTGTGTTGGGCAGGGAGTGCCCATGGAGTTCAGACCGTATCCAAAGGTGAGAAAACCTGCAGTTTAACAGTGGAAGAAAAGCTCTTGTGGGTGGCAATAAATATAAATGTATATAAGCTGGTACATCTGAAGTGGCAGAAACTCCCCTGTTAGAAAAAATGGCATCCATGAGTGTTCAAGGATTTAACAAGACAGTCTCTGAAATGCAGTAAAAATCCTTCAGGGAAGAAGAGAGTACAATTTTTTTGTAACAAGTTGTGGAACAGACTGATTCTTTCAGTGTTACCACATCTGTGGCTCAAGACAGCTAGCTGTCACACCTCCAGGTAAGCTCCTTGGTGAGCAAGTTCTTCAGCTGACCTGACTAGGCTCAGATGGGATGCCAGCAGCAGCTGTGGACACACCTTTTCATTAAGTCATGTGTGTGATTCTGTGTAATGAAGGAGAGCTTTGTCACGACCTAATTACAATGAAAAGCAAATCACAGTGGCTGACTGCAACACCCCGTGATGGCAGTAAAAGTTTTACCATTGTATTTGTGTACCAGCTTAACATATCATGACCTCAGTCTGCTTGTGCAGAGACCCAATGAACTAGAGCTCTTATAAAGCTTCTGGGATAAAATAAAATACTGTACCAAAATCTGCTCTGAGTGATTTCAAGTTTCATGCAAATTTAACTCAGCTATCATGGAATTTCTTTCTAGTTGCACAGTTGCAATCAAATGCACATCTTTTATCTCATTTGTCTCCTAGCATCAGAAATATCTTAATTCCTTTTGTTTTTCTTTATGTCATTTCACTAAAGCTTCTTTATCCTTTCTGCTGAATATACATTTGATTACTAAATTTAGTGCTTCTCTTCACACAACCTATTTCTTTTGAGTCTTAGTGTGGTTGCTTGGATACGCTTTTCTACATGAAGACACTTGGTTTCTTCTTGCTTTTTTTCCTGTGCTTTGGGCAATACAAATGGATTACTGATTTTTTGGGGGGAGCCTTTTAAATGTAGTAGTTGGTTTCCCTGACACCTTGGTTGCAGCAGAACTTCTGTCTTTGCAGATCTGTGGATTTAGATATAATATACCCTGTGTAACACTGAACATCTTACTATTGCATTTCTTTTCTGTCAGTTACAAATAAGGCACAATTATGCCAAGTAAAGGCCAATCACTGTGTAACTTATGAAAATACTAATATTTAGAGATAAACAGAGAAATACTCAGTTTCATTTTTGTAGTGCTGTGGCTGCAAGTTATTTCCTGGAACACCTTATATGAATTCTTCTGTTTCAGTCACAGGATAGGGAAAGTAAGTATACAGAAGGAATAAATCAAGCATTTTAATTGTGACTGAAGTATTCTTACACCTGTATGGAGTTTTGCTTAGGACATTTTGAAAAAGGTATAGTAGCCTAGGACAAGAAGAAGTTGAAGGAAGGGTGGCAGAAACTTTCAGAATTAAAGAATAACTACCATGTTATTCTCTCATGTGTTGAGAAGTGAAATAGTTTAGAATTCTTAGCCTAGAAGAGTGATGATGGAAAGCAGTACAAGAAAAACCTTCAAAGCGATGGATGGTGTAGAAAGGCAAACAAGAAGCAAGCATTCACAAAACCTCACAATACAAGAAGTAGGAGCATCCTGTGAATCATGATATAAATGAAAAAATCATCAGGAAGTACTTTTTCACCTGACAGAAATAGTGGAATGTGGTGCTGTTGAAGACTGAGGAGACAGAACTGTAGATAAGGGAGTAGGCAATAGGAGTTGTTTCTTGATTGGCATTGAAGATAATGGCCAGAGACAAATTGCACCTCAATCCATTGGTCACTGATGGCTGGAAGCCTAAGGAAACAACAAGAAGGTTCAGAGCATGTTGCTAGATTTTTGTATGGCTTGTATTCTGATTTATGTAATGTATAAATGTATATAATGTCTGGCCTATGCTGCCGCATCTGGATTGCTACTTGTAACTTTGCTAATTGGATTAAACATAGCACTTACCTCCATGTGCTACAGGCATATCTTGATTTTGTTGTGTTGGGTGTTTGGTAATGTAGAGCAATTCTGAGAAGAAAGGGGAAACTTTTAAAGTTTACTCTTGTCAAAACATTCCATGTGCTTACTGGTGTGTGGCTAAGTAATCACACTGATGTCAGTTTATTTAATACTGTGTATTTTCTTTGTAGGCACACCCAAATTTTCATTATGGTTTGTACTGCTGGAGAAATAATAGAAAGATGTATGTATGAAGGTGTTTCTGTAGGCTGTGTGAAAGAAAAAAAATAATGCTTATGCTTGCTAATCAAAATGAGAAAGAGATACACTGTCATGTTCTTGATGGGTAGCTTCTTGGGTAGAGAACTGTTGGCTTTTGAGGCTGATGCAGAACACTTGTCTCTTGAGAAAACAGATAAAATGCCCGCTGAGCTAGAGAAGCAAAAACCTAAATAAGCTCCTTAAACATGTCTGTCTAGTACCATTTTCACTGCTGTGTGATGTATCTCTCCTGTACTCCCACTGTTGCTTCAGAACAGTGCAGGTCTGTCTTCAGTCCTGTGGTGTCCCTACGAGCCCTCTGCAGATATCTTTGATACCCAAGGGTGTGTCAAGTGGCACCAGATCACACAGATAATCTCTGTGAGTGGCAGCTGAAAGGTCACCTGGGGAGCTTCGGCTGACACTCCTTCAAATAACAAAAGTGTGGAGGAACCAATTCCTCACCTGGATGTGTCAGAGCACTGATGTGCAGGCCCGAAAATACAAACATTTATACTTCAGTTACATGGGCTGAACTTAGTGGAGTCAAGACAAATAAATCACATTAAAAAATCATGTGTGTGTGAGTTATGTAAGAATGGACTCCACACTGTATAGAGTACAGTACTGGATACATTACTTGGATTCAATTTTTACTTGATTTTGGTATCCAGTATGGAAGAAGTAAAAGTAAAGGTCAATTAAAAACTAAGGTATTGTTTCTTCTAGTCTTTTAAGGAGCTATACTTTTTAAAAAATTTTCCCCCTTATTCAAGTGTGCTCAAATGATGTTGAATTTGTCCTATACCAAATGTGCATTTAAAATAACAAATGTTATGTTAAAGTATATGGCTTTTGAAATTAAAACTGCCCAATTTGGTGAAGTACCTTTATTACCTTCTGTATCCCTCAGAAAACTGAATGATGTCACAGTGAATAAAGCAATAATTAAATGTAATCATCCCATGACAAACAAACAAATTAATAAAACAACAATTTCAGATCTACATAATATACTCAAGGAAGATAGTAATGTACAAAGTAAGCTGAAAAATATGCATAAAAATAATTTAAATTATATTGTGCAAATAATGTTACATCTTACCATAAGAGCTCTGTATTTTTTAAATCAATGTTAACAATTTTGAAACTTAAGCATATTGTTTTTCTTCATATTTATCATACAACATTACTTTGGTTATATAACAAAGTCCCATGACGATATTGAGGTCTCCTGAAAGATCATTTAACTAAATGGGGCACAAATACTGTCCATTGAAGGCAAACACCTTTCACCTTTGAATTTAAGGTCCTCCTTTAAAAAGGCAGGGAGGGATGTATATTTGATAACTTTGCTAATGATCAAGGAAAAAAATCCAGTGTATCTGGTAACTCAGTATTGCTTATTAACAGGTGCCTAAGCAAAGGATAGGCAAAATCCAAGTAATATTCACAACATGTCTTTCTTCTGGCTAGATGATGCTGACATCTATAGTATTCCAGCATGCTGGGTCAATGCTGTGAAGTGGATCATCACCTTCAGTGAGAGATACTGTTACCGACACCATCTAATATTGCCAGTACCCATCTTAATTCTGCCATCTACTGATCTCCCTGCTTCTAAGATTAAATGCCCAGAATGTTCTAGATCACATGTTTTAGATGTTTCAAACCTAGGTTAGTGTGAGTTTCCAGCTTCTCTGAGTTGGTAGAGCTCTGCAGCTGCACACGTTCCCAGGCATTTCAGAGTACACAATCATATTAAGCTGAAACTGGCCCAGAACAGCCTGCTCTACCAGTTGTTGCATAGATCCATATTTCCAGACATACAAAGATCCTCAGTTCTGCAGGTCCTGCCTATCTGGCATGTGGAAAACCATCTCTCTCATATTTAACCAAATGTTTATGGTTAAATAAGGGCAGCTTTTCAACCCTTACCACCAGTCCTTTATAAGTGCATGAAGGGGTGCCTGAGGGATTGCACATTACTTGTGCACTCACTGGCATGGTGACTGCTTGTGGGCACCTGAAACCTCCCTACTTAGTCTGGAGGTGGGATTTCAGTTCAGACAAGCTGGTTTCGCTGGGGGAAAGAACCAGCCCTACTTCTTACTTCTGTTAGCAAGGTATCAGCTTCAGAGTGACAACATAAATGGGTGCTGACAGTCACTCAGTATTTCCCAGCATTTCCAGAGTGTCTGGAAGAGCAGTCAAGTTCTCTCAGAGTCAACCATGCTGTTGCAGGTGTGGATTTCATAAAGCAATGGATGAAGCCTCCCACACCTCCCCACTGGCCTTTACCAGGGCATTCCCTCCTGTAGTCCAGGGAACTGGTGCAATTAGTGTAGCACTGCAGCTTCTCACAGAGCCACCAGTCCCAGGCACCTGGGAAGAAGCTGTCCCTAAGAAAGGAACATCTCTGCCTGCACTGCTGGTCCATGCTGTTGTGTGTGCCTGCCCCAGGGGCCTGCCTGCCTTCTGTGCCTCCAGGGCGGTGGGTTCTTGCCACACAGCTCAGTATGGCCAGGGTGTGCACCTGCAATGCATGGCCCCACACAGAAGAGAGAAGCTCTTTGTGTAGAGCCTCCATGCAAAGCTTCCTGTAAAGCTTTATGTTCCCATGAGCTCTAGGGCCTCACAGGCAGTGCGAGTGAGACTCGCTGTGACTCACATGCATCTTTAAACACACCCACTCACACCTAGGCTGGACTGACTGAGATTGTACCCAGACACCTGACACCCTCATTAAAGCTGAAGTGAACACAGGCTCCTGGTTATGTAACACAGTGCCTAAGTAAAACATTATTTTTCCTGAAAACAGAAGAAACCCCAAATAGAACTCGCATTCCGTTCTCTGTTTCTAGTACATGACTTCAAATGCTCCAGGCAAAAGATTTTTAAGGGCAACATTAATTGTTAATCTTGTTTTGACTTGTACTTGACATTTGACATTATGAATGGAGAATTCTTTAATTTAATGTTTTGCTTAGATTATTTCACTGTAGTAGCAGCACAAGGGAGCACTCCCTTCTGCAGCTTAAAACAGGGCAAATACTACACTCTTCTGCCATTTCCTCTTGACAAACACTAGACATCTGCTTCAGTAGAAACTGATAACAGAAATAGAATTTCTGTTTTCTACCACACTGCATTTCTACTTGCTGATTGGAGATGATTTTTACTAAAATAAATTCTTCCCAAAATTAGGTTTGCTATATCTGAGTGTGCTTCAAATCAGATTGTAGAATTATAGATTACAGAAATAAAAGAGAAATTCTAAGACCTTGATAAAATCAAGGGTTTTCCGTACAGACTCATAGTACTAGATTTTAAGTGAAACACTTGATACTGAGAAAGATAATATACTAGTCTCTAATTAGTTGGAATTTTTATGAAATATCTTTAACATTGCAAATATTTTGTATCTGGTGTTGTTGACTATAGCAGACAGGTTAAACATTTTTTTCAGATTCCCTTTGAGTGCCTTGTGTTCCCCTGAACTGCCAGAAGATATCATGTATCTTTATTACCCTGTGCTCTGAACATTTGATGACAGCACTGGGACCCACGTGAACGCAGATGTTGAAAAACTGTACCTGACTTTGCATTCAAGGAACTAGCTGGATACCAAAAGTACATGCTGAACTAGATCAGCACATGCAGTCTGTTAACAATAGCATATGCTCACCTCCTCATTCTGTCAGTACTTTTCTTGTCAGTATGCTGTAGAAGAGATCACAGCAAAAGGCTTTCTCTTTTGACTCATCCCATTTTTCTTTAATAGCTAGTCTTACTTCAGTGATTGCTAAAATGTTTCGCTGACTATTTCAAATGGTGCTATTTTCATTAGTTCAATATTATTTTCTTGGTGTTGTTGGTTTCTAAAGAGGCAAGGACCATAATTTTGTGAAGTCCAATGATCACATTTATATTTTGATCAAAAAATTAAGAGTGATTTATTCAAGGCCTGCAATTTTTATTTGTTTTGAAGTCTGATGAGTAAACACCTCTATGCATGAAATTGGGGTCAGCTGAAAATGAAGGTGAAGACATGAATCTGAGTATGTGATGTAGTATGTAAAACTAGACTGACATCAGGAATAATGACAAGTTTGGGTGCTTAGAAATAGCAATTAATAGCAGTAGGATACCTGTAGTTTTTTAGTTTTACAGTTTTCCAAGCAATGGTGAGAACAGTCAAATAAACAGGTGTACAATTCATATCAGGGGGTAGCAGTTAAACAAAGAAATTATATGCAGACTTGGAAATGTACCTTACAGTGCAACATGTATGCTGCATGAAAGGAAAACAGATCTCAGTATCTTTAGATTTAAAACTGTTGGACAGCTGTCAAATCTATGATAGCTTTGCCAGCAGTATGCCAGTGCTACAGCCCTTGCCTAACTATATAAGTGAGCATATTTCCCTAGAGAAATCAGTTTATGACAGTGTGAAGAATCAACTAGAAAACTGACAGAACTCATCTTCTCATAATCAAGAGCTCCATAAAAGACCAGTTCCCAAGTTATGCTTAAAATTACTTAAAAATTAGAGTAAAATGGATTGAATAGAGGTGTGGCATGTGCAATCAATACAGACGACCTCATGAAGTTGTCTGTAAGAAAACACTTAATAGTTCACAAAGCATGATAAAAATCACCATGTGCATATCTGATGTCATTTGGAATGGCTGATGGTGTTCATTCTCTCTGATTTTGGTTTGCCTAAAAGCCTCATGCTGTGGTTGTCCAACAGCTGAATTCAGGCACAAGAGGTGAAAGACAACTGGAATCATTAACTTCTTCAGCCCTCCTACAGCAATTCCCATTCATAATTCAGAGCCCTCAGCACAGGACTGTAAGGGGATTTATCATGTCGTTATCTTTGGTGAGTGTTACTTTGAAGGTAGTGGCTGGAGGGACTTTTTCTGAATAACAAATCCCTGAACTTGTCGTGCCCAAACCTCGTTCAAGCTCTTTCAGCTTTTTAGAATAATCTTCATTCAGCTCCTAAATCCAGGCAGAGATATTATTAAAACAGGTATTTGAAAAATACAAAAGGATGAAAGTCTACATCAGGTAGTATAGTGAGGGACTGCCTCTGTGAGGCACAGCCTCAGGCATGGTATCATGGCTACTGATGAATCCACACTGCACATTTTGGTAGAATGTGTTACATTATGCTATCCAGTAAATCATAGTAATTAACCAATTGACTGCGCAGTACTGTTTCTAGCCATGCACTAACAGATAAGCCAAGTATGTTCTGCCCAGGTGGAATGACAGACACTGTTCTCTATAATACAAAATATGCACAGAAAGAAAATTATCTTAAAATTGAAATATACAAAATGTACAGGATTTTTTTTGTTGCTGTTTTTACAGGTCATGCTAAATGCAGCCTTTACAATTGATGAAGTCTACAGATGAGAGAAAAAAAGGTGTCATGTGCCAGTCACTGAATAGAGGCAGACCAACTGAACATACTGAAAATTCCAGTGATGAGTTACTTCTGAATGGACCAGTGATCATAGGATATAGGATGCTATTCCACAGCAAGTGGATGGTGAAGTCTAGTAAACTACATTCTTCTAGGAACGAAGGGATAGCTAATAGAAACAGAAGGCCATACAGATTAATCAGAAGCACTGTAATCTCAGTAACCTCATGGCTCCATTCGTCTAAGTGCAGCAAAATTCAGCCCTTTTTGCTCCTGACACTATCACAATGATGTTAACTGTCCGCACTCCAGTGGTTAATTGTGAAGTTTTTACATGAATTCATATATCCTTTTCACAAGTTCAGGGAGGCTCTGTAAGCCAAAATTCTAGCTCACCATTTGGGGCATCCTAAACATTGACACATGCATCTCAAAAGAAAATCAGAAAGGATGCATTGTTTTCAAAGTTCTGCAATGAAATCTGTAAACACTTCTTCATGTACAGTAAAATTACTGACTTCATTCACTTTCCCAAAACATAAAGATCATTTGGCTTGCTGGATCTCCCTCATCATTGCTCAGCTACTATTGCAGGCTACTCTACTATTGAGGAAATAAACATAGAATCATTTAGGTTCATTTGGAAAGGACCTCTAAGATCATTGAGTCCAACTATTAACCCAGCAATGCAAAGTCCATCACTAAGCCATGTCCCCAAGTGCCACATCTACATGGCTTTTAAACACCTCTGGGGATGGTGACTCAACCACTTCCTTGAGCAGTCTGTTCCAAGCCTTGACAAGCTTTTCAGTGAAGAAATTTTTCCTCAAACCCCTTCTAAACCTCCCCTGGAGCACCTTGAGGCTATTTCCTCCTGTCCTACTGATTGCCTGGGAGAAAAGGCCAACCCCCACCTTGCTACTCCTTTCAGGCGCTTGCAGAAAGTGATAAGGTCTCCTCTGAGCCTCATTTTCTCCAGGCTAACCAATCCCTGATCCCTCAGCTGCTCCTCATAGGACTTGTGATCTCGTCCTTGCACCAGCTTCATTGCCATTCTCTGGATTTGCTCCACCATCTCAATATCATCATTGGGTGAGGGGCTTAGAACTGGACACAGGACTTGAGGTGCAGCCTGACCTGTGCAAAGCCAGGAACAGGGAGATCACTGCCCTATTCCTCTAGTCACAGTACTTCTGATACAGACTAGGATGCTGTTTGCTTTGATAACTTTAAATTTATTTTTCTTCACATATAAATGATGAATAACATCTTAGGCATGTTTTATCTTTTACTTGCTCCTCCTGGGTAATAATTTGAAAAATGGTTTATCTCACTTTTTCCTGGCTTAGGCAGGCTGATCCTCCTCCTTTTATGTTGTTTCCATTTTGTTTGACTGGACAGGGTTTTTTTGTTCCCTGATGATCTTATTTGGAAATAGATACCTAAGTGAAAACTAAATGTTTCTAATCAGATGGACACAGTGTTAAATGGAAGAGATGTGTCTTCCTTGTACTTTATAGATTACAATCAATCAGCTTTGCTGTTCAGTGTTTATGAATCAAAGCTTTCATACTTTAACAGAAACAGTACTTGTACTGCCTGAACACATTTACATGAAAATTCCTGTCAGAATGTAAAAATTTTTCCAAGTGTGACTCAAAAAATAACTTACCCTCCATTTGCAGGAATGCAATTTAATCATGTTTATTACACTTTTGGAAAGATCCTGTATAATCTGACAAAAAATGTCATTGAAAATTGGTGAAATGTCACTGTATCTTACTGTGAGAAACACATTGATTGAAATTTAATTACTAGAATTTTAATGTAATTGTTATTAATAACATAATATGGTAATTTAATGTTAGCCTTAAACTTTAGGTATCTCATTATCCATTTTTCACTCAAATTAATATGTCATTAGCTTGTGAATTAAAAGGCTATTTTGCTGTTAGTTGCTCCTTGCTTTTATGATAACACAGCATTCCATTATGGCTCAAAACCTAGGTAAAGGTAAATCTTATGAGAATGATTGCTATTATATATGTCTTCAGATAAGAGTCAATATTAATCTCATTACGTGACTGTGAAGTATGGTTGTCATACTATACATACATCTACATGCATTTGAATTAATGAGGATTGCTGCATGGAAAGGTGCTTTCCTTGTGCCAGCTCTTGAACCTTTATCTGAGTTTATTTAAATCACTGAAGGAGAACAAAGCAACAAGCCAAAAGTGGGTGGTTTTCTATGGAGCTGGTAAATTGAATGGACTCTGAGATGGATCTGGTGAATGCCAGAGTTGGCTTTAGTGTGGGGCAGAGCCTTAGATCTGACAATGTGGAAACTGGGAGAAGGAAATGATAATGGTGGACTGAGATCTCACACTTTTAGTGGCAGTGAGATGTTGGAGGGGTTCAGCTAGCCATTGAACTACACCCAAAATACGGTTGCAGTTTCAGCCAGGTGTAGAAGCCAGTTCCACTTTGTGGTAAGTTAATAGGTTATTAATTTAGTTCAGTACTGTGGTAGTCATTAGTCCAGGGAGAAGAGAGTTAACACAGAATAAAAATAAATCCTCTGCTCTTGAAATTTTCATGGATTCTTTTCCTCTCTTCCCCCCCCCCCCCTTTTTCTTCCTGCCTTACCACAGCTCATCCATTCTACTATGTCTGCAGTCTGCATGGTGCCTGACAGAGACAGACCATGAAAATGCTATAATCAACCGGCAGAATCACAGGCTGGACTACAGTCACTAACAGATACAAGCTTAGGATTTATATTTAGCTATAGTGCTAGTGCAGTTTGCAATTTAGGATGGGCATACCTCATTCATCTTTAAATTAGCTAATCCTCTTAAGAGAAAATTTCTAGCCTCTTCAACACTGTGATTGGCACAAAGTAATTTACTTTTTGCTATCATGGTGAGACTGTTTCCACTGCGCCAGCAATGTATGTGTGTGTAGATTACTTTGTAGACACACCCACTATCTATTTATGAATCCTATTTTTCTTCTGTGAATGCAGCATTATGTGCTAACTGTTATGCATGGCTAGCAAAATGTGAACTTTCTATAGAGAAACTGAGACGGTAGCAGTAAAGAATCCATTGCATAGAAAGAATGTGACACCTAGTGGATACACGACATTGAGGAAACGTGACAGTCTCATCAAGCAATATTGCTGTAAGATGACTCCGTCCAATAGAAAAATAAATTTGATAGCAGAAAAGAGATTGATTTTGAATGACTATTTGCATGTGCCAAAGTAATTGGATAATGTCAAGTTCCCACTGAAAACTCATAAATGTAAGAGGTGTCAGAGATAGTTATAAGAGAATTGTTTGTAAACTCCTAGAAGAACTGAAGACGTCAGGCCAAGAAAGCCAGAGGCCCGAAGCCCATGAAGACATTGTGGTTATTCATGAGACACATCATAACTGGAGATACCCAACATGCAAAACACAAGAATAAGGTCTAAACCCCCTTTTTGTTAAACCCACCTCTCTGTTACTGCCATGCTACTTCTTCAGGACCTGAGAGATTTCACAGTAGGTGATGCTCAGAGATGAGTAACTATATGGTGAGGCCACTGGAAGCTGGACAAGACTGAAACACAGTTTAAAAAGTCTGACATTCTGCCCAAACTAACTGATACAGATGGTGTCTGTCTTCTACTCTCCATTCAGTCTCTAGTACCTAAATTTCAAGTATTTGCATATCTCCAATTTTCATGGTGCCCAGACCCTCACTGCTTCACTGGCTATAAATACTAGAGAAATTCATCACCAGAAGCTAGTATTTTATCCTCACTACCAAATAGAAATCAAAATTTAATCACAAAATTTACATTAAAATATCTTTAATTCAAAATAGGCTGAAAACTCTTCCCCAAGCCCCACAGGGGAGCATACTTTGATGGCCATGTCCTTTGCCTGCCACCACTGCTTAACAGTTACACTTCTCATTTCCTAGCTACAAATGGATGCTATATGCTATATGCTTGGAACTATATTCTGTACAAAAGTCTTGGTATCAGGATGCAAAAATGTTCCCATTTCCTGTACAAAACAATGTTTGGAAAAGTAACTGACCCAGCAGAAGAGCAGGATTTTTATAACTAAAGCTCCAGAAGGAGGTTTGGATCACGTCTGGAGAAGGACATGAGCCAGCAGTGTGCCACGGTGGTGAGGAAGGCCAATCTGGCATCTAACAGGAATAGTGTGGCCATCAGGACTGGAGAACTGATTGTCCCCCTGTACTTAATACAGGTGAGGCCACACCTTGAGTGCTGTGTCTGGTTCTGGACCCCTCAATGCAGGAAGGACATTGAGAGCCTCAAACGAGTCCAGAGAAGGGAATGGAGCTGGTGAAGGATCTGGAACACAAGTCCTATGAGGAGTGGCTGAGGGAGCTGGGTTTCATTAGCCTGGACAAGAGGAGACTCAGGGGTGACCTTATCGCTCTCTACACCACCTGAAAGAAGGGTATAGCCAGGTGAAGGTTGGTTTCTTCTCCCAGGAAACCAGCACAGGGCAAGAGGATGCAGTCTCAAGCTGTGTGAGGGGAGGTTTAGATTGGACATCAGGAGGAATTTCTTCACAGAAAAGATGAATAAATATTGCAATGGACCATTCAAGGAGTTGGTGGGGCCACCGTCCCTGGAGGTGTTTAAGGAGAGACTGGATGTGGCACTCAGAGCCATGGTCTGGTTGACACAGTGCTGTTCAGTTACAGGTTGCACATGATGGCCTTAGCAGTCTTTTTCAGCCTAACTGATTTTGTGATTCTGTGACGGAAGACAGCACAGGCAGCAAAAAGAGGAAATAAGCGAGAGGATGAAGTGAAAGCTCGCAGCCCATACAAGCTGAAACGCTGACATTGGAGCATTTTTAAGACACTTACATGGGAGTATTTTGAAAGGCCGCAGAAGGGGCGGGCGGGCAGGCCGGGCCCGGCAGGGGCGTGCCCAGCGGCAGCGGCGGGCGGGGTCACGCTGGGCCGGCCCGGCGCCCGTCCTGGCAGCGCCGGGTGCCTGCGGCCGCCGCCCGCCTCTGCCCCGCCCTGCCCTGCGGATGTGGAGCCGGCACCGGCGGTGAGTGGGGAGTGGGCGGCCGGGATTCAGCGGGAAGGGGCTCTCGCTGCCTGCGCCGCCGCCAGGGGAGGAGCCTCCGCCCTTCCCGCCCACCCCGCCGCGGCGCGGAGCCAGTGCCGAGCCTGGGCAGCCGTGACGCCCCCGGCGCTTCCCCCGCCGCCCCGGCAGCGCTCGGGGAGGTGCTGGCGGCGTGCGGCCGCCTTGGGCTGCGGGGCAGCGGCGCGGGGTGGAGGCGGCCGGCAGCGCGGCCGGGCTGGGGGCAGGCAGTGAGTCACTGGCCCGGCTGGCGGCGGGGCCGGCCGGGCTGCTCTCCTCCCCCGTATTTGGTTCCTAAAAAAGGAGAGCAAGGCGCAGCCTGGCAGCGGGAAGGAGCCGCCTTAGAGCGGGCACTGCCCGGACGTGGCGGCTCCCGGGGCAGCCGAGCGGGCGGAGGCTGGGCCGTGAGCCCTGCTCTGACCCGCCGTGCACCGACACGCCCTGGAAAAGGGCTGCAGCTCCTTTTGCCCTGAGCTGACAAGGTGGTCCTTGGTCATGGGTTGGAGTCGGTGGTCCCAGAGGTCTTTTGCAACCTACCTAATTGTGACTGCCCCCCAGCCATCCAGTGAGCGCGGGAGCGAGGGGGTGTGAGGGCCTTTTTGGGTTGTTCCCTATGCTCCTGGGTATGTCACTAGTTACACGGTGTGTAGGATGAAAGAGGCCAAATAACCTCCCAAATTACCTCCCATAAGGGTCTATGCTGGGCTTTGGACAACCTGTTGGAAAATCCATTTGGAAATCACACAGGCACGGTTTGGAAGAGTGCTTCAGCTCTGTTGTAGTTTTCAGTAGTAATAAGCCTGAAAATAACAAACTGGAAGAGACTGGTTTTGGCTTAGATATTAGGAAGAAATTCTTTACTGTGAAGGTGGTGAGGCACTGGAACAGGTTGCCCAGAGAAGCTGTGGGTGCCCCATCCCTGGCAGTGTTCAAGGCCAGGCTGGATGGGGTTTTGGGCAACCTGGTCTAGTGGAAGGTGTTCCTACCCATGGCAGGGGAATTGGAACTAGGTGATCTTTACCTCCAAACCATTCTGTGATGATTCTTACACAGGCATCATGCCAGGGAGGATGATTCTGAAAAAATGATAGGAGCCAAGTTCACTGAGTAGCACACTTTATTAAAAAGGCTGTTTTCAGGTGATAACTGTTCTGCAAAGTGATATTCTTAACCAGTAGGTATTATTTAGTAATTATCTAGTGCTGTTCATTCTTTGAATTCTTTAGAAATGACAGCATACACAATGTGTCAGGTGTAATTTTAGCAAACCCCTGCAAACCCCTGATTATGGATAGTGATGCATTAGGTGCAGTGACTTGCCAAGACAGTGTAGTTAGTCACTGACAAGCTCAGTTACAGTGCCTCATCCCTGATTACATTTTTCTCTGTCTGGTTCATTCTCTTTGTGCAGATACACATCTGAAAGTTCAAAAAATATTAATCCAATGCATTTTTTTTTTAAAGACATGAGTGCTTGGGTTCAGAGCTGTAAATCTCTATGTTGCAGAATTGTGGAAAGGCAAGTGTAACTAACCAAAACTCCCATTGAAATTTGGCTTGAAAGGTTTTTTTTGTAAGTTGAAATTGACAAGTTGAATAGACTTGTTGATTATGATATCCATATGTTTACAGTATCACTGTGTTTTGTAGGATAATTTATATTAAATACTGCCGACTGGTTTGTCCTGGAATCACAGAAGTATAATGGTCATAAAAGCTGAACTGCATCCTTAGAGCAACTTCCTTAGAAATTAAGTATTTTAACAGGAGTGGGGAAACTGCTTAAAGGCAGTGGGTAAATTCCCTTCTTCAGCCAAGTTAATAGCAAAAAAACCCCAACAAAAAACCCCAAACAACAACAACAACAAAGAAAAAACCAAAAAAAAAACCCCAAAAAACCACAAACAAACAAAAAAAACAACCACCAAAAAAACCCCAACCAAACCAAAATCACCAAACCTTCTTCTCACTTTTAAATTTAGTAAATTAAATCTGTCATAGGTTTTTTTGTTTGAGTTTTTTCCCTTTATTTTTAATGGAGTAGGTTAGTTACCAGGTGTATGGTTTTCTATCAACATCTCTAAGTTGCTTTATGAAGCATGATACTATCATCTTTGTAGAATAATTTCTATAAAATTTGTTAACAAGACAAAAGAGAAGTGCCTGAGGTTGTTCAGCCTGAAGAAAAGGTGGCTGAGAGGAGACCTTATCACTCTCTGCAGCTACCTGAAAAGAGGTTTTTGCAAGGTAGGGGTCTGCCAAGTAACAAGTGATAAGACAAAAAATGGCTTCAAGTTGTGCCCTTAAGATTCTGTGAAAAATTTCGTCATGGAAAGGGTTGCTAGGCATTGAAACAGGCTGCCCAGGGAAATGGTTGAGTCACCATCCCTGAAGGTATTTAAAAGCTCTGTAGATGTGACTCTTGGGGACACTGTTTAGTGGTGGACTTGGAAGTTGTGCATTAATGGTTGGACTCAATGTTGAAGGCCTTCTCCAGCCTAAATGGGTCTGTGAGTCTAGAAAGGCCTGCTTAAGTAATTTGGATTATTTACACATGAAGTTGTGCTGTCAGTGCTTTACAGCTGGACTTTGTCACAGAACACTTGGTTTATAGGTTTCAAAAGGTCATTTAAGTGCTTTGTGATTAATTTGCCTACCAGTATGATAGGTGTCTTACCTACCCAAGGTGGTGTAAGTTTCCTTGGTATCCTTAAAGCTTCACAAGATGAGCTGAGAAGGTTCTTCCTCAGAATGTGTTTGCGTACTCATACCATGAGAAGCTTATTGATTATTAAATACCTGTTTGTTTCTGTCAATGTTTTCATTTGCTGACAAATAGACTGTCGTAAGTTGCAGGCTGTTGTTTTTGAGGGTAGTTTCACCTTATTGATTTGTTTTAATTTATTTATTTGCTTTCCTCTCATTACTGCTTTGTATACATAGCAACAATAGTTTTCTTGCCTAGAGAGAAGGACTTAAATGCCATGGGAGATCAGTAGCATCTTGACAACTGCAGAGGTTACTCAACCAGGTACTAGTAAGGGCATAAAAGTGCACACCTATGCCTTTGATAAGCACAGACTTGTGTAACTCACTACAGAAAAGTTTTATGTTTTTGAGATTTGTACCAAATACTTTTTAGCACTTGCATTCTATTTTGGTTTTGTACTTAGCAAGCTCTCAAGAGATGGCGGAAAAAAAGAAAGAGATGGTGGAAAGCTGGTCTTTCTTGGATACTGTTGAGTGTAACTTCAGGCCCCTGGTAGTAATTGAACTTGCAAAAGGCACCAAAGAAGAAACCATAGAATGGCTCACGGAGCGAATTGTGGACAAAAAGGCAAATGGAGGTGAGTATCTTCAGTATCTTCAGTATCACTCTGAAATAAAATTGGCTGTCACCATAATATGAAGACACACAGAAAATTACTTTTCAGGGAACTTGTGGTATAACGATTGTTTGCCAGTCTCATTTAGTTTTGTGGGTTTGAACCCACCTAACCCTGTTATTAATCTAAACATTAGCTTAAGGTCAAATGCCAGTTGAACTCTAGATTTCTTCCATTTTTTGCACTGAAGCCCCGATAATTTATGTGTCAATGTAGTTTTGATGTCAGTTTTTATAGTAGTTGTCTAGACATGTTTCTCCTGTTGCTTACAGAAATGTGGTAAGCCTTGCCTAAATGAAGACTCCTCACATCCTGTCCATAAGCCTTTGTACCATGTTGTAGAACAAAATTAAGTTAGCAGAAAGCAATTTAATCTTGATAACTTCACGTTGGATTTTATTTTTATTTTTTGTTAGCATGTAGGGTCTTACAAAGACAATATTTCATTACTCATTTTGGTATGCTTCTGGGAATTGAAGTTAGGCTAATTAATTTGTAATTCCTTGGACTTTTTATTTAAACTTTTTTCAACAAAATCAAAATTATTTTTGGCTGTTGTGTCAGTAATATTTCTGTGGCTGATGTATTTGTGACTACAAACTTGCTTTCAGGTCTCTGTTAGAAAAGTTAGGGATGTTTCTGCTTCAAAAATTTAGTCTACTTAAAACCATTGCGTCTGTTAGCAGAGGCACTTCTTGCTTTTATGATGTGAAACTTAGGGGAATAGATCCGAACAGTCCCCATTGTTGCAGTTCATTGTTGAGAGTGCTTCAACAGAAACAGGGCTGAATCAGGGGGAGACCCTGCAAGATTCTGAACATCCTGTGTCAAATGCTGTTGAAACCTTGACTCTTTGTGCCCTTAAAAAGAGACATTTTCTGCATTCCTCTTAGCTAGGGCCAATATATTGGATGCTAAAATGCTAGGGCTTTTAGATGTAATTTTAATGTATTTTCTTGCTTATTTTGCCCCTCTTTACTCTAAAGGTGCACAACTACTGATTAAACCACTGGTTACGGAAAATGGAGTTGAAAATATTTATCTAGTTGGAGCTTCCCACTTAAGGCTTTTGCTGGGAGCTGAAACTGTAGGTTTGGTGAAGGAATGCAGTGATAACTCAATGAGAGCTTTTACATACAGCAGCAGAAAAACTTTCAAACATTTTGCAGGTAAGCAATTTAGGAATGTAAGAATCTTTGTCATTGCAAAGTGGTGACTAAAGATTATAAGCAATTATGCTGCTAAATCTTTTACAAGGAATCTTTTGATTCCTTGGAATGGTAACTGTGAACAGCAAATCGAAGACCAAGCCATGAAAAAAATACGTGTTTTTAACTATGGAAATTCAGGTCCTATAATGAATTTTGGTTTCTTTCACATGGCTTTAATTTTTTATTTGTCTTTTCCTTCATGCTTTCCTATGCTCCAAATAGTCTCTTACTTGTATGAAAGATTTTCTTGGCAAATAAGACAAGAAAAAGAGTTGATAAACACGATTTTATGATTACCAACCCATGTTATGAATTAATGTAGCAATTTAATTTCTGTGAGCCAGTTTTGAGGCTTATTGTCTTAAAATTAGGTGGAAAAAATAGAAACATTTTTCTCCATTACATGTACACATCAAACAAACAATAATTAATACTACAGACGCATTCAGTGGGATTTGGGCATGATTAGTGGACTTGTTGCTTTTCCTCTTTTATTTTGTGGGGGTGCCAACATAGGAACATTTCCTTTTAAATGTGCTGTTTGTAAGGTATTTAACGTCCCTGCGGTGGCAGAACTCATTTTTTGCTCTGCAGGTAAATATCGGAGTTCAGCTTAGTCTTGCCAATACTTCTAATGTGCCCGTTTGAGTGATGCCTTTCACCATATTTTCAGTATAAAGGTTCTTGGGTCTGTCTGAAACAATTTTTAAGTTTGGTTGTTCGGTGGCAGTTTTGCTCAACACCACTGCTGTGCAACAGCTGTTGCAGTGTCTTTACTTTTGTAACCTTGCTTTCCTGAAATTAGGAAACTATCAGAAGAGATGTCAGCTGTGAAAGTGCCACTTCAATTTCATGCCTTTACATTATGAATGCAAATTGGACACAAATTCCACTGCTAACAGAATCTCTAGGATTAGCTGGATTTCCAACTGCTGTAAACATATTTTTGGCTGTATCTCCTGTTTTTTTTTCTTTTTAAAAACACAAATGTAATTCTAGGTTTGTCCAGGTGTAATAAGAGAATTGTCACCTAGCAAAGCAACCCTGCAGTCTATGTTGTCTTGATAGTATTTCTGGTTGCCCAGTTAAACTAATACTATACTGTTATTCTTTGTATTAGAGTTTTGTTGATATTTTAGCTTCTGAATGTGTTTAGAGCGATCCCTGTAGTTTCTTATTCCTGAGGGGGGAAGAAAATTGTTTTTATCTCAAGGAAATCTGACTCTTGTTTCCATGATGATAACTTGATGGGTTTGACATAAGGTTGTTGCTGTAATTTTTTTTTCCTGATTCTGATAATTTTTTATAGTTGTTTGCTGCCAAGGTTGTATTCCTGTGCTGCACCATTTCATGTAACCTTCCTTTTTATTTAGATGACAATCATGATTTCCTTACAATGGCAGAATGTCAGTACATCATCAAACATGAACTTGAAAATCTGAGAGCCAAAAATGAAAAAATGATCCCGGGATATCCTCAGGCAAAGCTGTACCCAGGAAAATCAATTGGTAAGTAATGTAGTTTGTTACCTCTAACTCACTGTGTTGATGTAGGATAGTGTTCATGGTGAAAAAAAAAATTGCTGTAGTGAAGAGAAATCCTTCAAGTTCCACTACTTTTAATCAACTTTGTTTTTTCATTGCTTCAGTAATAGGACAAAAGGCAATGGATGTACAATACAACAAGAGAAATTCTGAATAGGTATCAAGGAAGTATTTTTCTCAGCAGGGTAATCAAACATTTGATCAGGGATTTAAAGGGATTGTTGGTAACTGTCCTGGGAGACTTCTAAAGCAGCCCAATTTAAGCCACACCTACCTTGAGCAGGAAGGTGGAGCAGATTACTTCCAGAGGGCCTTCCATCCCGAGTTGTTCAGTGAGGCTGAGGCTCTGGCATTACGTTCTCTTCAGCTGGGTAGTTTTTGCACGTGTTGATGTTATCCATTATTTTTAATTTTTAGGTACCAAAAGTATTTATTATTTAAGTGACATGATTATATACTTGGATTCTCTCTGTGTAAGAATACTGGAATGAGTACCAGTGCTCCAGAATGAAAAAATTCATAATGGGAAGGAAGTTTTGTGTCATTTATTTGGTTTCACTGATCTTCCTCTTTGCTTCAAGTGCTTTTCCTTTTCATAGCAGAAAGAAGCAATGAGAGCTGGTGCTATTTTTATGGTAGCTGAAAGTAGTTTGTTGGCAGAGATGCTACAGATTCTTAAGAGAATGTATCTTAATAATTGTATCTTCTTTTATTAACAACATCTCTATTCATTAGTGTTGATCATCACAGAAGGAGATCTGTGCATATTAGTGGTTCAAAAAATATAAATAAATGTTGATGTCAGATGAGTTTACATTCATAATTTTTTATATAGCCAAGGTATTTTTCTAGTTTTGTCAAGCTGATGATGATAGGAGATAGAAAAATACTGTAACACTTCTACTGCCTCCCTGGAGACAGTTCTTTTTTCTATGCTTGTAACTTTAGAGCAGTTTCTTAACTGTTTATCCACACATGTAGTATTGCTTTCCATAACAAAGCTAAATACAAATTGTGCAATATGTAGCTTGTGTGCAATGAAGAAGTGATGTAATTTATGAATTAGTATAAACTGATAATTTAAAGGGTTTTTTTAGTATCTTTCCCATAATTATTACAGTGATGACTCTGTGGCTATCCCCACAGTGCTACGTGTGGCATTTCAGTCCTGACCTGTAGCATTTTTTGCAACTGAAGCTGCATCTGGTCATACTGCAAAGCTGTGGAGTAGTTATTATATGTATGAAGGTTGCTCTTTATCTTCCAGTGGATAGCACAGTATTTGCAGGAATAGGTATAACTGCTCTCTATATTTTTTTAATTAACATGAGACAATTTTTTAGGATTTGAGTGCTAGATCTATTTCAAAAAAACTTTAGGTTTGCGAAGTACACAACATAACCTGTTTACTTATGTCAACTTCACTGTCCTTTGAAGGAGTGCTAGGTATTTATTTTTTTCTTTTCTAGTGAGAAGATTATTGACCAGTGGTATTCTTGTTCAGATTTTTCCGCTGCATGACAGAGAAGAGTTGAAAAAGCTTAGTCACAGCTGGTATGGCCGAGTGAAAGTCGGTTATCAACCTTTAGGTATGTGAGCAGCCTTTGCGTTGTTGTCATGCAGTTTCAGGAGTCCTGAAATTAGACTACTGCACTTTTATCGTTTGGACAGGTTTTTCCTCTTTCAGTGTTTCCTGTGTGAGCTGCTGAAATGGTTCTAGACTTGCCAAATTGGTGGTTCCAGAGTCTGCAGGTTCAGTGTCTGTGAGTTTCCGTGTAACTGCAGTCTGCATGTCACAAATCCTCCCCACCCATCAGTAAAGCAGCAATGGCACAAGTCCAGACTGTTTTTTCAAACTGGCTCTTTACAAGCTCCCATGTGTCTGGAACTCCCAAAGCTTTTTTATATTGTAGGTGTGTCAAAAGTGTATTTACAACTGTTTGTTTTAAATTCATTGCCTGAATGAAGACTGTATGTTGTTGGATACCAGTGTCACTTAAATGTGTTTTAGACACTAAATAGTCTTAAAACAAATATAATTTTTAGTCTGGCAATATGGAAAGTTAAGTTTTAAACTCTAAACCTGTAAACTTTATTGAAAAATAAGAAAATAAGCATTTGGGAGCTTGCCTGATTATAAATTTCTGGGTCTTGCAGTTGCCTGAGGTTCTTTCCTGAGCTGCAGGAAGTTAAAGATCTGTCTCGATAATGCCTGCCTCCAGAGTATTGTGTTAGGAGCCTTATTGTGTGCTGGTCTTTTTTTTATGTGAGAAAGGGGCGGGGTTTTTTGACTGACACGGAATCAATACAAAATTTTGAAGTAAGTCCCAGGAGCCTGTTAAGTATGTACTAATTTAAGGATGTCTTTCATGTTGGAGTGTGAAATGATGCTAATGACCTACACTTGAATGTATTTGTTGATGAATTTTTGATTGACGGGGATGTTGGAGTGCTGATCCTTCTGTCTGTTTACCTTTCCTTCTTGCTTTCAGAGACTTTTATCTAGTTGACAATTGTGAACTTCTGCTGTAGTGCTTTGTAAGCCATAAGAATATTCTGGTATTGCATGTGAGGTTTTTTTGTGGTAGTGTATTTACAGAGTCAATTCTGAGGTCATGCTTCTATGGCTCTTTTTTAATCTGGTAGATACAAAACAGTGACATAAAAGCAATTTGGTCATCCAAGCAGGCCAAGAAAAGAGATTTCAGCATTCTTAGCTGTTTGATAGGCATTTCTGTATCTAATTACTTCTAGATTATTTGAGTAATAATCCTGTATTTTTTTATTAGTAAGATAAGTGATATATCTTCTTGGAGGTAATACATCTGTCATGAGATATACCCATTACTAGTGCACATTTAAGTATCTGTAGCACCTGAGCAGACAAACTTAGTGAGTACAGCAAGTATTTAATGTATCAGTTGTTTGCTGAAAAGAGAATCTCAACCTGAGTACTCTTATCTGATGTGTTTAAGATTTAAGATTATGATGCACCTGTCCATCTATTCCTTTAGTTCCTTGAGGGTTAGTACAACTAACCCTTTTTCTCTGAGCAAGCTGAAACAAATTTGTTTCCCAGGAGTACATATGCCAGTGGGAATTTTCAGAAGCTGTGTGTTGAAGTTTGTTTTTTATTACATCAAATGTCTTCCATGCCATTCATTGATCAATTCTGTTTTCAAGAACGATAGTATTTTCTCTTTGGTTGGGTTTTTTTTTTTTCCCCCCTTTATCTGGATGTCTGTTTGACTTTCTTGCCATCTGAATGGTGTGTTTATGTGGGTATATATGTAACATAAAAAATAATTCAGATAATCATTTGACTTTTTGTAGTAAAAGTGAAGGAAGAAAGAGAAAGCAACAATACTCACTGTGTTATTTAGAAGAAAAAGGTTCTGGCCAAGGGGAAGTTGTAAGTTAATGTAAGGTCACGTTTGATATTGTACTAACATCTTTAAGTGTAGTCTTAATTGATTCATTTCTTTCTGCAGATGACATACGCTGCTACTTTGGTGAAACCATTGCTCTCTACTTTGGCTTCTTAGAATACTTCACATTTGCTTTGATTCCAATGGCTGTCATTGGGATCCCTTATTACGTGTTTGCGTGGGAGGACTACGACAAGTACGTGATGTTTGCCACCTTCAATCTGCTGTGGTCCACGGTGATCCTGGAGGTTTGGAAGCGGATCTGCGCCATCCTGACGTACCGCTGGGGCACGCTGCTGATGAAACGGCAGTTTGAAGAACCAAGGCCAGGCTTCCACGGGGTGCTGGGGATCAATCCTGTCACTGGCAGGGAGGAGCCAGTGTACTCAAGTATTAAGAGACAGTTACGGATCTACCTGGTGTCCTTACCATTTGTGTGCCTTTGCCTCTACTTCTCACTGTACGTGATGATGATTTACTTTGACTTGGAGCAGTGGGCTCTGGATTACCACAAGGAGAATGAGTCTAACTTCAGCAGCTTGATGCTGTACGTGCCCAGTATCATCTATGCCGTTGTGATTGAAATTATGAACCGTATCTATCGATATGCTGCTGAATTCTTAACATCGTGGGGTAAGAAAGTTGTTTGTTTTTCTTCTTTCAAGTTAGACTCCTACATACGTAGAATTTGCTTCTTTGGTGAATATATTACTGTGAGCTCTTGTTCACCTGAATGCTAAAGAGATTTCTCAAAGTAGGTTCTTGCTGTGGGGTAAAAGAGATGGCCATTTTAACTTCTTATATTTTGAGTTTTCTGGGATTGCAGCTCCATATTTGGTCTGAGTCTGACACCCCATTAGAAGGGGTGATCCTGCCTTCCTCCTCAGCCTCTCTGCCTTTGGTGCAAAAGTTTCCCTCCCTGATGCAGCTCTTTGTCTGGCTGTCTCAGCCATCGTGCTGGCAAAAGGGTTTGGGGGAGAGCATGAGGAGAAGAGCTCAGAGGTGCATGGATGGCAGGAAGGATTGTCCTGGCAAGTTGCACCCACAGGCTGGGTTTGCTTACTGTGCTTTAGTCTACTGCATATCAGTGCAGAGGGCAGAGGCACTGAGATAGTGACTCTAAATGTCACAAGAGTGTTTATGTATGCTGCATATATAATAAAGACTGGGATTCCACATCCCAATCAAAATGTGTTTCTCTGGGCACTCTCAGAAGAGGAGGAATGTTATAATAGATTACCTTTTTTTTCCCCTCTTATGTGTGTGATTTATTTAACAGATTGGGCCTTGTGTTTTGTAACCTAACATAAGGACAGTGAAATGCTGGGGTGTTCATTTTGAATTTTAGCACTTTTACAGACATGTGAAGTCACTTTCAGACAAAGTTAATAGATTAAGCTAATGGAGAATTAACTGCTTCATGAAGCTCCATATGGCATTGATTTGCAGGACAGAATCCAGATTACTAAAGCTGGTGACCCAGAAAACTGACAGAAGAAAAATAAAACAAAAGGGAGATTGATGCAGCAGACAGAATAAAAAGAGGTGTTGAAGTGGGGGTTGGTGATGCTTGCCAAAATGATTTGCTCAGCAAATTCAACCAGACATCCCTGATAGCAAAAGCAAGCAATTTCTTTGTTTATGACTGTTCAAGGTTTTTGTTTAAATAATTTTTAAATTTATATCTAGGGCTCAGTTGATTGCTTTGTTTCATTGTTTTTAGTATACTGCAAGAAAAGGCATTTCTGTGAAATACCCAGTTATGTTGCTCTAATAGACTAAAATGTCTTTAACAGACAAGTTAAATTTGTTTTCTATCCAGGCTTTTTTGGATTTAAGCTGATGTTTCATATTCAGCAGAGGCAGTATTTATGTAACCTACTACACTGACAGCTTGTGCCTTTTCTGTGCTATTCCATGTGTTTCTGCTGTCATGCTCTGAATAGGCTGAAAGGCTCATCTGGCTGTCCCATCTTATCTCCCACCTGGCATATTTTCAGATAATATCTGACTTCAAAAGCTGAAGTGACAAAGCATGGGAAACAATCTGGCGTATTTTAAGCACCCCTCTTGCACCCATTTATCATGAAAGCTGGTTGTGTTGCGAAAGGTAAAAGTAAAAATTGCAGTCCCTTGAGTGCATTTTCACATAACTTGATGCTCCTGTCGGAGTAGAGCTCTGCTGTTTTGTCCTGAGCAAGGTCTGTAGGTGATGGTGTCTCCTTTCAGCCTTGTTGACACAACACATGCTGATGTGCTGCCTTCCTAATTACTGCTTACCCAGGGCTTTAAAGGTACAATCTAACAAAACACCAGAAAGAAATTGAAAATCTCCCATCCACTTCCCTTTTCTCCCCTCGAGTAAATCAGCCTTCCTGAAATATCAAGTTCTGACAGTTTATCTTAAATGAACTGAAAATCTCAATTTAGAATGAGTAATACATCTGTTGAACTTCCCATACTCTAGTCTTGCTTTAGAGTGTAGGGTCTGACCTAAATTCCTTGGAGAGAGATGGGAATATTTCTGTAAGCATTTACTGGTTTTGAATCAAATTTGCTATTTTTATTTTTCATTATATATTCCTATTACTCTTGCATTAGTTTTCAGCCAAAGAGCAATCAATAACTAGACACATTTTGTTAAATCTTAAGAGTGGTGGATGTTTTTTCTTGTATAAAATAGCTCTTCAGAATAAGAAATATATAAAAGAGGAAACTTTTGTAGTAGAAAATATATATGAGTTGTAGTCAAAAATATGTATGATAGTACTGTGGATCAGATTAGCTTCATAGATTAAGTGAGGTATTGGTACAGTATAAATTCTTTCTACCATGAAATGCTAGAATAATATAAACTATTAGATAAGTAATTTTCATGTGGAGTTAGAAGTGTCTGTTCACTCTTTGGAGAGTAATGTGTAGTACATGGTAGGTGCTTCTGCTGTTTACTAATTAATTTTTTTTTGGTGTTTTAGAAAATCACAGGCTGGAATCTTCATATCAGAATCATTTAATTCTGAAGGTTTTAGTGGTAAGTATGTCATATAAGCAGCTTTTAAGATGATTTTAAAAAACAGCTTGTGCTGTGTTTTATTAGTGCTTTCCTGGCATTACCACAGTGACCTACAGTTTTGCTCAAGGCCAAATAGTAGCAGAAACATCAGAGTAAATAAGATTTCTGTTAAGGTTCCAGTAACTGCTAGACTATTTCAGATGCCTCTTTTATAGTGCAGAGCTGGCTTTTTATTTGTATCGAATTGTTCTTTCATTAGGATGCTGTATATAAATTTCTATTAATTGGTGTGGTCCTCTCTTCAACTGAGAACTATTCCCATCAGTTTTTGCATGATTTTATGGTAAACTATGTTTTGAAAAGTTCATGTATTCCACCTGCACTAATATTCAGGTAACCAGTCTGAGGAACCTGAAAATATCTGTCAGTCTACTCCTGTGTAGTTCATAGCATATGTGGATCTATTTCATTTATCTTCTTGTTTCCTTTTGAAAAGATCATTTAAGTTTCTTCCTTTTTTATTTCCTCAATTCCCTGAGAGTTTCTTCTTTATTTCCTTCACCCTGTTTTTTGTATGTGTGTGTATGTTTATTTGAGGTTTGGTTTTTTTTGGGTTTTTTTTGGGTTAAATCTCCATGTTACCATGTGTTACTAGTAACCTCTAGAGCTAAAACTCCTGTAGATATCACTTAATAGCTTTATCTCCTCCTTTAGCCTTTCTCAAAAAACTTAGAATCGTTTCTTTTTACCTGTGGGGTATTTATACAAAATGATTTTAAAAATCATAAAATGTCATGTGTTAAGTTTCCCCCACTTTTAATTCTCAGTCTGTGAATGGCTCTTGGCACTCCCAATATTATCTGTGTTGGTCAAGAGCTCCAAAACAGGAGCTGCAGCACTTACAGCAAGTAGGAATCTTCAGAGTTTGATTAAATACTGTGATTATGTCTTATTTTAGAAGTAGGGAGTATTTCTCTTGGCCATAAAACCTTTTGAAGTGTTTAAACATAAACTGCAACTAACAGATATAAAGGAACATTTTTAAAGATTGAGAGAGATTGAGAGTCATAGCACCCAATGCGTGTATTTGACAAAGTATTACTTCAAAAAAAGTCACTACTCTAAATGAAGATCAATTTATTGATCTAATCCCTTTTCTAATGTTATTTGGAGAAATTGCCAAAAAATGAAAGTTAGGTAGAAGGTGATGTATTTTTAATGTTGACATTTCATAATTCAGTTGTAGCTCTCTTTGTATACTTAGTTTTAGGAAGGCATAAAGCTTGTTAAGTGAAAGACTGAGTAAGACAAATATTGAAAATGTGTTTTCTGACATAAGGATTAAAAATGGTAAAGAAAACTTTGATGGACAGTTTAAATCTTCATGGAAGCCATTTAGTCAAGGCAGCTGTTAAGTTAAATGATATTCTGCATCTGAACTTTTGCTCCAGTACTAAAACCAAATATTTTTATTTGCAGTTCAACTTCCTAAATTGTTTTGCATCTCTTTTCTACATTGCCTTTGTGTTGTTTGATATGAAGCTTTTGAGGCAGGTGAGTTCCAAGAACATCTTAAGAATGTTGATGGATCTAGGAGAATAAAGAATTGATTGAAACAGACTTCAGTAGTTAATTCTAAAACATAAACTTGTCAATTAATATGTTTCACCTATATTTTCTTAGAAATCCATCTTCCATGTTTCAGTTCCCCTACCATTATTGCAGAATCAGAACAGAGTAGAGTAATTCTTTCTCTCTGTATAAATGAGGAACTGTTTTCAAATAAATTTGATTATTCTCTCACACAGATGAGATTGGGAAATTTTAATTTCCTCTTTATTTCCTTTTATGTTAGAAAATGTTCTTCTCTGTAGTGTTCTTAATGAGAGACTCTTGAGGATAGGGTTGAGATTAAGTTCAACTACAGTGAGGATCTGAGAATAAATAAAAGCAAAAATAAGTAGTTGTAGTTGGTATTTTAAATCAACTTTCACACTCAAATGCATGAAAATTTGGTATAAGGAAAATACTTTCATTCTAAACATAATGAGCAGTACAACAAGAACTTTAGCTCAAGACCTCTGTTACTCTGAAGTGATCTGTAGCAAAACACTTGACATACCTATACCTGACATAACATTTGTGACATTTCTTCTGCTTTCGGGTAAAATCAAGAAATAAAAAGCATAGAAAACAGGTCGGGGTTTTAAATGGCATATATTAAATATGCATTACTGTTCATTGTACTTGGTGTACTGTTTCCAAGATACATTCAGATACACAAAATATTTAGACTACTAACTCCTAATTGTCCTTTTCAGCACACAGCAAAGGATGGGAACTAGATCATGTACACATTTCATATGCTAGGTTTGTTAGGCTGGCCTTTTTTCATAGTATAGTAATTTATAGTGTTACTCTAGCTCACAGAATTGCAAATGATCATAAGTTCACCACAGTTGTATTATTCTTTATTTCTTTTTTTTTTACTGAAGAGCTTGGCCACTTTGCTGATAACTTCGCAGATCCTCAACCAATTTGCAGAATCCCTGTTTCCCTATTGGCTCCAGAAGAGATACAACAGGAGGATGAAGAAACGCACGTGTTCCAAGAAAACTGATATGGACCTGTCATTAGCTGAACAGGTCAACATGGAGAAAGAAATGGGAACCTATTTGGTACGTTGCAGTGCTGTAAAAGAGTTAAAACTTTTCTGGGCTGTAGTTGACAGAGGCATCAGCCAAGTCAAACAAGAATATTTTTGGCTTTCTGGTGTGGCAACTTATTCCCAGCATTATCAGCTTTGCTGGAAGCTGTTTATGCAGCTGTATGTTATCCTGGATCAGGAAGTGGTTACAGTGCAGGATCCTAATCCTGCATCCTACAGGGCAGGACCAGAACCAAGAGGAAAGAATGAATAGCTCTGTCTGGAGTTACCTAACCTGGTATCACTGGAAAGAGGTATTTGTGCAATATGCCTTTAATCTTCAAGAGCAACCCAAGGACTACCAGGATGGGTAGGCTGGCACAGGGAGGAGGGAAATTATTTCTGTCTTGATTTGATTTTTGCAGTGGTACTAGTTAAAATGATCAGTTAAACTATAGCCTGAAAGAGATCACTTATGTCTGGATGGGGCCAGAAACGGAGGATGGAAGAAACCAACTCTTCAAAACAATGCTCCTGCTGGATGCTCTTGCCTCTTGAAACGATTGCTTTGGTATTCACTGTCTTCTTGGTTCTGTTCTAGGCCACCTCCTACCCAATATAATTTTTAATTGTATTTAGCAGATTTCATGCTATTCATGACTTAAAATTCTAAAGGAATTTACACAGTGGACATCTGTGTATGTTAAGTCCTCACATACTGGCTGACAACTCGATCAGATGCTGCAGGCAGAGTCACAACAGTCTTAATACTGTATGATTTTTGCTTTTACAGAATAAGAAGTGCATGTACATAGTACAATTTTCATGTAAAAGGTAGACATCAGCAGTTTGAAATTTGATAATAACACCATATCAGGTTCTTCTCTTCCTGCATGAAATGCCATGAAATGGGAAAAGGAGAAAGAACTATCACCTTTACAATTACAAAACTGTACAAATGTGTTCCTGTGTGAGGGTTGGAGGGAGATAGAATTAGACTGCCTGTCTTGCAGTGCAGAACACAGCAGAAGTCCCTGCATTAGTGTCTGAGCTGGTAAATCAGCACAGTCCAGCACTGCACCTGCACATCGGCTAGCACAGCTCCCAGAGTTGTGTGTCAGCATCAGGCCTGACCAAATAAGCTCTGCCTCTCAGACCTGAGCTGAGTCCTGATTCTCAGCTGTCACATACAAAGCCAGTGTGGTGTCTCTGAGTCACATTGCCCAGTGCTTCTTGTGCAGAGCTGGATCAAATGAATCTGCACCTGTTGTACTCTTGTGCCCTGAATAGTTTTTGACGGGTGGACTTGAGAGGTCAGTTGTAGAGAGTTAGGACTTTGCCTTGGATGTGTCCACTGCTAGCCTCAGTTTCAGTTCTAAATACTGTGTACTCAAAGCTTTAATTTTATATTCAATCTAAAGATTGTTTTGCTGTGCTTGTGAATAAACGATATTAGACCGTTGATTTGTTTGCAAGCAGTGAGCTGTCAGCAGGCAAGAATATTTCTAAAATTAAAACTGTCACAAGGGGGAAGCATTTGACTGTTTAGTAACTGCAGAGTCTTGGCAGAATTCTGTGTTTCAAGCTCTTTTGTTTTGATTCCTTCTTTCACATACTCTTCAGCATTTAATTCTCTATTTTTTTTGTCCTCATTCTTGCTTACTTTTCAAATATACAGCTCTTAACCCTGTTGAGGGTGTAAAAACATCCTGCAATAATTTTTAATTATTATTTTTCTAATTTCTGCTTCACTCCTGTAGTAATTTTTTCCCTTAATTTATTCATTGTTTTTGTTTCCATGATCCTGTAGCTGATCTTATGGCTGCCGATGGCACAGTTACAAATTTCTTTAACAGAGTCTCAGACTCTTGTTTTCCTACAGCAAGTTTCATAAATTGAGTAGGAGAAAAATAAATACTTCATATTCTGCTATTCTAAAAGCCAATAGGTATTGGGCAAGGAAATGAGAAGTGTGGGGAAGCAGTGGGAATACTGTGCAGTTACCAGAAGGAGGAGCACAAAGGAAAGCTCTCTCTCTGCCTGCAGTGATTGAAAAAATGATAGCAGTAGCAGATGTGTGGCTGCCATTCCAGTGAGTGTTCCTGCAAATGTACCTAAAGAAGACTTTGGTAAAGTTTAAAATTTGTACAAAATGTTTCTGAGGAAAAAGTGTTAGTGGCTTGAAAAGTTAGGTAGCTGTTCATGGTCTGGCCTGCAGATTGGTTTGTGAGACTGAACTATACTGTGGAACTTCAAAACGAGCTTAAGTGAGAAATGCAATTAATGAGTGTAACCCATGTTGATCTGTGAGCTTGCAGACTTCTACTGCCTCTCTGTTGCCTAGGAGAAAAAAGCACTAGGTGTTGGAGAGGGCAATCAGTTTAACAGCTATGATGGGCAAAAGAGAGTAGATAACCAACCATGTGTCTGATGTGTGGAGCCAAAGCCACTTTCATGTGGTTCTTGCAATAATTTCAGTTGCTGTCAAGTCTTCATGATTTCAGTTTTGAGAGAGAGGACAGTTCATGTGTCTGTGTAGATACAAGATACCTAGATCCCACTTTAACTTCTTTGTGGTATTTCACCATCCTTTGTTTCTAAACACTTTTTCTTTAAAAGTGGTTGGTTTGGTTCTTTCATAACAAAATTGCTGCAATCATAGCAAACTATTATTAATACTACAAAACTAATATGCAGATAAATACATGATCACCTGCATGTGAATACTTAATCACCATTTAAGTACCTGCATTCTTGGTTTAAAGATTAGGTGGTAGACCTCTTGGGATTTGTTAAATAGGGTTTTTTGTTTGCACAAACTGTTCCTTTCAGATGTCAGTGCTGCCTTGTAGATTTCAGTCTTCAAGTGGGCCACTAACTCTAATTCTAATGTCCTATGCATTTTGAAATAAACAAGCAGAAATATGAGAAATGAGTTGCCTGTCTACCAGCCTACCGTTCTGGTTAGGTCTCTCATGGACAGACTGAAATGCTAGGACTTTTATCGCCAAAGTGCTCTCAGGAGAAGGTTCTGCCAGTTTAAATGCATGGTGCTGTTTTTCTGTTCCTCAGTCTTCCTTCTGTTACTGTTTAACTGAGATTCTCAGGAACCTGCATAGGTTGAGTGTGTTTATGTAGTTCATGTAATAAGGATAGGAAGTGTGATTTGCAGAAAATGCATTAGGAGAAAGGAAAAACCTGGCCCTCCCCTTATAAGAAGTTTTTAGTGATTGAATAATTCCAAATTGATTAGATTTTAAAACAATTCTTCTTGTGTACTCTCAGCAGTCATTTCCAAACAACTGATTTGGAATGAAAAAAAATACTTCCAACTGTAGTATTATTTCTGTGTTTCTTCATAGTTTTTTTGTAGGTTAAAGTTGTTCCTATATTTTCTCTGTTTTTTAGGGTACTTTTGATGATTACCTGGAGTTGTTCCTACAGTTTGGCTATGTGAGTCTTTTCTCATGTGTTTATCCTCTGGCAGCTGTTTTTGCAGTGTTAAACAATATCACAGAGATATACTCTGATGCCTTAAAGATGTGCAGAGTTTACAAGCGTCCATTTGCAGAACCCACAGCGAATATTGGTGTTTGGCAGGTAATTTTTTTTTTCTATTCATTTGTTTAAAAGAGCTTTCAGCAACAGTATGAAAGCTTTGTGTTTGTCCTGTGAGCCACTTTCAAGTTCAATAAGTACTTTGTTCTCTTCAATGCCCTGGAATATCATTTAGCCAACTATATATCCCAGTGATATTTTTGGTGGGGTTTTTGACCACGTCTTTCAGCTGCCTTGGAAAACAAAGCAGATATTTTCTTTAGTTCCTGTGCATGTATTGTACTTGTGTTGCAACTTCAGCAAAGCAGGGCTTCCAGATACTGCCCTGTATTCTTTATAGCCAGTCTATTTTAGAAAAGGTAACTTCTGATGCAATCTCAGAAGTGTGGAGCTCAGCAGGGGTTTCTAAAGAAATGGAAGAATAGGTATGTAGTTGGATTCCTAAGCCAAGCTTGTGGCCTGTGCACCCGTGGTTACTGGTACTCAAGCTGACTAATCTGAAAAGAGCCTGGATCTGTGAGCAGGAGCTGGAACTTTCTGCACAGCCTGAACATTGCAGTCTCTCTAAACAATTTCCTGGTAATAGTACTGGGTTAAGCATTTTCTGTCCTCAGTTGTTTGTCCATACAGTCATGCTGCCACCAGCTATTTTGGGGCCTATTGAGTGTGCTGCCTGAGTGAACTGTTCCTGACCAGAGTTTTCTGGAGTGACTAAGTCACACCTAGAAACTTTAGTGTTCCATAATAGCAGTGCCTGATAAGGGAGTGTGATAAGGTTGGGGGACCTTTCTAGGGGATGACCCATATTCTAGTTTTATTTAACAGATTTTCTAATGTTATATAATGGAGATAAAGGGCACAATGAGCTAACGGGTTATTCAATATGGAGGGGTTGTAAATGTTACCAAATGAAGCAAGTGAGAGGTGAGAAATGAAATCCTGAAACCTCAAGTAAAACATGCAGTAAAAACATGCAAACCAAAGATTCTGAGCAATGTTCATTAGACACATACTAATTAGATATTAGTGAAGTGGACTTAGAGGAGAAGTCTTTTAATAATATGTCATTAAAATGTTTTATAATGAATTATAATCTGATTGCATTTTAACATGGGATGCACTTTCTCAGTCCACATCTATTCTGCCAACATCTTAATGGCAGAGCTGCATTGACCAACTGTGTAACCACCAGAATAATGAGGCTGTGGTCATAAGTTACAAGTAGGTGCAGGTGTATTAATAGCATTTGTTTTTGCTAGAATAGTTTGTTTCTATCAAGGGAGTAGGCTGAAAAATGATAACATTACTATGGTACAGTAATTTTGGTTTTTGGTGTCATTTTTTAACTAACAGCAGAAATGAATTTGCTTTGTGAATTAAAAATAATAACTAAATTTTAAAGTAATCAATTTCATATGGGAAATAAAAGCATTTGCTGAAAGATTTCTGTTTAAGGAATACTGGAATTATTTTAGCAGGTGAGCTGAGTCACTAACTTCTTGTCAAGGAGAAAGTTATTTCTGCTAATTCATTGTGACAGTCACTGCAATTCTGTGTCAATCTTTCTCATTCCAGACAGGACCTTGGAATAAATAACTATTATATTGCAAATGTAATTGTTAAGCTGTATTAATACTTTCAGACATTTTGTGGGAGCTCTGTAGTCAAGAACTGCTTAGACTTGTGCTGTTGCTTGTGTTTAAATGTAAATCTTTCAACAAATCTCAAGTAGTTGTGATTTAAAAAAGGCATTCTGAACCATTCTCACCTTTTCATCTTAACATTCAGACAAGAACTTTCAAAACCAGTGTTAGGATTACTAGTTCCTCTTGGAATTTTGCAATTTTTCCTTTATCCTGAAATAAATATGTTTAGGAGTGCAACTGTAGATGAGTGCTTACTCTTACATGTGTTCAGGTTCCAACCTTGTTGTGATCTTGTCAAGCTGATGAGGTCTGGACTTCTTGCAAAACAAGTCCTATGCCATAGAATTCAAAAGATGATGGAAAATAAGTTAAACTAATGGGTCTTCTGAGGCTGTAATGAAGAGAGAGGTATCCTGCAGAGCAAGTTGGGGACTAGTAAGTTAGAAGTGATGGTCATAACTGTAAATATATTGGTGTTTTATTTCAGTTGGCCTTTGAAACTATGAGTGTAATATCAGTTGTTACTAACTGCATACTGATTGGAATGTCTCCACAAGTGGATGCCCTTTTCCCGGACTCAAAAATGGACCTTGTTCTGACTGTGGCATTGATAGAGGTAAGTCTGCCTTCAAATGATGCATGTTGTAGCAAATAACACAAACACCAGTGAAAATGATAGCAGGAAGTAGACTTTACCTCACTTCTATTCGAAGGAAACGAAGATTTCCTTATCAAAGACGTGTTTCAAAGTCTTTCATTTTGATTTCTTTCTCTTCTGTGTTTTCATTTACTGTGAATGCTGTTGCCATGCTTTCCCATGCGTTCCCAAGATACTATGCATTTGTTGCTTCGTGTACTTCAAATATTTACTAGTGCTATTTCAAGAAGCAAAATAATCACATTTTTGTGAACTGTTTATTTTTCTGCTTGGGTTGTGACCCCAACATATCTTAAAAAGTCTTCCTACGTAATCTTTATGGACATATCCTGTAGGGCTTATCTGAAACAACTGTGTGTCATGACTGTAAATATTTGTGATTGTAAAAGCATTTGGGTTTAATCTTCTCCTAATTCCATGTAGTAAGCATATCAGTGTCATTCCTTTTCAGACATGGAGGGATGACTGTGGGTATTTTACAGATCTGAAATTGCAGGACTTAGAGCTTATAAATCTTTCCTTCAGGGCTTTCTGGTATTGCATTGCCTTGACTTTTACCATTATTCTATTTTAGCTTTAGAAACTGGATTACTTTTCTCATGGCAAAAGGTCTGGATTGTGTATGTGTAATTGCTGAAGTGCATCACGTTACAGAGGTGCATTAGGAGCATATATTTCTTTGTTCTTTTTACAGGTATTATGTGTTATGCAGTGAATCATGAGCTTGCTTTGAATTTTATTTTCCAATCCTTAAGGTTTGCACAGTTAACTGTAAATATGAATTGTGTTGACTGGTTTGCTGAAGTTTGAGGCTACAGGCAGCCTGATGTACTCTCCTGTTAGGCATGTGTGGACATTTATATTAACCTCAGTGAGATGTTTTAATATAAAACTAATTTAGCAAATCAAATGTAATGATATAGCTCATTACTGGACAACATATCTAGAGAGGTGATACTGTGAAAACTGGATGAGTAAATGTAAGCAGTATGGATTTCTGACAGCTTAGAGATGGGGCTGGTTTTGCATTTGCTTGCTGTGGCTTATCCTTCTATCTGTTTAAATGTGAAGCTGGCTATTTGATCTCTAGGCAGACCTCTGTTTCTTGGTAGACTAAAGGAGAATACCAGCATTTTTCTCTAAATTGAAATCCTGTTTGTATGCAACTCTTTAGGGAACAGGAATTGCAGCATAATAATTAGGTAGCTCTTGAAACTCTTTAACATTGTATCTCAAATTATCTATAAATGCTGTGGAAAGGGAGATTCAGAAAACAAAGGGAAGAATGTTTGGAGGGAAGAGGTAAATTAGTACTGAGGGGAGGAGAGGAGAAAAATGCTGTCTTATACAGAGAAGTGACTTTGATGAAGACCGCCAATCTATAATTACCATAGTACAAAAGGACTGTTGGAGGCTAATACTGGATGAGCCAGAGGAAATGAAAGGTAATCATTTGGTTGAAGAAAAGTCAAGTATTCTCTAATTGTACTGCTTAATTTAAAAAACCCTAAACAAGCAAACAATAAAACAACAAGCCATAATGCACTGATCAGAAATGGTCTATTTAAAAAAGTTGTAATCAAAAGTATCCAGTATGCTTGATGATTTTAAGTGTGCTAGTCTGATTTTTTTCTTATGGTTGTTTTTCTGTTACAATCAGTTATTTATTGTCTGAGAAAACAGAGAGATACAAAACCAACATGTGAGTCTTACAGTATGTTTCTGGAGCATAACAAGCCATGTAATTTTTTTGGAATGTTGTTGGTTGGTTATAAACAGTTCCAAAACTACTCAATGTGAAATGTAAGACTTTTGCAGTATCCATAAGGACACTCTTTCAGTATATTTTAAACAGTATTTGACAATTTCACAGGTGTGGGGCTAGGGTGGTTTTTTTTTTTTTTTTTGGTTTGTTTGTTAGTTTTTTAGAGAGATAGAGAATAGCTCAGGTCATACAACATTGCAGAACGTTTTGTAACACAAATTTTGAACTTTCTAGATCCAAAAGGGTTCTCCTGATTGAAACACATTTTGTACAGAAATTTAATTAAAAAAAAAAAGAAAATGAACACAGCAAACATGAGCTTTGTTTCTGTTGAAAACGGTTTCAGTTGTGTTGACAGTTAAACATGTTCTTAATGACATAATTTTTTATCAGAGGTTCTGTTGTACGTATTTCAGGTTAAAACATGGATTACAGAAGGTTCAAAGAGGAGGATTTCTGGATGCTGTGGGGCTATGAGCAGCAGCAGTATAGATTTATGTCACCTTCAGGAGATGGGGATGGTTTTGCTTTTGCTTCCTGTGTATTTACTCCCATCTTATCCATTACACTAGGCCTGACTTTTATCTGGTGTGTGATGAAACAGATCAGGGAATTGATGTGGGAGAAGCTGTCTGACCCAGTTCACTAGGGAGCAGGGCAGAAGCAGCGGTGTGTGGAAGACATGCCACAGTGCTGTGGTAGGTCTGTGCTGGATTAAATTTGTAGGACTTCTGCACCACTGAGCCTTTCTACTTGAAGTATCACTTAATCTACAGAAGGATCTCTGAACTATGAAAGGAGCACAAACCTCATGTATTGGCAGTATTGCCATGCACCTTTACTCTATTTATTAATGATTAAAGTCTGCATTTCACGTGTAAAGAAATATTCAGGAACGGAATAAATTACATTAAACGTCTAGGACAAACCTGGTGCATCTAAAGTACATCAATGTCAAGGTAGAAAAAAATTTGGATGTGTCAGGGTGTTGATAGAAAAGTGTTTTAGATCACCTAGTAAAGGTTCAGAAAAACATGATACAGGTGAATTATTTTATTTTTTGATGTTTGCTGCAGGTGAAGATGAGCATATTATTGTGTGTTTACGCTGTTTTGACAGCACCTTGGCAGGCAGCTTGAAAATGTTAGGAGAGAAATTTCTTTGAGATGCCTGTGTGTATTTTCACATGTTCTATTGATGGGGTAACCTACTTAAATCTTAGCTGTCTTTAAGTATTTTAATCAGTTTTTAGTAACTGAGACTCCAGTTGAGTATTTATATATCTCTTTGATGCAGAACTGAATAGAAAAGCACTGTTGCTGTCAAAGCCAAGCATAGGTATTAGTGGTGTCCTGATTTTTTTTTTTTTTCAAAAAATGCTAGTGCTTTTTAATAATAATACTAATCCTCTTCAAATGGAAACAGTTTATATGGCAACATTTAACACCACCCACTACTGAAGTAACAAAGAACTGTGTGTGATATTCTTGTAAGCATTCTGTACCCAGCCCCTACGGATTTATGCAAAATATCTTTTTCCCATTAACAACTCTTAATTCTGATGCTATCTACATTTTTGGGGAGAATATGTATTGTGTGAGTGAATTAAATGTTAATTAGAATACCACAGAATAAAATATTACTAACTTCAAATAATGGCAAGCATTAAAATAATAAAATATAATAATAATTTTTAAAGTATTAAACCAGTGATTTTTTTTTTTGAACAGCTGACCTATTTTCATCAATTCAACATCTGCTTCCATGGCAACATGATTTGAACCAGGAGCAGAATGATGAAACTCCCCTCTTTTACTTATGGATGGATGCTAACTGAGTGCAGCCAGTGCAGTTTTCAAACAAAAAGAAGTAGCTGAATGCCCTTAAAGCAGGAAACAATAAATCCTTATTAACATAATTTTTAAATAGTTGTATCACACTGTGTTTTGTTATTTAGACCACTATAGACAAGTAATTCTGGTGTGAATTCAGGTGCAAAGTAGGACATTCCAAGCACAAATCTGTGCTTGTGTTAAACTGTTCAAATCACTTCTGACTGCCTACCCTGATTTGAACCACAAAAAAGGAAATAAATCTAAAGAAACTTGGTGCATAGTTAGGGAAGTAGGTTAAAACAAGTGTTAACCTTAATCCTGCAGTGCTTTTTAAATTTTTTCTTGCAAAAATTGTTGACAAAGAATTTTGTTCCTGATGACTGTTTCTTTTTAATGTGGACTCTGATAAATTTAAGGAATGCTAATTAAATCAGTGGTGGTACTACTCTAAGAGTTGAGTTCAAGAAATCAGTTTTGTGTGCAACTCTTAAGCAACGATTTTTGCTTTTAGCAGTACATCAGTAGTGGTGTTTTGAAGCAGTAGCTGTGAAGTACAGCTCCTCATGAGTGTGTCCTAGCCTCCAAAAGCAACTGTGTATTCAGCCCTGAAGTGTAGTAAAGTAATGGAAAGCTTTTTTGCAGAAGTGCACTTAGCCTGGATGTTCTACGTCAGATGAGGCATTTGGGAATTAGCTTGGAAATAGTAAGTAATAATGAAGGTCTGTCATGACAATGGTAATGTAAAATCTGACATTACAGTCTAGAAATGTGATTTTGAAAAGAATGTAATCAGTTCTGCTATAGATGAAAATGAGGTGCTTTGCATAGGGACATGGCTGGTGTATTTGTAGTAAACATGGCTTAAACAGTTGGTCTGTGTTCGTTTAATTTCATGGTCTCCTCATAAGGACATAGATCTTAATGAGCTTCATAGAAAAACCCATATTGAAATGTTAGTTCTGTAAGAAATATGGAGTGGAATAAAGTAATCCTTTCTTAAGCTTTGGTTTTTTTGGGTGAGAAGAAGCTGGTGACCCATTTATAAAAGGCTGGAAAGCAGGATTGAGAGTTGCCTGGTATACAACTTTTCTTTGGAATTCCATTTTATTAAGTGTATTTTTACACTTTATAAAGGCCCCCTGGTATAGAGTAGAAGCTGTTTGAGCTTCTGCTGAACACTCTTGATGTAGTAGTCCCAAAACTCAGTCAGCTCAACCATAAGCTTGATAATTGTTTCTGAAATGTGCCAGAGAAACTGGGAAAAGCTACTAGAGCCAAGCAGTTTGAATTCTAGTAGGTGACAAGGTATGTCATCTAGTTCTAGGCATCATCATACTTTGCATTCTGCACAAATTTGAAAATTAGTAAACATTGCATCCTGAGTACAGTTGAAGATCTTTTGAATCTGCTTTCTGAGCAGAAGCAGTTGCAGGTGGATTGTTATGTCCAAATTAATGCATTTTTTCCTTTAAAATTTCTTAAATATTTTGCAGCAGATTTCAGTGCAGTCTGTTTTCTCCCGATAAAGCTGGGTAATTTTGTTTTTTACAAAACGGTTCTAGTTGAATTATTTCCTGGCAATAATGTACATGACTCCATTCAGGTGGAAGTGAGGCATGATCCTGCATGCTATAGTGTTCCTCATGTGTGGAGCAAATAGCTTTCTTCATGTAGAACTCATGAGTTTGGAATTTAGAAGATATGCTAAATATACATTTATGTAAAGCCCAGCCTTAGGAAAAAAGGAACTGGGAAAAGATGCAGAAAAATAGGCTGCATCTGTGTATACACATGTATAAATCCTTTGATACTGATGGAGTTACAGAAGCGGAAAGGTTGAAGCATAACAGCTGTGCATAAAGTGGTTTTTTTGCTAAATTATTTGTTATTGACAGATACTAACACAGGATATAGGAGCTGCAGAGTTCCACATATGGAATTAAAGAGCAGTGTAGGTGGAAGGGACCTCTGGAGATTACTTGCCCAAACCTTCTGCTGAAAGCAGGACCCTGGATTAAGTTCTCAATGTCCTTATCAATATCAAGCTAAGACTTGAACACTACCAGTGAGGGAAAGTCAACCACCTCTCTGGGAAACCTGGTCCAATGTTTAATTGTTCTCATGGCAAATAATACGGTTTTTTTCTTATGGGAAGCAAAAAAATTCTCTAGTGCAACTTAGTAGCTCATGACCTCTTGTTTTTTCACTGTGCAACTTTGTGAAGCGGGTACCTCTGCCTTCTTGAAAACTACCTGTTAGGCTCTGGAAGAATGTGATTAGATCTTACCCACCCTCCCAAACCTTCTCTTATCTAAGTGTAATAAACTGAGTTTCTTCAACCTGTGTTCGTATTTCAGGTTTTTCAACCCTGTACATGGCTCGCCAACAGGCCCCCTCCAAATTTTCAGTCTCTGCTTTCCAAGTTGTCAGTGCCACTTAAAAAAAAAAAAAAAAAAAGGAAATAAAAAAAGGAAATAAGTGCTTTTAATTCATGCTTATCCCTTATGTCTGTCTGCTAATTGCAGTGTGTATTCTTTCTTTGTCTTCCATGTATTTGCTCTTTAATCAGAGAAAATAAACCTGCGAGTGTTAGGCAACTCTTTTAACTTTCTTACTGCTGAAATTTTTTTGTCAACAGGCTTGAGGTATCTCTCTTTCTATGTGTTAATTTTTTTTATGGTAGTGTTTTTTCAATGTATACATATGTATGCATATATAGTGCAGTTATATCCTGAGTAGTTTGTCTGTTTTCATATATAACTAAGATAGAGTACTTACTGGTAAATATTTGATGTGTGGTTTCAATTTCTTCCTAATAGTTAAATGTATATGAAAAAATACTTGATTATTTACTTATAATGAGGAAATATTAATTAGGGGGTTAAATATACATCTGTTTTTCAAAAATGTTTTGTGGTAAGGTGCAGGCCTTACTGAGAGCTTCATGATTCATTTTTGGAAAATACTTGGCAATATGCAAATTGTGTAATTATTTGGTTCATTGTCGTATAAATACATGAAATAATTCTCTAGCATTACTGATGCTGAATATTAAAAAAGGTTGATACAAAGCACCAGTAATTTTAATTAACCTATTGTTCCATTCTCGAATACCTCTACCTCAGTTGCAAACATCTACTTAATATATATACATAAGAAATAATATCTAAAAGCCCTCCTTTAAAAATCTAATATGTATAGTTTTGTTTCTAATACAATACAAAATAGTAATTCAATTTTTTTTATTCTCTACTAGACAAATAAGCTTCAGCTTTAACTTCAAGTTGAAACTGTGGTAAAAATTTCCAGTAGTTGCTGAATAGTCTTGGTGTGAGACTTAATGGAAGCTTCTAAAGCTATAAATACTTATATAAAGACTGTGAGTAAAGACTTAACAAATTCTACTGGTATCTTTATTTTATTGTTTGGCAACATTTTAAGAGTAAAAATAAACTCAAATATCAGTGCATTTTATATTCATATTACTTTGCAAAAGATTCTTGAAATCGTATGTTTAGTTTTAATATGAAGTGAAGATATTTTAGCTAAGTTATTCTTCTGAGTTACAGGAACAGATTGTTCTCAGGGATTTGTTTTCTCACCTTTCAGATGTGGGGAAAGATTCATGGATTTGTCTGTATAAAATTTTATACAAGTTAGCTGCTTCAAGAAGCCTCCTGGAATCATATCAGTGAAGTTCGAAAAGGCCAGTTTTGCTGGTTGTACATTACTACAGATTATATTTATTTGCAAAATCAAAATTTATCACAGATCTTTTTATTGCCATCTACTGGTTCTTTTGAGATATTCATTCTGATTTAGTGTTGATTTTTTGGTCCCTTTGAGTAACAAAGCTTAATGCCAAAAGTGTGTCAAAATGAAAACAAACATTAAAAAATTCAAAGATCTAAGTGAGTTGTATTCCATAGCTTTCTGCTAGTATAGAAATGAAAATGCCTGTTAACATCTATACTTAAATAGTCCAATGGATTTTTGAAAATGTCAGAGCTTAAAACAGTATTTTCCCATTTTCCTATTCATGAGTAATTTTCATTTGTTGCTCCTTATTTTCTGTTCTTCACTCAAATCCTTCCTTTTTCAAGTTCTCAATTTGCTGTGTTCAAAAATGGAAAATAATCACACTGATTAATGAATTGTGCTCTTCAAACTCTGAAATGTGTTAAATATATGGGCATGTATCCTAATTTGTAGGACAGCAGGGAACCAAGGTACTCCATCAGGTTTTTCAACCCTGATAGCTGGAATGTGTTGATGTATTTTACTACTATGTCTGCCCCAAGTGGAGCATTTTGACAGTAATGTTCATTTCCTGCTGACACAATTCGGAATGTGATTTTTATCTTTAAAGAAGACAGTGTGCAAAGGATGGCTGAGCTAGATCAGATCAGGGGTCTTCATAGGCCAGGATCCTTTCTGCAGCAGAGGCCAAGGAAAGAGTAAACTGCCGCAGTCAACTATGCAGTCATGCTCTTTCCAAATTAATTCCCAGAATCTGGTGATTTGCAGTGTAACCTGTCTAATAACTAAAAATGGTCTGGCCAGAGCTGCCTGGGAAAGTGTGCAATGCTTTTATACAATGGTGTACCTACTTTTTCAGAAGAATTTGAATTCTGCTCTAGTAAAATGCTACTTAAGCAACTAACGTTGGTATACTCTTGGCATCATAAGTAATTACCATATGTATTGATTCTACCCTGGATTTTCATGGGTTTTCACTGTGTTTTTTTTCAATTGTCTTTTCTGTCTGAGAAGCATTTTTAATTCTTAAGTTGGATTCTGCCAGTGTGGTTTTGACATTGTAGTGTGGGTTAAGAGCACAGGAAGCCTTCTCACTGTGAGAAAACCTTGGAGGGGTCTTAGTAGAAGCAATGATAGCAAAGAGGGATTACTCTCTTCTTACAGTCAGCTGGGTGGTGGTAGAAACAGGGAGCCACAAAGGTATCAGATGCTAGTTAGCTAAAAGATCTGTACTTTCCAAAAAGGTCATGTTGCTTCAGTGGGAATCAGAAATGGATGTGTCTGGGACGGTGCCATTCCTCATGAGTTACCATTATCTGGTAGATACTGCTATTCTCTTATGAGGAAGGTTGGATGGGGGAGATGCTTTAGGAAGAGAGCGCATTTCTTAACGATGCTGATAAGTGCTTCAGAAATGTCAGTCTGGAAGAACAGCAGGAGAAGACAGAGTAAGAATATTTTTTCCTGTTTTTTCTGGGATTGTGCAAAGATGCCAGAATGACAAAACTTCAAAAGGGAGGGTGAGTAGGGAACAGATCTCTGCAGACAATTACAAGACATTTTAAAGAACTCCATAAGAATCAGACTTTCAAATCTCTTTAAAACCCACTTAGTTTAATATTTCCCACAAAGAAGTTTTCTTTAATATGTAAATATTTCCAGCTCAAGCCTGAATTCCCTTCCTTGCTGGCAGTTGGAACTTGAACGTCCAGACAAAAGCCAAGTTAATACTTATTAATATTAATTGTTTACTTTCCACTTGATTAGGATTAGTAATTGTTTAATGACAAGACAGAGTATGAACATTCAAAACCTTCTTGCTTCACAACCATTTCGAGAGTGGCTTAGCATTTCATGAAGCTGAATTGTTTTGTTTTGTAAATAATGTATTAGTTTATTGTCTTAAATTATTTAAATAACTCTCTGCAAATGTGCTACCCATAGCTGCCAACACAAGCCTGAATAATGACTTTTGCTAGGAATCTGTGAATAGGTGGAGCTATAGGGCTCCAGTGTATATCCATTTGTCTCTGATGCAGTTTGTAGCAGTGTTACTTTGTAATGTTCTTACTAGGAATGTTCCTTTTTAGGGACTGCAGTGTTTTTCCTGTCTCTAGGAAAAGTTTTTTATGGTTTCTTTGTCTAACGTGGTATGTTTTGGTTAGCTTGTTTGGTTTTTAAACTGTGTGCAGCATTGGACAATAAATACCCTTTGTCATTTGTATCCTCTGATGATTAAGAGTGAAAATGAGTGACTCTGAGCAGGTAGGGTGGAAAATGTGGGGTTTGCAGCTGCAGCTGGAAAAGAGATGGAGAACAGGAAATAAGTAAAACTGACTATAAATAACAGGAGAAAGACAGTCAAACATGTTGGAGCCTCTTCATTTTTGATTAAATATGAACACCTCTTTACAGAAAGAGTCTTAATAATGTAGTATGGTTGCTCACATGTTTCCTAGTTAGAAATTTGTAGAAGAATTTACCTTTCTTTTACTAAAATTCTTTGCAATAACTTCTAACATTCTGGTTTGGAGTGTTAAACCTTCTGGATCAACTTGAGTACTCAAAGTTGTTGACTTTTTTACAAACCTACTCAGTGTTGTAAGCATAATTAGTAGCCATTTATTGGAAGCTTGCAGCATGAGTTGTGCAGTCTTTTATTTAAAACTGAGTGACATTTTTTGCTAGAGTTTTTAGCCTCCCAACCCATTTTTTAAAAGAAGTTCTGAAGCATGATGTGCTTTGTAAAATCTGTAAAAAACTCATTTTTCCCATTTGCTTTATTTTGTTTTTTAAATGCCACCTGGCACACTTAGATGAAAACTGATTTTGGAAGTCAAATTGTACAAGAAAATGCAGTACTGGATTGAAAGGCTGTAGCTGAGAGTTTGTTTGGGGTTTTTAATAGTCTTTCTGAAAACCTTTTATTAAATGCAGGCTGAAGATGATCATGAGTTATGCTGGAAAGTAAATATCAAAAGAACTGGGGCTTAATTGCTTCATTTGTGCGCTGCATTTTTATTTTACAGTGGGAGAAAGTGTCAATCCAGATTTTCACTCTTCTGATCAGAAGAAATTAGTGGAATGATATGTAATTTCCAAAAGGATTTTTGGTTTATTGTGGCAGTGTGCAAGCTGTGAGGTGTGTCCTGCTTTTTTCATGTCTCAAACATCCTTTTGAAGTCGAGGAAGATTCTTCATGCTTGCCTATAGTCGGCTAAATCTCTACAGTGAATTACACGAAGGAGATACAGATGGATGCTGCTGAGAATTCATAAACCATAATATGTTTGATCAAGGTTAGTTTTAGTCAGAGGATTTGCTGCATGATGAAAAGTGTGTGTGTATGTGCCTGGTATAGGGATTATGGATAAACCAATGTCAAATATTAGGGTATCTTTTATTAAACTTGCAATATAGTTTGTGATACTGCAGTTAATCTGCATCTCAGCATATTTTGTATTTTTTCAGAAGTTCATAACCACTGAAAAATCGAAGACAAACTTTTTTCAAAATCCAGTGAAGTGGGAATAAACAGTTTATTAAAGGAAATGTTTAGATTTTTACTCTTATATCTTAGCAAATAAAGTTATTGAATTCAAATACTTTCTTTGTTCTTCTAGCTTCTAAGAGGCTTTGTTTAAGAAAAAGGATGATATAACAAGAGTGGTTTGTAACAGAAAAATTATTAATTCATCTTGAATTACAGTATGTTGAAAACACCTGGAAGTATCAGTCCATGCTAACACTGGTTCCATTTGGCAGTCCTGCTTCACTTCCTGTGTAATTTTAGGAACTGCAGGATGAAGCAGGAGAAATGTGATGGGTATTAGTGTGACATCTTTCCAGTGGTCTTGATGTCAGTTTAACAAAATAATTCTGTAGAAAGTGTATTATGTTATTTTTAAAAACATAAAATGCATATCTAGGCATGATTTGAGGGTGAACTCCTTATATGTGATAAGGAGTCCACAAAACAGATTATAGACTGTTCCTGTCAGTCCTCCTGTTTCTGTTTCACTCCGTGTAATTAGAGTAGACTATAATGATTTCTAAATTCTGACTGCCGCCTGTCCTTTAAGAGTCAAGAGCACAGCTGGTAGTGAGAATGGGATGTAGCCATATTCCTCCCCAAGGAGACAGCAGGTGGAAAAGGATACTGGTACCATTATGCTAATAGCTTCATGAGCTGGTCTTCCGTAAACTTGGAAGGCCCTGTCATGGCCAAATAAAACTGACTCTGGGTATGTCAGTAGGAATGAGTGGATCTGCCTTTTTAGGATTTCTAGTTATTTTGCTGCTTATCTTGGCAGTTACATGTAGCCCAAAACATACTGCTAATTTCCTTGGTAGTAGTGAGAGTGCAGTTCTTTGCCAGCTGGATGGATATTGTATTGGTGTGGCTGGAATTGCAGGTTCTGAGTTTGCTGAGTATGGGTAGAGCCTTGAATCATTCAGTTGTTCTGTTTTTATGAGTCCTGCAAGTTGACCAGGCTTTCCAAGCAGCCTCAGGTGCTGTGATGGTTACACTAAGACCTCAGCTAGCCAGAGAAGTTAACAGTAATGCTGAAGAAGAAATATTTGGACTGCAACTCCTCATATGGTTGCTCTGTTACAGTATTTAATAATTTTATTCTGGTATAAATTTTTAAAATGAGAAGTTCCAAATGCGCTGAGTTTTAAGCCTGTTTTTATGTCCCTTCCCCTCCCTTCCTAACAGTTCCTGAAGGTGGGGTAAATAACAGTGCTGGCAACTTGCTTTTCCTTCCCACCCTCCAGGTAGATTAAACTCTGAGATCAATAGTATCTATAGTTACGGAGTTTAAATACAAAATAATTTCTGTAGCAAGGGATCAAAAGCTGTATGTTGTGAAGTGTCTTCTGAAGCTGAAGTGTAGGAATATATATAGCTGTATGATATATTTCTCAATTTTTAGCTAGGGAAGCTAAATGTAAGAATTGCCTTTCTACAAGAAACTGAACAAAGAGGAGGAGGGAATCCAGGTTCCATTGCAATGACACATTAATAATGGCACCTGCATCTTACTTTGCTCAGCTTCTCTCTGAAGACATCTGAGCTGCAGAGATCTAGGGAGGGATAGAATATAATCTTGGAAGCCATAGAAGGAGACAGATGTTTCTTGTTATCCTACAGAGTAATTGTGGCTAATATGTTAAAAAAAACCCCACAAAAACAAGCTGTATTGTGGATTCTTTTAAAAGTTTGGGGGAAGACTTAAAACTTTGTTGACTCTGTTTCAAACCAAAGATGCCTCCTATCTTGTTATTTTCTCTTAGTGCATTGCCTCAAGACATTGCTCTGGTACAATTATACTGATGGATTCTACTGGTACAAAAGTGTCCTTATACATGTGTATGCTTTGTATAACATTTCCTTAGGCCTACTGCCATCTGTAGCTATAAACTGCACCTTTGCCATCAGTACCTTTCCAATGTGCTTTATATTACAGAATTTAGCTACATTTGGAAAACCAGTGTCAAAACCATTCAGGGCTGCCTTGTGTTTCGGTGTGTAACTCAGAAAAGGCTTCACTTTGGCAGGACAGGGCTCAGGTGTGCATCATTCTCCCTCTGCTCCTCTTTACCCCATTTTTCATCAGGAGATATCAAGGGTGGTTGTTTGAAGGTGAAGGAGCTGCAGTACCATATAACAGCTCTGTCAGTCTGGCTGATTGGGAAATGAAGATTCAAAGTGTTCTGTAGACCCTGCCTTAAGTTTGTTTATCTGTTATTCAGCTGCACTGAATCAAGATCATGCAATCTTGACCAGACTCACAGTGTGTGAGATTGCTGACATGAGGGCTTTGAGCCTTATGAAATAACCTGTTTATGAGCTTTCTCTTCTTGTGATTCATGACTTTTTAACCAAAATCTCCCAAATACAAGTTAAGCTAGTTAATACTTTTAGCATAGAAAAGTATTTCATCACTGTTCCCTTCATGATCACTTTCCAACTGCTGTTTTCTGAATCACATGAACTTACACCTCTAAACTTTTCCTCACAGGTCAGGTATTTCAAAATACTTCATTTTGTTCTCACAGGGGTTGTCTCTACTTTTAAAATGATGATACATGAAACAAGCGACAAGTGCACGTATTTCTGAGTATAAAAAAGGTTCAGGTACATCCTATGTGGTATTTAGCTCTTTTTAGCATCTTAGATGGCTTTTTGTCTCTTCTGCAGTAGCCTTGTACTGAATATTTCTTTTTTTCTGAATTAGTGCTACACATCTTTTAATGTGTAGCTACATTGTCTTGTTCTTTGGGACCGTTTCTTCAGTTTTTCTCTTTGGTAGGACTGTGTTTTCCATTTTTAAGGATTGTTGAATTGTAATCATGCTCATCAGAGCACTTGGATTTCTCCTTGCTTGATGTCATATATATGCAGTTCTTAAGCAAATTTTCCTGTTCAATCACTAAAATTGTCAGTGAAACTCCTGAATTGGAATCTGATCCATCGCAGATCTTTGTAGCCCCCCCACAGAACAGATATTTCAGCCTGATAGTTGCCAATGGTTACTATTGGAGGGCTGTTTCTTCCAGTCATTTGAATGCTTTCCTATTCAGTTCTTTGATTTAGAGTCTTTTGAAAGCAATACAACTACTATCAATCTTGTCCGATTGTACATTTACCTTTATTGTTGCTTCTGAACCTGCATTTCAACTTTATGCATTTTTGCACTGCAGTTTCATTTGTGAATGGATTTGCAAGGAATTTCAGAAATATATATAAGTACTTAAATTCTAGCTGTCAAATTGCAACAGAACATGTGATTCATCCTCTGCCACTGTTCTCTGAATTATAATAATTTACTTTTATATCAGGGCATGTGCATGATAGGCAGAAATCACAAGAAAGGTTTATGGAGGCCAAAATTATTTTTTTGTTGTGTTGATAGAGTTTTGTTGGCACTTGCACTTCCAAATAAGTCTTTCATTTGAATTCTACATGGTGGGCTGCAGGCTTGTGAAGTGAGAAAAGATAGGGGTCTGTTCCGTGAACTGATGGCGTGCCATGATTCCCTAAGCTCACCTCTACTCAGGACAGAAAGGGGGTCTGAGGAGTTCTTAAGCAGATAGTATTTTGTGGAAGGTGATTAGTCACCTCTCCCAGCAGAGTCTCCTTCATTATCCCTGCAAACACACCATGATACTGTCACTGAGTTCTTGAGTCATTAAAAACATGGTACAATCTCTGATCTGGCCAAACAGATAATTCTGTTTCATTAGTACTGCTGAATAGGTGGAAATATGTGCCAATACAGAATCACTGTCCCTTTGGATCCCTTTTCATGTAATAAATTGCTGTGTTAAATTAAGAGGAGAAGAATGTGCATGGGAGGTTTTTGCCCATGCTTGCTGATATAAAATATAACTGTTTTATTTTAAAACTAGATAGCATGTTAGTCTTCTGTTATGAAATGTTAGCATAATATTTAGGAATTTTTGACAGTGTTAAGTCTGGCAGTGTGTGAAGTGGAATTGCTTCAGATAAAGTATCTGATGAATTGTTTGTGTTTGGCCGGTTATAATGCAAATCACTGCCACAAACATAGGTCAGTGTTGGTGGTGGTTTCTGTTATCAGGTCAATGACTAGTATTTAGAGCTAGAAAATAAATATTCTTAGGGAACGGAAAGGAAATGCAGTAGTTCAGAATGAGAAGAACACAAGCATGCTCTTGTGATTTTTGGTAATCAGAGAGCTTAATTAAGTGCTTGTGTGTGATGGAGTTCATTATCTCTGTATTGGCATACTTCTTAAACAATCATAAAATCTGGAGAGTTCTGTGACATTATGCTAAATTTGTTCTGTACCTTTGACAGTTCTATTCTGTGTTGATAATTATTTTTTTATCTCTGGATTCAGCAACAAAGCCAGCACTCATGCCCAAGATAAAGTTTGTCACCTTCAATGAATAGCTTTCAAAACAGGTTGTAGATATGCTATTAGTGGCTCACCTTCAGTTAGTAGGTATTATGAGAGGAAGATTTTTATCCTGGACGGGAGGTGCACAGAAACTCTGAGTATGTTTGGTCTCACAGTCGTTTTACCACTAGAGGGCTTATTTGTACAACAGTGAACATTGTTCTAGGGAAGGGTGCCTTGAGACAGCTTTCTGATGCTTCATACGGTCCAGGAAAAACAGATGGAGTTGTGACGTTCATGTGATGGCTATCAGACCACAAAGTCAAGAATATAATGAACTATCTGATTCTTCTAAACTCAGAAAATTAAATAAGAGATGATATCTCAATCTACAACTAAACATGGAGGCTGATTATGAGGAATAGATTGGAGAAAATAAGTTCAAATAGCCTGTCAAAATGTGTTTTCAGAGTTTTGCTGTTCAGCTGACTTCTGCTAAAAGCACATCTCTGACAAAACTATGCATTTTTTGGACATCAGTTGCATTGTCTTTATTTCTGTTTCTCTTTTGATTTTCATCACAGCTGAACATTTCTTCATTTTTGCAGTCATGCTAGCGTGCGCATTTCCTTGGGAATCTGTTTAGTACGGAATGTGCCTGATTCACAGTGCCAATGAGAATCCCAGTACAAGTGTCCTCTCTTTCCTTTTCATAAAGCGTGAGTTGTAATGGTAGAATATAACATCTCTTTTGGCACTTTCCAAGAGTCTCTCTTTTGTTTTGAAACATTGCTTGGCAGTTGCTTGGCTTGTCAGTACAGAATCTGTGGAGACAGCTTTCCCAAAAACTGCCACTAGATTTGGATTTTTGCCTGCATATGCACTTAAATTAATTTTTGCAAAACTGGAGTTCTTGGTCTGAGTCTCTTTTGTTTAGATACTGCAAATTCTATTTAATGATTCTTGAAATGTGCAGTTGTCATTCCAAGTTTTATGTCTGTCATTAGATAGTGTGGAATCCCTAATAAAGACAGTGCAGCTTCATATTTTCTCAGTAATCCCTAGATAAACTGTGGGATTCTTTTGGTGGGTTTTTGGGAGAGGTTTATTTTTGTTTGTTTGTTTGCATTTTAAATATAAAGTACATACAACTTGGCAACAAAACAGTTCATTATATATTGGACCTCTTGCTAGTGCTGGAAGTAGTTACACAATGGAGAGTTTAAAGGAAAATTTGGCAGGTTATCCCCCTTAAAAAAATTAAGGCAAAATGTTGTATTTTGAAACACATACACAAAAAGGAGTAATTATCTAGTTTTTATGTCCATCTTGTTCACTGATGTTTCTTTTCCAGAAAAAAATCTCTTTTTAAGTCAAATATTGCACCTCACTGCAAAACCATATTTCTGTGCAGATAATACTTTTCTCATTGCTGTAGTGGTTTGGTGTCACAGTGCTGTGGCGGAACAAGTGGTGGCGTGTATCGCGGTTCCGCTCTAGCTCGGCTCGTAACAGTTTTAGATAGATTTGTTTTTTTCTTTTTCCTCTTCCTGTTCCCCAACTGTTTTCAAAATCTGTAGACAACAGTGACTTCTCTCATAAGTATCCCTGACAGCTGTAAGACCCAGATGCCAAGTTCTGGCTCTCAAGCCTTGACCTGCTTTTGGGCTTCTTTTCTGGTCTTTTGGCTGGCTCCTCTGCTTGTTGCTGGGGCAGCAAAATCATCTCTGGAGTCGATTGATGCAAGGCTGGCTCATTTGGAATGTGATTCATTGTTGTTGATGCCACTTCTCTTAGACTTAGCTCAGGGAGAATTACGTTTATGTTTTTAATATATTCCCAGAGCAAGAATTCTTAAAATTCTCAAATTATTGTGATTAAAAATACTGACTTCTTAAGTTATCTGACTGTAAATAGAAAGTTTAGTTTTGCTTTTCTTAGAACAAAAAACAGTCTGAATATTAGCACAAGGTATAAAAAAAAAATAATCCTCCATCCCTCTACGTTTTTGTTGGCACTAGCTTTCTGGATAAAAAGAGTGATGGTATTTTCATTGTATGAAATACTTGAGTGAGTTTTTAAAGAGCAAGTTTGTCTGAGACGTGTTTAAAATGTCTTAATAGGAATGTGTTTATAATTTGAAGACCAGAATATATTGAATGTGTGTTACCTATTCATGGATTCAATATCAGTAGCTATGCGTGAAGGGTGTCTAATCTGGCTTGGAGGAGGCTCAGTAGATTATTAGAGGGAAGTGGAGAAGCAAATGTGTCAATACAGGATGCAGGGCCAGGTGACATGTCTAAACCTTGTTTTAGACAACTGGAATTTATGAAAAGAAAACAATTGATTTTTTTTTTTTTCTTTTTTAATGTCAGAAAAAGAGAAGTTTTAATGCCTAGCAAAACTGCTGAAATTTAGTATCACTGAAGTCTGTCTTAGAGTAAGAAAATACAAGTAAATGACCATTGACATTGGAGGTGAAGTACTGTCCATGTCTTCAGAAAAACTCAAAAGCAGGACCAAAATTAGCCCTTCAGTAAGGATTACATGGTTTTCCATTGGCAGAGGACGTGCAGGGTTTTAAGAAAAGCTGCTGTAATTAGATAAACATACGGAAAGGTTATCTCGATACCTGTGGTTGTATTTCAGGGCAGGAGACAAATACAGATGGAGGTTACAAACCACAGATATTAACTTCTAAATATCTCCAGAAGCACACACTATGATTTACACATCTAAATTAATTCCATGCTGTAGGTAGTTTTTAATTTTTTACTACTTGTAGTTGTAAACATTAGTAACAAAAAATAGAATAAACTTAATATTGTAAATGCGAATGCCAAGATTTTATTCTAAGTGTAATTCAGAACTGATTAGTGCTTATGATTTGTGTGTCTTAATGAGTATAAAGTTTTGCAAGACCTTGAGTGTTAAAACTTAACACACTGATAGTTTTCTTTCTGTTAGCCAATTGTAACTATATGATCCCAAATTAAAATTCTGTCCAGACCTATCTCCAGTTCTGAGATGTTCTCTTAATAGCCTAAGCCTTCATCCTCTGCCTTCTGGAAATCTTTGAATGTGGTTTCAGGTTTTGAATCTCTGAGTTGATACATATTTGAATCTAGGTTTCAGCTCTGTTTATGAAGACACGTAGCAGAACGCTGCCTTTGTTTTGCACAGGAGAGGTCTCTTTACCATTGGATGCTGTGAATGCTGGGCATTCTTTGAAGACTTGTGTCTGAGATGTGAGGGAAGTGTTCCTTTGTTTAAAGGGTTTATTTTTTTGTATTTGTGCTTTTTCATCCCAGTGTTACTGCCTCCTGCTGCCTACCAAAGAACATTGGCAGCCATTTCCAAATGCGTGCTTTCCTAACTTTATATAAACTTTTCTGCCACTCTGTGTGTGTTTGTGCTTTTTGGAGGTGTTTTTGGTCATTGCACATTCAAACCCCCAGTGAGCTTGAAGCCGTCCTAGCTGTGTGTAGATCTATTTTTACCTGATAATTGGTTTTCCTGCTTGAAGGATTCACACTTTGTAAATGAAGGTACTGAGTTGCCTGGTCCCTGCATGATGTTATTTCGTGGTGAATTGCCTTGTCTCTTGATGAAACTAGTTTATTTCAGAATATTAGCTGCAAATACCTCAAATCTACTATAGTGTTTCTGAAAGAGAAAAAAAATAAACACTTTGTGAATAGGGTAATCACAAAGTTTGATAATTACTTGCAAAACGCTTCCTGTGTGCATGCAGAGCAGAATGTTCACTGTGAGGGCATCTGATTTTTATACAAAAATAATCAATTGATACATGATAGTGTATTCTTAAAACTGGTTTAAACCAAAATTAAAGTTCAGTATTTGTGAGTTAGGAAACAGAAGTTGAGGGATGGGGTTGCTTTTACCAGAGTTAAGCAATAGTCCATGTATTGGTGGAAGGAAAATGAGGAATTGAAAGTCCTAATTTATCTGACTTAGATAATGGAACAAGTATAAATGTCTTGTTTGGGGTGTGGTCCGTTTTCTTCAGCTAAAAGCTGTCTCTTCTTCCATAGAGCAGAATGCCTGCCCACTGTGATTGACATTATTGATTTGTAGCTCTGGCTCACTTCCCCCAGCAATAAGTCTGTAGGCAGATTTCTGTTTTTCTGGATTTTGTTGCATCTTTCCTCTCATGTTTTTCTACTCTGTCAAAGGCAACATCCCAGCTAATCTGTTGTGAGGGTACAGCTATATCCATATCAGTCAAAAGGAGTCATTGTAAGTCTTGTATACTTGCATATCTAATTTGAAATGGATTAGGGATCAGTGACCTTCAAATTCTGCAAAATTGTCTTGGAATAACTAGCTGAAAAATATTTCCATGTATTCTTAGAAAATTACTGTAGGAAAAAGCTGGAGAAGGCTAGACTGCTTAAATGCATAGAAAATGCATATTTACCATCAAGTGAGGCATATACATGGCATAGTCCAGGTAATTAGCATGATGTTAATGACTGGGAGTAGCCAGGCATAGGCAGGATAGTGAATTTGATGTGTCTTCTGGATTAATCCTCAAAGTTGAAGTTTGCTGTCACATGGAAATAATTGATTACAATGCCTTTTCATATGTACAGTTATTTTGTAACTTTGCATCAGATCTTCATATGTGACACTTTGACAATGTATTTATTAAATATGCAGTTTGATCATAGCTTTGAATTGAAACTTCCATGTGTTCAATGCAAATACGTGAAATACTGGGTCAAGTGAATACACAGTCACTAAAGCAGTTCTGCAGTTCCACTTTCAGTATCAGGATGATAGTGATCAGTAGAAATCTGTGGTCAGCAAAAAGGGGGGAAAAAAGTTTGTACAGTTCTGTATAAGAATGGTTTTTCAGCCTGTTTTTCCCCAAACTGATAATTTTTCATTTCTTATTTAAAATTGTGAACATTATGTTAAAACTCTTAATTTAGTTGCATAATTATGATATTGTTCCAAAGTAGCGTACTAATGTTAGTTTAAATAAATGGCTAAAAAAAAATCTGTAAGACAGATGTATATATTTCCAGGCTGATAGTTAATTAGCCAGGTTAATAAAAAGGAGAGGTAGTATGTTTACAGCTTGTTAGCATAGTGAAAATATAGCAAGTGGGATTAAAGAGACACTTTATGGAACAGAGCTAATTATGAAAATGGAGTTTATAATGGGAAAGATAATTTTATATCCATATGTCAGTTATCTCCCTAAAATATAACTGGAAGGATTTTTAAAATTGTATCATTCTCTTTTTTTTTTTTTTTTATTTTGTGAATGTTTACTCAATAGATTGTTTTGCGTGTTTCAAAATTTTTAAGTGAACAATGCACATCCATTACTGCACTTGTTCTGAGTGGTGCTTGCCTTCACAAATACAGAACATCTTCTCAACAATGGGGTTGAAAGAAAAAGTTAATGCATTGTCATAGAAACATGTTCTTTTTGAGGGTGCTAAAGAGGATAATTCAAAAGAAGTTAACAAGCTTTTGAAGCTTTTGTCTGTTATTTCATACAATAATTTCTAATGTGTTCTAATATGAAAAAAATGTCTGGTTTTATTTAATGTGTTTTCATGTATGCTCATTTCTTGTAGCAATTGTTCTTTAACTATTTGTTTTGCATAAATCTCTCTGATTCCTTCCTGGAATACCTTTGGATACGCCTAATTAACGGTACATATTTATAGCTGTGGTCCACATCAGATAGTTAGAATATGTATCAACAAGATAGTGACTTGGGTTTATGTTACACAGTTTGTACATCCAGGAATACAACATCATTATCTTTGCTTACAGTGTTACACTGCAAAGGATTGTTTGTAGTCTTCAGTCAGTAAAGAGTTACTTTTTCTTGCAATTAGAGTTACCTCATAGCTCTTTCTCCAAAATAACTTGGAAATGCAAGATGTGTAAGAATATATAGTTAAGTGAAAGCAGCATGTAGGATTAAGTTCGTTATAATGCTTCTTTTTAAATAGCTTGAATAAATCAAAGTGTTATATGTATCTGTACCTCCAGAAAGAATATTGAAATGAGAGAGAGATAAAGTTTTACCAGAGAACTGCTACTACCTCAAAACTTGAGATAACTATCTCATTTCTATTTTGTATGACCTGTTCAAGGGTTTTTTTGTTCTTGTTTTGTGAGGTTGTTTTTTTTGTTTAAGGTTTGGAGGGGTTTGTGTGTGTTGTTGGGGTTTTTTAGTTGTTTGTTTGTGGTTTTTTAGGATTTTTTGGGTTTTATAGTTGTGTTTGAGTTTCAGCCCACAGGAAGTTAAAATGGTACATTGTTTGGCTCATTAATTATACCATTATGCTACATGAACTAAAATTCTTGCGGGCCTTCAAAGCAACCTGATCTGTTCTTGTACTAGAAATAAAAATATTGGCTAGGAACGATACTGAAGTAATCCTAGTAATATGAATCCCATACTGGTGTCATTTCTGGATTAGGCAGGCTGTAAACATTTATGATATGCGTTCCGTTGTTTTGGAGGTTGTCCTTTCTCCCTGCTGATTTACCAAGGTACTCAGAATGCAAAACAGTTTCTGCTTGTTTATCATAGAGCTTTAAATTTTGTCTGTGTTAGCGTTTTAAAAGTATTCAGGAACTTGATGGGCTTTAGAAGTTCCTGACAATTGTTTGGGAGATAGGGATTTCAGTCCTGATCAGCATTCAGTTGTTAAGTGTATTTGAATTCTGATAACTTTTAAAGTTCTATGGAACACACAAAAAGGAGAAAATAATGGCATGAAACAACAACCTCAAACTGTTTCAGTCTAGCAGAACTGTGAAATCAGTTTTCAGAAATGTTTTATTTGCAGGACTTTTGAAAAACGAAGGCAGATTATTACACTTCTTTCTTTTGTGCCTCCTTAGATATAATTGATAATTTGCATTCCTGCCCACAGATGTTTCCCCAGTGACAGGATGTTTGGGCTGCGGGAAATAAACTCAATGAAAGTTGGCTTAAAATAGCTTTAACATGTAGCTCTTTATCATCAGTGATAATATAAGTGTGATGCCAGAATAAGCAAAACAATGATTTTTGTTTCTGGAAAAGAATGTTCTGTAATGACTTGAAATAAGAAGTTCTCATCTGAGAACTTAAACAGCTTTTCACTCAATACTGACAACTTTTAAAATACTGCACACAGAAGACTAATTTCACTGTTACATAGGCACACTGGCTTGCAGTATGGTAAAACTAAGCTGCTGATCCTTTGAACCAGTAATGCATTTTAAGTGAAAAAAAAATGTTTTAAACTTGGGTTGAAGTATGTAGTGATCCTGGTATTATCTAGCATTTAGGGAAATTGCCTAAGACGAAATAAATGTTCTGACAGAGACCAGTGTTCTGTTTAATTTTCCATTTGCAGGCATGTTTTCTCCTTTTGAGTTAAAGTATGTGGGAAAATGTGTATGATGGGTTTAGAATTTGGTCCAGGGCAATTAATTTATTTCTTCTAATTATCTGTTACAAACTCATCTTGTGGTAAACAATAAAGTTCTTGTGAACTTAAAATACTCTACTTTTATAGTGCAGCTAAGATACTATTTTAAATCCCAACTGTGGGAAGCAAACTTTGGAAAAAAAATTACATAAGCAGACAGGATGTCATTTGCTCTCCTTTTCCTCTGCTTGACACTGAACTGGCTCTGCAAGTCTCCTGTGTATACTCAGGAGTACTTTGAGCCAAATGTTTCAATATTTATATCACATGCAAGCAAACAAAAACAAAACTGGCAAAACAACAGAGATGGGAACCCCAGTGGGGTTAATTTAGCTTCCTCTGCAGTTCAGATTTAATGTATTTATTTATTAAAGCAGAGTTTGCTCTTCTTATCTGAACGTCTAAAAGATACTTTCAGAACAAAATCATGGTTGTGCAAGTCCATCTATTTTTAAAGGAACCTAATGATGAAATGAGAGTTGTTGGGTTTAATCAGTGCTGTCAAAGTTCTTTTGAAATAGTTGCTAAGAGTTGTTACTGTTTGTAGGTTTTTTAAGATGCTGTTAGGATGAATACAGTGAGGGATGCACTTTATGTATAGAGGAAATTTTAAGGTTAAAAAACCATTTTGATGTAAACAGTTTCATTGATCAGTTTCCTTCTAGGAGTGATGCACAGTGATCAGGCTGCAAGGAATACTTGATGTGTTTTCAATTACGCTTTTCAAAATGTTTAACGAATGGAAAGACTAAGCCTAATATACAGATACAACCTCTGGTATGAGTGGTCCTGAAGAAGCAGTTTGCTTAGAGGTATGCCATGGGAAATTACCATTATCCACGTCTTTTCTTTGGCATCTCCTTCCAGAGGCAGGATGTTGCATGTTTCTACACACTGTTCTCAGTAGCACAATAGCATTTATTTTCATAACCTTCTAAAAGCAGCTTTCATACTTTTCAGTTTTGAAACCACTATCAAAGGGGCAGATAGAGAGAGAAGAAGGGCAAGTCTGAGGAGACACAGAAGGTGAGGGCAAAGATACACAAAGCAAAGCTTCTCCACAACTAGTTTTCTAGATGATCTGCAGTCTGTCACTGCTGTCAGCACCAACTTGTTCAGTGTGTATGGTCCTAGACAGGGCCAGGTGGGGTTTTTCATGGAGAGTTGTGCAGGCAGAACAAAAAAATGGCACCTATTTCAGTGAGCAGGAACAGTCAAAAGAAGATCAAACGTGAAGGGAAGGACAATAAGCCAGGGAAATCACCACTGTGCTTTTGCAGGAGCAGCTGCCTTTCCCCAGACAGTTGCACTGAGCAAAAGCTGAGCACTATGGGCTTAAGAAAGCCTAAGCACTGGTGCAAAGTGCCTGATGACAGGGGAAGAAGCAAAATATACACAGGGAGATGCAGCTGAGGACAGAAGAGAATTTAGGCTCCCTGAGGAAAGGCTAGGGTTGCTTGGAGATGGTAGGATCTGAGTAGGATGCTGTGCAGAAGCATCGGGTAGGAAATCTTTCTGAAAAGTTGCGGAGTTTGCATTTTCTTACATTTAGCTCCGAATTCCTCAGAATGAGTGAGGCTCCTCCTGAGATCTCAAACAACACACTTTCAAGCCATTTTCTCAGTCTCTAGTGTCTTCTTGACTTTTGAACTTCATTGGTATGGCTCTGTTGCTGTTTCTTGTCAATGACAAACTTGGCAGTTGTGGTCCACCATGTTCTTGAAGTTAAAGGGGCTGATTCAAGAATAGGTTGTCACAAAAGCTGCACAAAGTGCTGAGAGCAGTGGCTCAAACAGTGTCCTGTATGGCAGCATTATGTGGCTATGCATTGGCTGCTTCTATTACTATTAATAAGTTTATGTGCATAAGGGAATGGATGCTGAAAAATTCTAAAAAATTATGCAAATAATAATTCGAACAGTTAAAAATTACTGTTTGGAAAACCTCTGGTGATCTCTCCCACTTGTCTACCTGAAGGGATATTCAGTAGTAGAAAAAACAGTTTATGGTTACATGCGATAACGTAATTCCCTTGTACATCTTGAAGTCTTTATTTAAAAAGTGGAGACTGGTGTAAATGTTTGAAAGCATTAAATCGTGCTAAATACTGTCGGATGTCTACCTAACAGTATATATTTCTCCTGTAATTTGACAATGATCATAAACTTTGAAAAAAAGTAGATAGTGATTAAGAAAACCTGACCTAAACAGAGTGGACAGATGCTTATTGTGGCCATGTTTGGGAGCTAATGTCTGAAAGGACATGAAAGGAGATGATAAATATTACAGTGGAGTTACTCTTTGTCAGGTATTACTCTGTAATAAATGATGTTCCTGTAATTTTCTCTTGCTACTTGTAGCAGCGTAAAAAATGATTTAATGAGGAGTCTTGCTTTGGTTTTGAAAGGAAAAATCCTCATGGAGATAGTGTTAGAAACAATGAACTGCCTTTTGGAATGCTTGGTCATTTCTCCTGTACCTCATCCTGCAGTCTCTGTAGTGCACAGTGCAGAGTGAGGTTGGAAAATGCACGTGGCTTTCTTGGTGTGCAGTGAAGAGACAGCTGTGTTGCTAAGCTTTTGCTCAGGCTGAAGAGAATGCTATAAAATATTCTTTAGCCAGAAACATGATGACCTTCTGCAAAGCCTGGAAGGTCGACTGATACTGCTAAAACTTGCAATTATATAAATACACAGACATTAATTCAAAAAAGAAATCTATAACCTCTTATTCAGCTGCCTAAGATTATTTTAGGGTAGGTAAAAATGTTATATAGAAATTTATGGTGCTTTCATATATAAACTGAAAATTTCTAACTGAAAAATTGCTGCCTACCCTGCAGACAGCCTAAAATTAATTTCATCCTTCTGTTCTTACCAAAACTCTATTTATGTTAATTACTCCCTCTAATGTTGTTTCATGATTTTTGTTGAAGTTCTGTGTTCTCTTCTTCCCTTCATGGTGGAGTTGGACTTCAAACCTTACTTGAGTTCCCTTCCTCCCTGGTTATCCAAGTGACTGCTGCCTTTGTTTCTATGCCTATTTCTCTATACAGTGCTGATGTCTTAGCCTTCAGAATTTATTTGAATTTTTTCGAAGATTCGGTACTCTCTCCCTCAGGTTGAGCAGTATTTTCCCAGGCTGTTGGAATATATGCTTCATAACTTGTTCCTTACCTTCATTAAATTCATATATATACTGCTTTCTTAGCATTTGATTCTTGTGGTCACACTTGCTCTATTCTGCATAGGAGTGTTACAGTGAGGGACCTGGAAGTTTTCAGGGCTCTGCAGCAGCCCTGCTGGCTATTGGCATGTCTTGTCTAAAATTCCTGTAGTATTGCTAGAGATGTGGCTGAGTGAAAAATAAAGGAGAATGAGTTTCTGGAGTGGTAGCTTATGCTGTCCGTGGTGAATGGGACAAGTAAACAAGGCCTTACAGTGTGGCATCACCTATTGCTTTAGAGTGCATGTAGTAGAGTTTTGTTACAATAGGCAAAAGTCTTTCATGAAAATGTTTAAGTCATAACCTATAATATTTTGGTCTTTGACAGTGCATTAATTACTTCTGTTAAGAAATATACTGCTATTGTACAGACTTTCCACTATTTACAAGTGTGACATAATTCAGACTACTTGTATGTATTTCTTAAAAGCTCAGCTTTGTATATGCATGGCTTTTTCACATGATTTTTGCTCCAAAACTTTACTGGATGATTTTTTTTTGCTTCAGAACTGTACTTCCTTTTTCCTGTGGAAGCTAAACATTAAGATCTGAATGATGCATTCATGACATTTGTTGAAGTAAACATGGGCAGGATGTCAGGCAAGACTCTTGTGTGATATTTGGAGGAACAGAGAACAAAATGAGTTGTTTGGAGTCTATTTTGTGAAAAATGGAAGGGCCAGTCTCTTAAAATCACTCACTCTGCAGGTTACCTGTCAATTAGTGGTAGTTTTCAGAAATGAAAAACTGCAAATTTGTTAGTTCATTGTCTCTTTGCTTTCTAAATAGAACAATAACAATTTAATTTCCGTATTTGGGATTTTGTTTTGAAAAAGGAACTAGATAGAGAGGAAATTGAAGGATATGAAAAATATTTGATTATTTTAAATAGTGGAAGTGTTTATATGCTTCTTACATAAGACAGCCTGCACTGTCAGCCTGGAACTTTTCTACCTTTATTATGTATTTGGTAGATTTCAACTACTAGGAAACTGCTGATCTGACAGATGAGAATTTTTTAGTTCTAACTTTTTTACCAAAACAACTGTAAAACTTGAGTCTCAGTAACGACAAATGCAGTTTTAACCTCATTTTATATGTTGGAATGATGGTTTGATGGACTTCCCCTGAGTTTTGTCTTCACTGTTTGCTTTAACTGCCCATGTATTAATTCAAGAAAAAAAATATTACGAGATGTGTGTCTATAGCTTCAGGTGAAATGATACAATGTTCTTCTTTAAATACGCTACAGTACTTACTAAAATACAAAATAATTTGGCATAAGAGCTATCTTAGGACTTATTAACAGCTGCATGGTTATTTTACAGTTAAGTATGATTGCTTCATCCTGTTTAAGAAGATTATCTTCTTTTTGTTTTTAAAGCTCTATCACTTCTCCTGGCTAAAGATAGGAGGAAGACTATTTAAATTTCTGATTATACTGTAAGGCTGCATGAGAGCTTAGTAGAAATTCAGATGATTTTAATGAAACGTCTATAGAATCAAGTGCATTTACCCACTTTAATGCTACTCCTTTACCAAATTGATAATTTACAAATGGGTCTTATTTTGGTAGGAAAAAAGTGACTAATGGATGTGACGAGAGCTTCATGGATTTTTTTAATGGATCATGCTCTGCTTTCAAAAGTAGATCAGCCTTAAGCCTGTCAGTCTTCACAAATATCCAAGTATCTCTGTCCCATGCACACACAAATACAGTTCTAAAATGTGAATTGTTATCCTTAGCAGTTGAAAAATTAACTTTTATATAGCTTTTCCCATTCTAAATTTATCAACTTCTGGGGATTAAAATGAGTACACTCAATGAACATGCACGGATATCCCTTTTCTCGTGTTGCTATACCTAGGGCTTGTGCCTGAGAGATGGTAATCACTGTATCACACAGCAGTGCAGTCAGAGTTACATATATTCAACATTTCTTAATGGTGCTGCTTATAGTATATTCATGTCTGTTTCAATCTAAAAAAAAGTTTGTGCTATAACTAAACAGGATGTTTAAAGACAGATAATAGATAAGAAGTTTGGAAAAAGAAAATATGTAAATCAAGGTTATATACGGAATCATCTACGTCAGGCATCTGTTTGTGTTACTATTTATTTATTGTTTCCTATGAATTTAAGGAAGTTACCCATAGAAAGGTTCAGTGAAGGTTTTGTGTAAAGTTTTAACAAAGGAATAGGGAGTATGGACAAGTGTATGGATTACCCTACATGAAAACAGGGTCCTTCAACAGAAAAAGTGGGCCTAGTTTGATTTCATAAATACAGATTAGACTGTTGAGATGTACGGGTTTTAATTTCTGTACAACTCTGCAGTGGGAAGTGACATTTAAAGTATAGCTGAATAGCTAAATTAAACACCCTTGCATGTATTCACCTTTCTCCTAGACTCTGGTAGTTAGTAGAATGTAATTGGCTATGTTTGTTGTAGGGGATTAGGGGATGCTGAAAGGCAACAATTCCTTTTCTCTCTCTCTCTCTTTTTTTTTTTTTTTTTTTTTTTTGGTAAGACTTGCTTAAGTCAGATCTTAGGAAACCCATGCATCAGTTTGTGGCGCAAAGGGAAGATAAATGGTTACTAGAAAGCCCAGGTCTGGACCAAGATCTTTATATGGCCCACAGATGTACTACAGTGTAGAGAGTAGTTGAATTGGCCGAGAGAAAATAATTAATAAAATGTTCTTGTTTATCTGAACAAAAGCAATTCCGCATCCACATTTGCTGATTGCTGGTTTCTTGACAGGAAATACAACAGAAAATACCAGAGGGTCTTACCTTCTGTGGCTTCAGTGCATCTTTATGATCCAGATAGTCATTTGTAAACTTGTTAGGATCTGCAACAAGTCATTTATGCGTGTGTTAGAAAAATCTCTTGGATTGCTAATAGTTACATTTTATGAAATGGTAATAATACAACCTAAAATTGTTCAAGGATATAATTAATAAATAAAAAGGAAATACTTGCAAGAGAAACATTAGTGTCTACAGCTTTTTATAGCTTTTAAGAAAATGAAGACTGAGTTCTAATCCATATGGAAAGGGAATGCTGCTCGTCTATTTAAACAATGCCTAATGATTACATGGGCAGCCTCTGGAATTGTGCAATAAAAGTATCTCCTGGGATTGAACAGTTCCAGATGTTTAATCATTTGTGTGTGTCTTCTTTTACAATGTTATTTCTATGACTGATTTATTCCATAGAACTGTTGCTGAGTTCTGAGTACAGTATGGATGAGGACTAGCACAGAATGCCATGAACCTGAGGATTCAGTAGTCCATGATGCCCAGTTACCTCTGTGATTTAATACTCTGGGCAATTATCTTTACTTAACTATAGGGTTACTGTGACACTTCATGTATCAAATATTTTTATGCTATTTGAATTCTTCTTCTTCCACTAAACCAAGAAGAATGAAAGAGAAAGCTGAAACTGTTTTGTGTTAATTATTTACTCCCATGAAGCTTGTTGCTAGTTACTTTCTTGTTTTCAAAGTAGATATGGCAATCCTTTTAGAGTTGTGTAATGCAATTTTCAATATAGACCTGAATGAATTATTCAAAGTTATCCCTCACTTCGGAAAGGAAAAGATAGTTCAATTTCTCATAAGCATTTTAAGGAGGCTCCTTGATGGCTTTATGCAAATTCCAAGTCTTTCATAAAAAAATTCAGTCTACAAAATAAATTGTTCATGGAAGCAGCAGATTACCATTTTAATTCACATATGCTTTATTTCCTGTATTTATTTCTGCTGTCAAAAACTTCCATTCATCTATGAAAACAGAGTCAGGTTACTAGAGCTAAAAATGAAGTATCTTCACAAATTGTAGTTGCTTGGAATACCACCTGAATTCTTGTAGGGCGTTCCTTTTCACTTTTGTTTTTTTCCGTTCTGATTGCATATCAAAACACATTTGTGTGTGTCTCATGAGTTGTTCTCATTCTAAAGTAGGGAACTAGTTAAATTTCCATTTCATTGCTTCTCGGGTGTCCTAGGCAGCTAGCTTGATCTCCTTTCCAGTTAATCCTAGAATGGAAGTATAAAATATCTCATAATTTAGGAACTGACAGAAGAAAGGATGTTGTCTTAATCTCATGCCTTTTAGAGCATCACAGGTGCATATCCACTTTAGAGGTTCTTATACAGTTACATTTCCCTCCTCTTTGAAAAGTTCCCTTATTCCATATTTTCCTAACTGAAGTTCAGAAGACTGTTAAGAAGTGTTGAATCCCTTGGCTTGTTAAAATTACTTCAGGGTACAACTAAATATGTATTATACAGCAGCCTATTAACAGCGTAAAGCTATATGATAAATTAATTAGTTTCTTGTGCTAACCCCCTTAAATCCCATATAAGCAATCCTTCATTTATTTATTTTTTAAAATGTATATTAATGTTATATGAACTCATAGAATTTTAATTTAGGCCATTTTTTAAGCACCTCCAAGATAACTGTATTTTGCAAGGGCTATATGATTCCTGCTGGAGATTGACATAATCTTGAATGGTTTGATCAATTTGTCTTCCTTTGTTGCTTTGTCTTTGTACTGAGCCCTTGAAGTGAAGGTGGGCTACCTGTACTCGGGTTCACAGATCATTATAGGAAGTGTTTTATCTTCTGTATGAGTGCTCTCTGCAGATTTGATGTCCTTTCTTTGAAGTTCTCCTTTTCAAATACATTGAAAAGCTTGATTCCTTTTAGAAGATGATAAGCAGAAGCAAAAATGGACAACAACAGAAAAATCCCACCACTTCCATTACCCAGGAGCTACCTATTTCAAAATAAATCTGTTTGGCCCTACAAAATTCTAGATTTGACTGAAAATGCTCTTCTTGTGAAGAACTGACATTGCGCAAATTGATGCAGCACAGGGTCAGCTGTTTTTGTTCTCTAAACAGCAAATGCAATTCTGCATCATCAGGCTTCTTTTTTGTGATAACAGGATATCTAGGTCCTGTATCTTACTGAAAAATTGATATAAAACATAAGTGAAATGCTAAACTTGTTTTGGAGTAATTTATGAGGAGAGACTTTGAATTCTTGACCTGATTGTTCATTCTGCACTTATCCCAGTGGTTCATTTCTGCTGCCATAATTTTCAGTCTGTTCTCACGGCTCATGTCAGAGAAAAGACAATTTATCTCAGTGTTAATTAGGTGATTTATGTCTTTTGAAACATAAGAAGTCTGATTTCTAAGAGTTTATTATGTTATTATTCTTATATCTTGCTTTTTTTTTTTTTACACTTCACTTTGAAGTAAAGAGAACACAGGCTTTATACATTTGGTAATTCTTTAGTTAGTACCAATGTGCTGATCTGTTGAGGCACTTTCAGCTCATCAAATGAAAGAATGTTCCTTTGCTATTACAGTAAAACTACAAAGTTTGCCAAATGACATTTGCGCTTGTGAAAGTACTACACATAAGTTTTGAAAATGGGTATCTTGCATAGAACACTTCATGCACAGAAAAAAATATTGTTCAGGTTATAGTACTTTATTTGTATTGAACATTTCTAAACATGCCAGGTTTTAAAGCCATAAAACCCCTCAAGTTTTCTTAACACTGATGTGAATTCCATTATGCTTTCAGTTTTTGTCTCTTAAAAGTTTGAGCTGGTAGTATATTCTCTTAAAAAAACCAAACCAACCCCCCCAAAAATTGATGAAAATTATGCTTTTATGTACATAAGTTGCAAAAATGGTGACCCTTAGTACCTTCTTTCAAGCATAAATTGCACCATTTAAGAAAAGAAAAATCAGCTATTTTGCATTTGACCATCTTCAGTTTCTTGTCCTTCATTGTCTCCCTAAATGTAGGACCCTTCTATTCCCTTTGATCTCTCACTTGTATACTTTAATCATATTACCCTTAATTTTTTTTGGTAAATAAAGGCTTCTTTACTCTGTCACTGTGATTCTTCAGTCAAAACCTCAATACATTGGGTTTTTTTCTGCAAGCATTTCCCATTTTTACAGCATTGCTCTGGAGGTGGGGAATCCTAAATTTCCTTTGCTTTTCCAGTACTAGTCTCATCAATATCAGAGCCAAAGTAATTTTGCTGTCTTCTCCAGATTCCTTTGTTTGCCATGTTTAGTATAATACTTCCATGTTTCCAAGGAATAATATCCAAATTATTATTAGACAGTATCCAGATCTCTTATTTTGAGTTGCTGCTTCTGAGAACAGTGATTGCCCCATTCTGTCACCTGACCCTTGTAACCATTTGTGGGAACAACTTTTTCACTTGGTTGTTCTTGCTTTTGTGTGGTCAGTGAAGTTTGCCTTGCTTGTATGTGGTCAGTGAAGAAATGTGGTACCTCTGCTTCAGCACCTTGGTTTCTTCAGAATTTATTGTTGCTAAGCACCAATAGGGTGTTTTTTCTGAAATTATTTTATTTTTTTCCCAAACCATCAAGATATGAATATTCTGATCAACAAGTACTGTGGTTTGAGATGGTTCATGTGCTGCTGCAGAAAAGGTACAGCCTTACTAAGATGGTATCCTTGAGCTTTATCATACGTCTCATTTTTAGGCCTTTTTAATTCATATGATGCTGTTTAATCAGAACTTTCTGTAAATTCAAGTCACATGTTTTCAGATGCTCTATGTATTCTACATCAAAATTGTTTATCAATCAAGTCTTATAGTGTTCTCAAGAAGCAATATTATGCTGATACAAGTTGATGGGCATTAATTGTTGGTTGTTAGTGGTGACAAGAACTTTTAACTGAGGCATAAACCAGGTGGTGATGGTGTAAACCTTCTGTGTTGTGCTCTTTGTCTGTATATCAAATTCTTCTTGGGGTACTTCTGTTTGTATATGCATTCTTTCTGATCTTTCCTAGTTAGCACAGTGTGTCATGAAAACAACCACTACTCAGGAGTGAGGACATTCAGGAAACGTAGTTGTGGTTATAAATACATGGAAAAAAAAGATTTCTGTTGCAGAAACAAGACTTGGTCTAATAATAGAGAACAACATAACAGAAACAGTCTTCTTACTGTTCCTTTTGACATTCATGAGCTTTCAGGCAAGGGACTCTGAGACTGGGCGGGGTTCTTTGGTATCTGTAGGTACTCATTATTGTGGTGGCCATACCAAGTTTACTATTTTAAGTATAACTGTGCTCGCCAATGGATGTAGGACCCTTAAAAACTCCTGATGTCATTACTGAATGCAGCATACTGTTGACAAGTCCTTGATTTCACTTCAAATAGTTCAACCTCCTCTAATATGCCATTGTGTAAGCTATAGCATTTTTAGTTTTGTAATTTCATGGTTTTTATTAACTTGGAAAGATGCTTAAAAGAAGACTACATTGGCATTGAAGTGGATTTTTAGAAAGTCCACAGAAATAGAACAAAAACTGAAATAGCTGGAAATCATAAATTTATCCATCACTGGGATACTTTTATTTTCTTAAGAGCAATTGAAACAGTTGTACTGGGATGTATAGCAGGGAGAACTTACCCTGAAGCCCCAGAAAGGAATCAAAAAGACGAGACCATTCTAGTTCTTATCACTTTCTAAGTGCCAGAATGGTGCATTGATGCTGTGAGCATACTTTTGATACTCTGTTTCTGTTTCAGTTACAGGCTAATTTTTTTTTCCATTTAGTTCAATGTCAACACAATAGAATATATTCTTTATGGATATGAAGTCATGTCTTTTGGGTATGAATTAAATAAGTGAGTTGGTAATACACAGGTTTAATTGGAGATTGGCTTTGAATTGTGTTTAAAAGAAGGAAAAAAAAGGATTTTTTTTTCTCTCTCTTAGATAGATTAAACCCTCTTCTTTGGTTTCATGACAGGGTAGCAGGTATATGTGTCAACATAACCAAACTCCAAATGCCTGTTACATTTCAGCATTGTTGAGAAGCTCTTATATAGCATTTTAGAACAAATGTGCAGCTTCTCAAGAAAGTTACTCTTTATATATTGTATGGTAGTTATGTTTTCTCTTTCACTACATTTTTTCACTAGGGTTTCTTGTTAAAAAGATAACAAATATGACATTGTCAATAGTTCAATTTATTCTGTGCACACAAAGCAGGACTGTCTGGAGGTGACTATTCAGCATCCCAGTAGGCTCAGGAACCTTGGACTAGTCTCTTTGATGACAGCAAGATCAATGTTGCTGCTGAAGCTGTCGAGTGTGTTCAGGCTGTAATAATGTCTGCACCATTAATTACCAGCAGAGTTCCAGAAACACATTGTATGAGGTGTTTGGTAAGGCTGTACATTTGGTGGGTTGCTGGATTTTAGGAAAGGGAAAGGGAGGAGCACTTACTAAATGAAAAGTCTAGACTCCTGTCTGCAGCAATCAGTTGTCTGTCACCTATTTGTATATTCATAACACATATCTCTAGCATCATCATTTTTCTCATCTGTCACTTCAGAGCAACAAAGCAGCAGCAGCAGTGCCTGAGACGTGGCATTTTTAACTACTGGAGCAGCAGAACAAAACACGCAGTCATTCCCAATTGTACCAGGCTTCTTTTGTCTTTATGAAGGTAGAGAGGGATATTCAGCGTCCTAAATGTTTTTCCTAGATTAAAGTATGTAGGTGTTTCTGTTCTTCTTCAGCTGTGATTTTGAACACACCTCCCGTGCTTTGTTGTTTTCAAACCTGTGGCACTGCATTATCTTTTGAATACAAAGGCTGTCGTCCACACTGTTTGGTTATGCAGCTGCTTTCATGACCTGTATGGCTGCTAGTCAGACTTGATTGACAATGTTTCCTCTTAGACATGCTAGACAGGGATGCACAGGAGGCACTCTTAAAATTTAAAGTACTTTCTGACGCCAGCCTAAAGCACTTTGAAAAGAAAAAAAAATCCCCATAGCATTAATATTGTTCTTGGGATGGGAAGTAAAACTGAAACAGTGTTTGGAAATACGAACTTCCGAAATAGTTGAAGGTGACTGATACCTGTATGCCCAAAATAAATTCCAGAAGAACTCATAGATTATATCCTATATATGCATTTCTGCAGTGGTTTGTTCCATGCTCTTAAATGTTGTAAGATTTGTGTCATGAAGCATCTGTAACTCTTACTATATAACACTTCATCTCATAATTAATAAAGACTATTTTCTGTTAATCGCATGTCAAGGGTTTATTTTCAGAAAGTCCGAGTATGTATATTTACCTCTCCACCACAACAAAGTGAAGGAAAAGAAGACTGTAGATGCTAGTTCTTGTGAGGAGTATTTTGGTTTTCTGGTAAGCACATGATAATGATTCTAATGTAATTCTCCAGTGGAATAAAGGCTCCTTGTCCTGCGTCTTCTCTGAAAAAAGCCCAGCCCCTCTTTTCACTCAATGCTATTCCAGCAGATTGTGTCATTAGCTATTGAACTGGTTTTAAATAATAACACCTTTTATAAGGAATAAATAATAATACCTTTTATTTATTTCATGCCCCAAATAATCCATGTGTATGGTTTCATTTCCATGAAAATCTATGAATTCAGACTTGATTCCATCAAAGACAAAGGTTCTCATTCTGCTACCAAAAAATATCAGGACTGCTGTGTACATACAGACGTTACTAATTTCAAAGATAAGTGTGACCCAAAGTCTTCAGATGTAGTTTGGGACTACATCTTAAACACAGTACAGTGGAAGGATGAGTATATGTGTGTTAACATAAGGTATTTTTATAGTTAGGAAAGATATCTTGGAAGGACTATTTCTTTGGGTTTTTTTAACCTTCTTTCCTATCTCTGAAATACAGAACTTCTTAGTTAATGAACTGTAAAGTGGATGTGTCCTGCAGGGCAATATTTTACCTGAGAGAGATGATGAGCAGTCAGTGGTGTTTGGACTATGAATTAAGCATTTCCCACACTTAACCAGAACACCTGATCTCCTGAGTGCTGGCCGTGAGTCCCTGGTCCCTGACTTCAGATTCATCAGTGCTTCCCTTCTTTAAAGACTTAAAAACCCCCAAAACATAAAATGTGAGTGTTGTTAAATTAAAAAAAAATTCCTAATTTCCCCCCTTGATGGGATATTAATTTTTGTTTGGCCTTGCTAACCTGTGATTTTTGTGATATAGAACAAATAAATGATGATAATATGTATCATGTCTAGTAGAGATTATACTTTCAGTTTCTGCTGAAGTGAAATACTGACAGTTTAAACACCCTGAGACAAGCAGTGATTTATTTCTGAGCTTCCAGACCATGGAGGACAGTGAGTTCTTGAGAGGAAAAGGAGGCAAAGTTGGTAAGGCATATTACCTGACACAAGGAAGGAAAAACTGCTACCATTGCTTCAGAAGAGGCCCTGTCCTAGGCTTTAATTAATCCTGTAACAAAAGCAGAAGCAATGAGATAGGAAATGAATTTTTAAAAATAGCATGCAGAATAATTAGGCATTTGGTCTTCACATCTATCCATGTTGATTTGCCATGTTAGGCAACTGGAGTCCAGGATTCCTGTCTCTCTTGCTGATTATCCCTTTCCTGGAAAGTGTCACTGTTATGAATTTGCTCTCTGCCCCAGTTCCTTGATCTGAAAAATGCAGATAATGTTTGCAAACCAGCTGAATCAGTACCTGGGGATGGGAGGTACCCCACTGGTACATTGTGAGCATGTGCTGTGATAGCTTCTTGTTAACTCCTGAAGAGGTTTAAAGATGAATCTCTGGTCTTGGCTTAGTTCAGATGAGCCTGTTCATTTTATTCTAAATGATCAAAAGCCGCTTTGTTTTCCATATGATGTTATCTCGGATTGAGTTACTTGAGCACAGAGAGGTTTCTATTTGTTTTTATTTCCTCCAGTGAATGCAAGGTCAAAAGGATTGAAGTAGCTTCCAGCTATGTTATGTAGTTCTAACTTGTGTAATAGTCTTTAGAAGAGTGCGGCTTTTTTTTTTTGTGATCAATCCGATCATAAACACCTGCAATTTTCAAAACAAGTAGAAAGATGCCTCTGTTCTCAGGTCCACTAGAGAAGGATGAAAAGTCTTTCTGAGTTACCTAAAGATTGGCAGGATTTAAACAGAAAAGTCCTTTAACCAAAAAACATTAATTTCACTGGAGGAATGACTCAACATTAAAATGAGCAATAGACAAAATAATTGTAATACACAGGCAAATAAACTGAGTAACATGTACTCATCCACCCCCTACCATCTATTTTCTTTTTCCAAGGAAGAGAAAAAAGTTTTAGGCTTTATAAGTGCTGTGGTAACCACATTACAGTGATTTGTATAGCTGGGTTAAGATTCTTCAGTGTCCTAAGGTGTTTTTTTAGTTAAGAATTGTCACTACTGAGGGAACATGTTTAGCTTTATCATTAAACGGGATGTACCACATAACAAATCTTCTAGCTTCTTGCTTACCATCAAACATGGACAGTGTCCCAACAACTTGGGTATAATTTAGTCTGATAGCTGAATCCAAATGTAAAGATAAAGCTTCAAAAATTTTGTGAGAGCTTAAAAGAGTTTATCAAAGAAATAAAATGCTGGAGCCTAGTTCTGTATACAGGACATGTTTGATATATTTTTTTAAAGCTTTGTTATACTGCTGCAGTAGGAGAGAGTTAATTTGTATCAAATTTTACAGTAACTTCAACCTGGCAAAACTGTCAGGTTTTTTTTGGTTTTTTTTAATGGTGATATTGTGCTTGGTGCATTATTACTAAAATCTGATAAATTTTGTTACAAACATGTACTTCATCTGCTCATCAACGTTGTCAGAGAACTTTAATAAGTAAGGGACCTTTTAGTGCAAACAGTTCAGTACTGAAATCTTGTGAGCATCATTAAATTTAAAAGTAAAATACTTTGTCTTGGTTTTTTTAAGCTTCATGAAAACACAATATTAAAATACTTCATAAGCAGCACAGTGAATAAGACAGAATGTTGCACATTACTATAATTCTGGTAAACCAGAAGGAGTGTTGAATCTCCACAGTTTCAGTCTGTATTTGTGTATACCCAGATAATTTACCATTTTTTAGCCTTCAGTAGTGTTTGTTCAAAATTAGGTAAGTGTGGTGGATAAAAACAAAATTATTTTTCAAGGTTTATATTTTAGAAACGTGGGATGTAACCAGTTGTGAGTTTAGACTGGAAAAAGCTTTTTTTTACGAAATGGAAACATTCTGGCTTGATTCTACAGGAATGCTGATGTTAGTCACTTGTTTTGCATCATCTTTTTTTTCTGTCAAAGTAATCACATTTATCTTTTCAGAATTAGGTGTTAAACTGAGTGAAGAGGAGAGGCTAGAATTACTGATTGGTATTTATTGTAGAGATTAGGAGAGACAGAAAGGTGTTTACTCATTAGAAGAGTGTGATGGTTCACTGAGCTCCTTCTGTCTCGGAGGAATTCTGTCACACTTGGATAACGCCATGGTTTGATTCATGTACAGTCACTGTAAACAGCATTACAGCTCTAGATTTTATCATCCCTTGATGGTGTGTGTGCGTTCCTCTGAGAGACAAACAATATGGAGCCACAGTGATTTTAAGGTGGCTCTGTACTTTTTCAGAAGCAGTGCCTTGAAGTACTGAAGTACTGTCCTTGAAGCTTTCACTGGAGTCTTGGTAGTGTTGTTTGTATGTGTCTGTGACATGGGTAAGGTTACATCTGGTTTTCATATGGAAGGGCATGTAAATCTTAAATAACATATCTGCTGGGGACAGTGCACACGTGAGAAAATGAGAAGTTTACTTCACTAAGCTTTACTTTGCTTTTTTTTTTCTGTGCCTGTAATTAAAGCCGCAATATTTTCATTAGCTCTTTTTTTCCCCATCATACCAAAAATGAGTACTGAACTCTTAAAGTAACTTAACTGGAATTTATTTCTTCATTCGTTAAAAACTGCAAAGCTTTTTTTTTTCCTCTCATAATTTAGTGCAGAATTGTAGATTTTTTCCTTGAACTCTTCTGACCAATGAAATCTTTAGAGTTTTTCCTCTTATTTTCAAATTTTCTTCACCACAAATTTGGCCTTGTAAATAACAAATAACTTTGTCATGTCATACAAATCAGCTTAAGAGCTCTTGTTATGGAAGCCAAGTATGTGTAGTATTTCCAAATCTAGTGGAAATGGATAAGTGGGCCTGAGTCCAGACTATTTCTGCTTTGTCTGTAAAATGCTTCTTTTCCTCTTTCATCATTGTATCTGCCACCAGAGCACCTGCCTGGAACTACTCAAAAGGAATTTCCTTTCTGCATTGCACTCAAACGTAGGACACATTTTCACCTTTTATTTTCCTTTTGTTCTCCTGTATTTCTTTCTGTATTTTTAGATATTTTGTTGGAGCTCAAATATGACATTTCCTTGCGGGAAGGGTCTTACTGTTGCTTTCTAATCCAGCATTCATGACCTTAGTCATCACTATCAAAACTGAGCTGTGATGGGAGAGAAATTTGGCCTAAACATACATAAAAAAAGCATAAGAAAAAATTAAATGGCAAAATAAAATACACCTGTTTAAAGCTGGTTTAGTCTTTGTCTAATGAGCTTTCTGTTTTTAATTTTGCCTTGAAAATGAATTTATTTCTTAATTTTAATTTTTCCATTCTGCAAACAAGATGGCAATGTAGGTAGGAGTTTCATTTTCTGGATGAATCTGTTTTCACAGTTTTATTTGTATAAAGTCTGCTAGAACAAAGTGAACATTTTTTTAATGGAATCTGTAGTGTTAGGTAAGACAAAGAGGATGAAAGGAATAATTTAATATTTCTGAAGTTATTGGTTAAACCTCATGGGAAATCCTGGCCTCATTTACAAGAGTGCAGTACTATTGGCTTATTGACCCGAAGCACTTGAAATAACTGTCTTAAACATCTCATGCAGAGGCTGGATTCTCCAGCTGAACTATCTGGGCATGAAGTAATAATGTTATAGCTAATAATATACAAATGTTAAAAAAGAAAAGAAAAGTCATTTGCATCCTCAAGAACTAGACTAGTCCTAGAATTTTTAGGACATGAGGCTGATGTGCTGGGGTAGCTGTGCATCCAAGTTGTTGATAAGATTATACAGAATTGTCCTGAAATGGGCAACTATAGATTTCAGCATTTTAGTGTACACTGCACTTCCAATTCACTGCACAGCACTGGAAAAGTGGATTAACCTCAATCTTTTCTTCAGCAGGAAGAACAATTGGCTCTTTTATAACAGATGGTATGAATAGTTCAGTTTATGATGCAAGTTCTAAGTGATTTTATAATGCTGTAATCCCTCTTCCAGTTTAAGAGATGGAGTAGTATGCAACAACCCAGTAGGTAATCAAGAAACTGGCATTTGGGATTGCTGAAGACTAATGAAGCTTAAAATGTTTGCATTTGACTTGTTGATGGGAAATACTAAAATGGAAATACTGATGGCCAGAGGGCTTTACCAGTAAATTGACCCAAGTGTTCTAAAAAGGTATGACACTCCTAATTTAATGTGTCACTTAAAAGCAAATTTGAGTGCACTAATATGCACTGGGACATCATAGAGTAGGGAGAATAGTGTGTGGGTATACTACAAGTCACCTATTTTGATCTGGAATTCCTAGACTACATCTGACATAACAATTATCTCTGAACACCTGCTTAGGAATTTCAGAATGCTGCTTTTACCCCAACTCCTTTGTTTTTTCATTGCTTTTAATTAGAATTAATTTCTTGTTATCTAGTTCTTGTTCCTGAAAGGTGGGCTTTTCTTTGTTTGTTCGTTCTCTGTAATTCAAGTGAGTTTTCTTCAGCCATGTAAATGAGGGGCTGCAAGGTTAAATGTTTTCTGGTGGGAGACACACTGAAAGGTCACTTTTCAGCAAGAAAAGAAACTGTTGGGAGTGTGGTCAACAGCAGCTGAACAGTAACCATGAGTGTGCCCAGTGGCATCCTGGCCTGTATCAGCAACTGTGTGGCCAGCAGGACCAGGGCAGGGATTGTCCCTCTGTACTCGGCACTGGTGAGGCCACACCTCAAAATCTTGTACTCAGTTTTGGGACAGGAAGAGCATTAAAGTGCTGGAGTGAGTCCTGGGAAGGGCAACAAAGCCGCTGGTGAAGGGTCTGGAGGGTGCGTTGCCTGAGGACTGTGTGAGGAGTGGCTGTCGAGCTGGACTTGTTTAGCGTGGAGAAAAGGAGACTCAGAGAAAACCTTACTCTCTACAAGTGCCCGAAAGGAGGTTGTGGCAAGGCGGAAGTCAGTGTCTTCTCCCCAGTAACAAGCAGTGGAACAAGAGGAAATGGCCTCAAGTTGCTCCAGGGGAGGTTTTGATTGGCTATGAGGAAAAGGTTCTTCTCTGAAAGAGTTGTTAAGTGTTGGAACAGGCTGCCCAGGGAAGTGGTTGAGTCACCATCCTTGGACTTTTAAAAGACCCGTAGATGAAGGACCACAATTTAGTGATGACCTTTGCTGTGCTGGGTTAACAGTTGGACTTTATGATCTTAGAGGTCTTCTCCCACCCAAACAGTTCTGTGTTTATTTCCTCAGCACTAGAGAAACCTGCACAGCTGCATGATGATGAGAGAGACCCAGAAAGCTGAAGTGAGCTTTGTTTGGGAAAGGAAATTAATTCAGTAGTTGTACATGAAGCGTATTATAATTTCATTCCAGAAGCTTGAAAACAAGGCATCTTTTCTGATTTTCTTTTGATGTGCATGTATGAATGTTTGGGATGTCCCAGATGATGAGTTAGTGAAGATACAGCTTTGTGTGTTTGCAGTTTTTTACAGCAGGAGTCAGAAATAAGGAAAAATGTTTATCTCCTGATATCCAGTGTAAGTACAATACAAGTAATTTTAAAATAGTTGAGACTGAACACATCAAGGCATATATGAAATATTTTCTTAAATATTCTTCAGTGTTGTAGTCTCAGTATCCTTTACCTGTGCAAAAATAGTTCACAAAATTTTCCCAAATATTCTATATTTCATATACAGGTTAAAGGTTTTCTGAAGTATTTCTTAATAAAATACTGAACTTAAACCATTAGCTCTGTATGGAATCCCTGGAGAGATCAGCATTATAAAATGTGAGACCTCTGCCTGAACCAATTAATGTAAATGAACCTGTTAGGTACACACTTCACAACCCAGCCAAAATAACTATTTTAGTAGTTAGCTTCAGTAATCATAACAGACTAGGAACTGTACCTCATAGTTCATAAGTTACACTGTTTTTAATGTTTCAAAGTGATTTTTCTACATAAAAAGGTTTTGGAGTACTTCTTCTCAAGCACTGTTGTACTTATTTCCCTCTGAGTTCAACTGGTGAGGTTTTTATGGCATTTACTCCTAAATTTATGTAAATTGGAAAGTCTCCCCTAACCTTTAACAACGTGAAAGCTAGTATCTCTCTGAAGCCAGTTGCCTAGACTACTGTCTGGGCAAGAGGAATGTACAGACACCTGCAGAGAGTCATTCCTGCCTTCCTTTGGAATGAAGGAATATGCCATCTGGGGATGTGGAACCTACTAGCTTTGGCTACGCTTGATTTATTAGATAATTAAACTTAGATGAAAGAAAATCTCAGACATGATTTTAATTTACTTCTGTGCAACAAAAAAGTCTGGATCCAACTTTGTGTGGGTAGTTTTTAATTTCAGGGTAATTATTATTAGTGCTTGTCTGTTTCAGTGATTCAAGTACTTGGACAAACCATAAATATTGTATAGTAAGACAGTACTTATAAAATACAGGTGTCTGATTTCAAGCATCTGCATGTAGTTACAAAAGTAGCATTGACCTGATTTTCAGAACTAGAGCACTGCTGGTTGTGCCAACAAAAATAGAGCATGCTGACACTTTCTTAGAAACTGGTTTTCAGCATATGATCTCCAAACTCGTGCTCTGAGGTATGTGGTGATAGGAGATTGCTTTTCATTTTTCATTTGCAGAGCTATTGTCTGGCTTAATAATATTTGTTACTCTAATCCATGAAGCAAGATGTGTTCATTCCACTTTTAGTCTTGCTCTGCCTCTCTGCTATGAGGCATACAGGGCTTTTTGTCATGTGAGCTTCATAGCTAAATGATTTTTGCAGGAAAAAGGAAAAATTGCTATTAGTGTTAAAGTTTTAAGAAGGAGCCAGTAAGATGAGCTTGTGATTCACCATTCAGCACTAATTTTTCCTTTTTAATCATAAATCTGTGCCTTCTTGCTTGTTTTGTCATTGATCAAAACTGTGGTGTTTGGAGCAGGAGCTCAGACTGAGTCATCAGTGTACATGGAGTGTATGGGACTGAGGAACATGCAGGTATCTAGCTGGGCTGAATCCAAATGGCCTTGCCCAGAACCAGATTAGAAATTTTATGTCAGGCATGCTGCCTTTATGCTCCCACCCTTCTTGCAGCACATGGCCCACCCCTGCTTGCTGTGTGTGCTTAGGGAGAAGACTGCTGCTCCCAGCTGGCTTTCCTCTGCACTGAGGGAATGCTTTGCTGATGGACTACAAACAACAAAGGCTATTTGCACTATTGAAGCTTCTCCCTCATAATTGGAAGCTGTGTTGGCAATCATTCAAGATAAAAACAGAGCTAGTGTTCTTGAAAATGCTTTTAGTCAATTTAAAAACCTCGTTTCTCATGATGGAGTGTTGCTCAGTTGTAAGCACTTTCAGATACAAAGGTTTACTTTGCTGGTGAATATATAAAAGCAAAATTCATAAAGTAACTTTACTTTGTGTAAAGTAGATCTATTATTCAGAAGATTGTAACAGAAGTTCATACAGGTTATTGAAGAATAGATTGTCCCCTGGGAAGCATCTAAGTGCACACAAGGAAGAAATATGATGCACTACAGAGGGAGTGCAAGTCGGTTCTGCCATCTCTTCTAGACCTCTTATTGACTGAGAGTTACAGCATGTGCATTTTAGATAGCAGACCTGGTTGGCATTTCTGACATGTTAGTTGTGAGCTATTGAACATAAGTCTCATAGCAAGGGAAAAGAAAGAACATTAAAACAAGCCCAAAGCTTTGATTAGCATAGTGCTTTTTAATCATTTGTATTCAGTTGGAAGTTTGTATTGGCAAAATTGGATTTTGCAACTCTTCATTTCCTTATGGAAGAATGCAAGGGATACTTGATCTTAATACCAGTGTTTTCCCAGTGACACAGTCTAGCCAGACTTTCTTTCAGAAGCTGTATATAAGTGTTGTATGTCAAGAAAATATGTATTATATTTGAAGTAAATAATTGGCTGTCTCTATTGCTTCTCTGCATTTAAGAGAGACAAGTATACATTCTGAAAAACAGCTCTGTGTAATGTTACAGCAGCATTATGTATTCAGAAAACTGGTTTTAAATGAATCTTTTTTGAAAACGCTGTTGCTATACAAATCTCTAGAACGAGAAGACACATAACACTTGAAAACAACATGTGATCCATCACCTCAGGTTTTCTATTTATAGCAGTTCCTTAATGATTGAATCTCTACCATTCTTGCAGTAAACCTAGATACCATACCCTGTTTGAATGGACCAGGATTGCTGTGTTGGATGCAAACAATGGGTCTTGTGCATCAGTCTGTTGGATTACACAGGAGTGGCATTTTAATTGTTGTGTCAGTGGCTGTCTCCTCACTGTTAATACCAGATACAGAACTGAGGGCTCCTGAGGCACAGCACCTCAGCAGCTTTGGGCCACAAGAACCATTATGAGAGTGCAGTTTTACAGGGAATATGTTGGGAACTGGCAGTGTGAATTACAGATTGATCAGAGAAGCCCAGTAATTCATCCTATTAAACATATCCTGATGCGGCAAAAAAAGACTACTTTTACTGTGCAACAGCAAGTTCACTTGGAGATTGGAAGTTTGACAACATTCTAAAAGTATGAAGGAGAATTTAAATTAAAATAAAGGTCAGCTGTATATATTTAAGCTTAAAAAAAAAAAGCAAGGGACAAAAAAATTGAATTGGCCATGTGAAGATAAGATTGCTGTCATGGTGGGGAATAAAAAGAAGGGAAAGAAATGGAAAGGTGAACTTTTAACCCAACTGAAATAAATTAAATCTGTGTCCCTCAAAAGCAAAGCATTGTCAGAAAAATTACCCTTACTAACAACCGAGCATGTCCTTAATGAGATCAAGGACTTAACCTCTGGCAGAACAGGGTAACAAAGCACCTCTCCAATCAATACAACTGTATCTTGTCTCTCTTTCAGTGTTACAGGATAATTAGGTAAACCTTTTCTGCAATGGTATTCTTTCCTTTAGAAATGATATTTTAGAATTCTAAGGCATGTTTTATATTCACTTCAGGCAACGCAATTTGACAAAAATACTTTTGTCATTTACCTGGTTTCAAAGTCTAAGTATTCATCTTGGAAAAGGAATGATTCTGAAAAGTGCCTTATATCTTCAGAAGCATCCTGGACATTAATGATCCTCAAATGTTTCTGTTTTGAACTGTGTTACCTAATGCTTTTTGTTTGTGGAAGAGAAGTTAAGCAAAAATTAGTAAATGCAACATGGGAAGATGCTAAATTATTTAAAAGTAAAGAATTCCCTCCCCAAAAAACAACAATAGAAAGTTCAAATTTCTAAAAATCTGGGCCTGAATAAAATAGGGTGATAGACATGTGCCATGTGTTCAATGATACAGTGTTTGAAACATAGAACTGATTTTAAAAGATCACGTATGCAGTAAAAAACAAATCATTGCCTTCGTGGTCATGTAAAACAAAAGCAGAAGCAGTACAGTGTTTGGAACTTTTCTAGTTTACATCTGACATTCCTGTAAATTCTGAAAACTATCTAGATACTTCAAATTTGAGAGTAATATGCTTGTTTCCACTGAAAGTGAACAAGGTCTTGTGAACTAGTCTGCTGACTAGTAAAGATACTATTTCTGGGTTGAGAGAACTTGGTATCTGTGGTGCTAAAATGCTTCATCATAAAAGTGGATTTTAAATTGCTATATACAGCAAAGTCATTTTATCTAACCCAAAACCATTCAGTATTATTAAAGAATGGTAATATTCCCCCAGTTCAGAGGAAAAATATACTCAATTTTATTCTCATAATACTTTTTGTCATGCTGAAAGGTCTTACTTTTGAATAATGCTTGACTGAGAAATTTTTTTCGTGTGTTTGAGACATACTTATCTTTCTTCTCCGAGTGAAAATGTTGGATGAGATGTTAGGAAAAAAATGTAAATAGCACACAGGCTCATAAATAAGTTTTGCTATCTGACAGGACTAAGTTAGAGGATAATTTTGTAATTGTATGCCACAAAACCCCATATATCAAGTACTGCCAGATTTCAGGTATTCCTGGACAAGTTCTCCCTTTGTATTTTTTTAACCTTTTTGAGAATACAGGAAAAATTTATTTTGTACACAAGGATGTGTGTGCTTAGATTAACAAACAACACTTGGTCAAAGATATAAAAAAGGGGGAAAAAAGAAATCTAGGTCAAGAAGGTTTAGAGATTTCTACTCTCAAGTAACAGCTCTTAAAGAACTTCTAAGAGAAAAAGGTAGGGTCTCAACAAAGTGAAAATTTTCTTCATGTTTTGCCTGTTCACAGTGCTGTTTTGTTTGTAGTTCAGATTCATGTGACTGTTGAGGGAGTCTGTTTGGATGAAAGATTTGAAATGTTGTGATCCTTCAGTGTTTTCACTTTTATAAACTTACTTCTTTTGAAGACGATAATTGCATTAATTTACCAGGATTGTCTATTTTTAGAAGTGAGCACCTGTCTCTGCATTCCAGGAGTCATCTTGTCCCTTTTGGAGCCAGCAGGGTGTGGAGATGGTAAACTGGCATAGGTTGCTGTTTGGAGGCAGTGAAGCTGGCAGAGTGCTGGGGCATCACAGTCCATTCCAAGACGTGCTCTGTTTGCAGCAAGTCTTGTCCTTATGCAACAGCTTTGCCAATTCCTGTACATTCACATCCTTTTGCCTTTCTTTGTATGCTTCTCTCATTTGTCCTGAAGAACTCTCCTTAGCCACACTTAGCACAAAAAAGGAGCAGTAATTTGCTTCATCTACAAGCAGAAGGAAAGGCACTGTAGAATACTTTCATTTCTAGCGTTTTCTTAGAGAAGAAAGAGTTTCCAGTGTGGTCATAAGGCAAATCAGTAAGTACAAATTCCCCAATTCAGGAAGTAAATACCTGCTTTTCATCAGTCTCTGTGTGCAGACCCAGGACTGGTTCAAAACTCAAAACTCTCTGGGATACATACTTCTGTAACACCATCATCCTGGTTCACAGCAAGCCCAAGTCACTGCTGCAAGAAGTTATTCCTGTAGTGAGATAATGCCTCTTCAAAGGTTTCTCTCGTTCTCAGAATGAGTTTTAAAGTTGAGATACTGTTCTTTTTGGTTACCTCTTTCATGTTACCTCTTTCAATTATTAGTAGCAGGCCTTCCAAAATCACAGGTAGAGGTGATTTCTTCCTTCAGTCTATGGACTGTTCAGCATCTCTAGACAGCAAGGATCAGTTCTGTTGAGATTTTCCACCTGTCTATGCTTGCATGCATGTTATAATTACACAACGACCTGTTCAGATTTAGTTACTAAGGTCCAGGATTTTGTCTGATATCTCAGTGTTACCAATTTGAGATGCTTGAGGTATATTTCAGAGCCATGTTCAAAATTGCTAGTTAATTGATTTTAAATTGAAAGTGTCCTTCTCAGCTTAGATAATTTCTGCCATGGAACAAGTCAGCTGCAGGTTTTTATGGCTGATTATTCCTATATGATAATGTTTCATAGCAACAAAGTGATGCTGAGCCCTTGCTGCAAGTTGGTCTTGCTCCAAATGGTCTTAAAATTCTAATTGAATCTGTAAATAGAGCTCTTCTTTTTGCCTTTTTTTTTTTTTTTTTTTTTTTTTTTTTTTTTTTGCTTTCAGCCTTGCTATTTGTAGGGAGATGAGAAGCTGTGCTCAGTACATGTTGTCAAAACTCTTACACCACTGAGATTAAACTGTTGGTTTTCTCTTCTGACTGTAGTTTCAAAGGCCAAACTACCAAGTCTTAGAAAAAACCTCTTAAATGAGTAAGTAAAAGTATTTGTTGATGTATTATCATATTTGCTGCTATTCCTTTCTCCTTATAGATCAGAACTCAATTGACAACCACTTCTGTTTCAAATGTGAATTTTCTGAGATGTCACAGATGACCATTGAATTTGTCAAGCCGTAAGCATTGGGTTACGCTGATGTTTTGGAGATCAGTACTGCACTGATGTGTACCCCAGGGTACAGGAACTACTGCTTTGTAGTCTTCATGTTGGGATTTGCATTCTGATTTACATTCTCAGCTGACAGAAGGACTTGATAGAATTGCTGAGTGCCACTGTGCAGGGCACAGCTTGTTCTTCCTCTCTTGTGAAGAGTTCACCTTTCCAAGGGCTCTACATTCCTTAAAACTATAAGCAGTTCTGGAAATGTTTCTTAGGCTGCTTTTACGTGAGTGCCTAAAGTTGGGAAGTGTGTTATTGCTGGTAACTCGATTACTTACGTAGGACACAAAGTGTTCTGCATCAACTGCAGGATTTTGTCTCAAAAGTGAATTTGGCTCACAGTTAAAGATTCTCTTTTTGTCAGCTTGAACAGACCTTGAATTATGTTCCCACGAAGTTGAAGCAGGTCAGCAGCTAAGGCTAAACTCCGGGCTGTGCTCTGTTGCAAGGGATCTGCCATGGCCATAAAAGCTGATGTGAGAATTGCATGGTTAGCTTCCAGAAGCTTTGATGAAGAGCTCTTTTTATAGCTAGGGCAGGTAATGGAGTTCCAAAACAGAGAAAATTTTGTGAATACCCAGCCAGAGAAAAGACAGATAAAGAGAGCTTGAGGAGGATGTATAGGCCTTTATTTTTTTTAAGATACAGTTTTAATGAAAGCTTTTTAGGTGTTGGCGGCATATCCAAACACCTGCTGCACTGTTTAATTAAAATGCTCCAGCTGAATAGAAAGCTTTCCTCCTGACCTTTATAGAAAAGCAGAGGATTATTTGACTTTGCATAGTTCTGACAAAAAAACCCCTTAGTTTCTACAGGAAGAAATGCAAGTGATGAGTTCCCAATAGGAAAAATAGTCAGTTGTGATTTTCCCCTACACAATTGTTTCACATTAGGTAGTTTTATTGGACCTTTTTCAATTAACTTGTTTTGATTAAAGTTGCACAGGAATAGAGAAGACAATTAATCTGCACATTAGAGTGTGATATATTGCAATACCGTTTGTTTATTTTCTGATGAGTCATGCCTGTGACATTCTACTTATTGTTTAACATTGCATGATTCACCTTTTGGTCCAGATTAAAACATGTGCCATGTCCTACAAGATTTACTTACAACTTCCAGCAGAAGTAGAGCAAAGCAAACCACCTAGAACAGGGTGAATGCAATACAGTAGGAAGAAAACTGTGCATTACACAAAAATCTTGACTCATTCAGTGAAGATGTATTGGCAGTGTGGTGAAACACTATGTTTTGTTTAAAATATGTTTATTCAGTTATAGTTCTTTATTTATCTTGGTGTTGTGAGGCAAAGTGACTTTTCACCAGGATGAATGTTGTTGTGAATCAGCTTTGAAAGCATCCTAAGACTGTTGCATGTAAAGCCAGGGAGCTGTGAGAGGAATATGCAAATCAAATACAGTGCAATGCATCTAGATGGAGAAGTTGTTATTCACAGTTAAAGTTAAAAGATAAAGTATGTATCATCTTGAAGAATGTCTGGCTGAGACTTGGCTCTTCAAACTAAGCGCCAGTTACCTTTTTTGTTTCTTGCTGTCAGGGTGACAGAACATCAATTTCAATGTTTAAAATAGTTTAAATTCTAATGTAGCTACAACATCACCTCTTCCACTGCCACTTCATAAATTGGAAAAAAAAAAAGTCAGATAAGTCTGGTTGTCTTACAGTCTCCAGAATGACCCCACAGCTTTGTGAAAACCATCTGTAAGTATTGTTGAAGTATAGTGGATTTGCTTTCATGTGTGTACATTTTTGGTATCTTTGCTGAATCTGTCCACAGTTCAGTTGGAAGTTTTATATCTGTTCACTTCGACCTGGGGTAGAACAAGGGAGGTTTGGTTGAGGCAGGAAAAGAGCTCCTAAAATCTGTGATGTTTGCAGTAGGTGATAAATTCTGTTTATCATTGAACTAACAGTAGTTTTAAAACCATGGCAGAACCTTTGCTTTATATGTCCTTACTAATCACAGGTCATCTAGTCAGATAACCAAGGAGGAATTTCTAAGTCCTGCTGAACAGAATTCCTTACAATCCATAAGTACGGCGACTCATGCCGTAATTTCCTTGTATCTTTTTTCATAAAGAAAAATGTATGATTTAAATATGGAAAGAAATATAAGTTTTGCAGGTTAATAGAAAATGGCAATTTTTCCCCTTTCCTTGATGGGGAACATTAGGGCATTTTGACAATAAACTATACCTGTCAGTATGGAAGCTAATATGTAACATCAGCAATCAGCTAAGAGGCACCTTCATATGGCTTGTATTAATCATACTGTCAATTTTAATTCCATGGGCATCCTTCTTTCCACTTTTCACTTAGAATTTATTTCAGAGCATGATCAAAGCTCTGCTGTTCATTACATTCTGCATTAGCTAATTTGGCTTTTGGCAACACTCATCCCAGTTCCTATTAAATGCTGGCCATAAATTGAGATAAGCATTGTGCCAAAACATTTCAGGATTACCTAATAGTAGCATAGAGAGGGGTGTATTATCATGCTAGTTTGAAGACTTTTGGGTTACTGCAAAATTAACCATTAGCAGATACTTACAACCTCCAGGACAAATTCATATCCACAGTGGTTTTTTTTCATGTCTTCTGAATTGACTACAGGATTGAACAAATGTGAGAAAAATCTTGTTCCTGTGACATGTCTGAAACACTCGTTTGTGTATGCTCTAGTTTTATAGAGGCTTTTGTACAGATGGTTTTGCAAGTGTGCTGTATCACAAAATATTTTGGGTCACAGAATATGCTATGTTTATACAACAAGGTTATTAGGACAGCTGTTTTTTCCCAAGCTGCAGTCAGTTAGGAGTCTGTGTAGAAGACTGATACCAGAAAATCTTTTATTTTTTCTTTCAGCAGGTGTTTCTAGAACATGCTGAATCTTTGATTTGTAGTGATAGATACAAAAATGGCAATTTCCCTGAAGAGAGAGGGAAATGCTGCTTGGGTATGTAAGTAAAACATCCTCTCTACTAGCACTTGGCCCTCTTTTTTCATACTTCAGTCTTCAAGAAGTAATCTGAAGGTAGGCTTAAAATTCCAGTGTAAAAAATCTGTAAATAGCCTTGAACATGTATGTTTTACATACCTTTACAGCTATGTAAATGGTGAGAAGTAATGAACTAGTGGCTTGCTTTCAGTGCCAGGTAAGTTGGTGACAAAATTTATATAGATTTTGGGCTGCCTCACATCTTAATTGTTGTTGCTGGAGAAAATGACAAGAGAGTAGTTGGACTTCTAAATCTTTTCAAAGTGTCTAATAAAACCAGGTAGTGCTTCAGTTCATTACTGGCTAAATATATGTAACAGCTGTGGTTTAAAAACACTAGTAAAAACAAATTATAAATCATTAGAAAATTAGTTTTTTAAAAAAATGTTGAGTTACTAGAAAGCATAATGGTGCCATAAGACAGAAAAATAGTCACAATTATGTAACTGACCAGATTACTTGTGCTTTTGAGTTCATTAGTGTGTCTTTTGATGGAATATTTATTTATTTAATTTACTTCCCTTGATATAAGAAATATTTATTTATTTAATTGACTTATGTTTAAATTTGTATCTGGTATAAATATTTTTCTAGGGCTTTCCAGAGCAGGACTAAGTTTCAGAAATAGGACTGGCTTCCTATGCTTGCTTTCCAACCAGTCTTGTAGAGATCTTTTGGGAAATGGAAGACGAGTACAAAAATATGTAAGGGCAGAATAGACCAGCTTCCTTACTAGGAGCTGATGTTTGCAGTATTTTATTTTTTCCTTTGTCTAACTCATTGCTTCTGCAGTTGCTTCCTGGAAACATGAGCATGGAATCTGTTTCCTTAAGGATTATCTTAACTTTTTTTTTTTTTTTATTAAAAAAAACCCTTTCTTCTTGTCTCATGTGTTAGTCTCTTTCTTTTTATTTTGATAGTATATGAAGCAACTGTAGTATTCAGAATAAATTTACTCCTTCTGAGGGAAACCAGTTCAATAGTCTTAAGGCATAAGACAGACTTATCTGGAAAGAGGTGTGTTTCAGTGCTTCTAGAGGCCAGAGCTGCTAAAATGAACCTGGATTCTCATGAGGCAGCTTAATTACAGTTGAAATATACCTCAGTACTGCATATTAAAGCCTGATATCTTTTTCAGCATAGATTTCTACTTGTGACGTTTTACAGTGGATTGGTAATAAATATGGACAGGATTTCTGCACTACCTAAGACAGTTTCTGAAGTGTAAATGCAAGGGGATGCCGTGCGAGCTGACATTCTTCCTTTCAAACTCATGAGTTTAGTATGTTGCATTCAGCCACCTCTAGAAAAGAAAGAAAGCATTGTGATTCAGCCATTCAGTTTCAAGATCCAGACTTGGGCATTTTCAGGCTTAAATGTTTTTCTGAACCTGAATATATTCATAGATGTGCTTAACACTAAACATAAGCTTAAGTACTCCATTGAGCGAGTCTAGGTTTCAATGTGCTGGTGCACTCAACACAAGATGGGTGATCTGCTCCTGCCCTTCTGACAGTCTGTGAAATGTTCTGGCAGAAATGGAGCTGCCAGGTTTCCTTGGGTAGCCTTTGTGTGTGTGTGTGTGTGTGTGTGTGTGTGTGTGTGTGTGTTCAGGATGTGAGAGGAGGAAGCGGATGTTCTGTTACAGATGATAAATGGACCAGATAATGCTGTCTGCTCACGCTCCCCAACACATTTTGTGTTGAGCTCTGCTCACTTGCATCTACCCCAGCCACATTTTAATGGGACAGGCTGAAGCTCTCCCTGCTGGATGGGATCTTTTAAGTTTGGACTTCCGAGGTTTTTGTATTTAAAATAAATGCCTTCCATCTTTTGTGAAAGTTGAAGAGCTATAGGTAAAGTAATAAATACAGGCTATTTATAAATATATATAAGAATTAGATTATTGTTATGTTGAGGCATTGTGTCTGTGCTCTGAGGTAGCAGTGTGCAGGCTGACAGAAGTTTCACTCTGATCTAAAGAATGTGCTTTAGGATGCTCCTATTAGAAAACTGTTCCAACTTGATAAAGACACAAGCTTCTGAAACAGGTCTGGTTTATGTGGTTTGTAGTGTTTTAAAGAGGCAAGTCAGGTGTGAGTGCATGAACTTTTCACCTGTACTGAGCATACTCCAGTTGAGGACTGAGACACGTTTCACTGTGCTGGAGTGGCAAGAGGCATTGGATCTGAGGCAGGAAGGCTGCACTTCAGTCCTAGTGTTTCCCTAAAGTTTCAGCAGGGAGGAGACTGAAATGAGGGAGAAATGGGCTACACTGCTTTGGGAATAAAGAAATACGGTAGATGGAGCTTACAGATGGTGGCAGGTGTTAGGATTGTGAGTGTGTGCATGTGGATGTTTGTGGAAGAGAAGATTAATGGAAGAGGTGAAGAAGCCATGAAATAGACCCAGCATATAATAACATGCTTGTCATTCCCCCCCTCTCCTCCCCCAGGATTTTGGACATGTTTGTGGATAAAATAAAATACTGAAGGAAAAAATCCATAGTAATACATGGGATTATGTGATTTTAAAAGCAGAATTTATCAGAGTAGCAGAAGAAAAGCCCTTTTTGAAGTCCCTCAGCTGTGATAATTCTGTCCCATTAGCAAGACTCTATTGAAGCTAGTTCAATCTACAGGAGGGAAGGAAGGTTTGGTCATGCTTTCTTCTAATGTATATCACAGAAATGTTTGCTCATGTATTTATTGATATCTGTTAGAGACAGTTTAATGTAGTTGAACTTCCTGAGCTTTATGAAAATTATTCTTTGCCTGTATTGCTCCCTCAACAGAATTATATTTCACTTTTCTCCTGCCATTTTTTCCCCTCTCAGAAAGATGCAAGATGCAGTAAATAAAAACTGTTGCCACTGAAAGACAGAATTTGGTTTGGTGGGGTTTTTTTGGTTGGGTTTTTTGGGCTTTTTTGCCTGTTCTTAGTGTTTGAACTTGGCTTTACTGTCAGAATACTGTGATCTGGAGTCCTAGCAAGGAAGGAAATAATCTCCCTGCCTTCTGCTCTGACAACAGCAACATGATTCTGCAGTGATGCTTTCCTTTGGCAAAGGCCAGCAGAGGACAGAGGTTCCAAGTGAGGTGCCATTCTCAGGTGTTGGCTTTTGTGTTCCCCACAAAGGGTTCCCCACTTGTGCAGAGTTAGTAACCAGAGACCACCTTGCTTCAGAGTATGGATTGGTTCTAGGCTGGATTAGGTCCAGATTTCTGATTTTAATTGGACATTTCTATGAGGAGTAGATTATAAAATAGGCTATTGATGGAAAATTTTATTAATTGTCTCCCCAAGCTGATGTTTGGCATGTGCTTTATCAGCTAACCAGCAACACAGCTACACTTGTGTTCTTTCTTTTCTTTCTTTTTTTTCTTCAGTTGAGTAGACTTTGTCAGGAATTGCTGTGGTAAAACCACTATAGAAATCAGATTAGCTGTTCATAATTTCAGGAATTTAACCCTAAATAGCAATTTCTGTTTTAGAAGAGGTGAAGTTGGGGACCCACTGCTGCAAAGCGCAGCTGCTGCTTCTGTTCCTGTCGGTGGCTTTGCAGAACAGTATAGTTCTTCTAGCTGGCCAAGCACGTGGCACTGGACCACAAGAGTTTGATGGTACTGCATTTATTAGGGAAAGAGATCCAGTGCTGTTTGTGTGCTTGACACACTGCAAAATAAGAGGGGATTTTGCTGTTGGCATTGGAGAGCTTAAAGCTTGTGGGAATGTTTCTCTGGGTTTCCCTTGCAGTGGAATAGTCCTCTTGTAGTCATGAAGGGCATGCTCTTGGAAACAACACTGCTTTTAATGGTTGCAGCTAGAAATAATGGTTGGGTTTGTAACCTGATTTCAACGAACAACCCAAACCAAAACAAAACCACCCCAAACCAAAAACCAGCTCAATGAAGAATTTTTTAATATTGAACAAATACATTCACACTTGTATAGTAAATTTGGATAAACTTTAGTATTTAGGTTTTATAATGTATTCATACTAGTGTTAGTGTAATGAAAGAAAATTTTGTTGTCTTCTAGTAATTTATACCATACTCCTGAGACATTTCCTTTTTGAAAGCAGATGTCTGCTTTTTGTGGATCTGACTTGCAGGAGTTACACTAAACAAGATTAAGAAATCAGTATGGGAATGTGAATGATACAATGAACTTAACTGCTTGACTCCCTGCTTTTTCCTTCGATTTCTCTTGAAGGAGAGAAGCTACTTACATTTCCTTTGTCAAGTTATAATTTCAAAATGAAATAGAATCTGTTAATAAAATAGATCCATTTATTTTCAAGAGGTTTCATGGATCACATGACCCAGATTAATAATTTGTCTTGACAGTTTTATTAATACTGTTCCAAATTTGCAAATAAGAGCAGCTGGAAAAATTATCCAAGGGAGACTGTTTATCTGATGTCTTTTTTCAGGTTCATGGGAGTTATGAGATGGGCTTGAAATCATTTGCAGTCTGTTAAGTCCAGTGTGTTTTCTGAAGTCACAGGAACGTCCCCCACAGTCTTGGCACTCTGTGACTGGTAAAGCTTTGTTTTCATGGGAGGAAAAAGAACATTAAAAAGCCATTCAGAGGAGTAAACCAAAGGTCTACCTAACCCTGTAATTTTTTAATCTTTCTTTTTTTTTTTTTTTTTTTTTAAACAATGGCTCTTAGTGGATGCCTAGGAAGGACATGACAGTGGGGCAGGGAAAAGTAGTGTCTTCCCATGTCTGTACTCCAATTTCTAATCCCTCTCTGGCTTGAAGACTGAGACAGAGGTTCTGCATTCATATTTAAGATTGTATCCTTGTGTTTGTTGGCTGAGTTGTGCTGGCATTAAAACTAATCGGTGACAAGCATCTAGTTAGTTAATGCTGCAGTAAAACTCACCACATAGTGAAGCAATTAAAACACGTTGCCTTTCTAAATTTGTTTGAAAAGATACAATGTTTTCCAGGATTAACTGCAGTATTTTTGTTGGGTTTTGTTCTGGTTTCTCTAGATGTCTCTTGTATTCCTTCCTCAGCTGTGTCAAAAATGGGAAAATTTAGTCAGTCTCTATCCTCCATAGTATTATTTACATTTCCTTGAAATTATTTGTTGTATTTTCTTAAAAGCTGTTTGAATTTGGAACTACTAGTTTCTGTGTGGAGTTACTCATTTGGCTTATGCTTTTAAAACTCCTCAAGAGGCAGTGCTTGAATAATTACAGTTGCAAATTTTGATTTTTCACTCCCTAATATGATTTAAAAAATACAATTTTTTTGTTGAACAATGTAAGATGAACCCAGTGCTAAGGATTTTAGGCATGTAGAAGTGACATTGTGTGATGCTGAGTCTCATTTTAACTATCCATTGTAACTTTTAAAATAAATATCCTCCTCCAGATGCCTCAGTTTTTGTTAATTTTGTCTTAAGCATAAGATTTTAGCCCTATTCTGTTATTTAGTTTTGAGAAATTCCCAATTTGATCTCTTTTTTTTACATTTACATACCAAAATTCTGTGGATTAGTTACTCCCCTTCAGCCTGTGATCACTTTTGACTCTGTTCTGCATTGGAGTATTGGTTGTCTCGATCAATTACTGTCTTCAACATTTTACCTTTTTCCACTTAAGAGATTCCTCCAAAGCTGACTCTGATACAGGTTTTATTGCTGTGTGTCTCTAGCATAAACCAGCATTATTTGCTATCATTTTTCTTTTTGGAAGAAAAGTTTCTTAGTAGCAGACAGTATTAACTAGAGGGGGAAAGGAAAGTCTAAATGAGTGAGAGAATGTTGTACTGTTGACATATTTTTTTAATAATGTGGTATTAACCATTGCATTACACATCAATCAATGCCAATTGATTCATTAGTGTTTTAGTCTTTGTGTTTTCATTATATCCATTTCAGCCTTCCTTTCACCTCTTTAAGAAAGTATTATTCCTTGTAATGTTTGTTTCCTAGACCTACTGCATTTCTGCAATACATTTTAAGAAATATTTTAACGTATGGCTCTTTGTCGTTGTTCTTTTAATACCATAATCTGACTTTTTACTCTAACTCTTATGTATTAGCTTGCTAAGAGTTTCACTACAGCTCCTGTGAAGTCTGTAGTGTTTTCGTTAGCTTCTTGCTTCTGTAATACCAGAATCTGAGGGATTTTTGGTCTGTTAGGTTGTTCCTCCTGTGCCCAAGTCCATCAAGATCACACAGTTCAGCAAAATAGTATTTCAGAGAACAGCACTGCTGTGTTCCATTTTATATTAAAAAAAACGGGAATTTGGGAAGTAGCTTGGATGTGCCATCTAAATTTAAGCACCTCCATGAGTGTCATCATGGCAGCGTAAGCACGTGCTTGATGATAAGCACATAGATTTGAGTGTTGCCTTGTCTTGGACAGCTAGGAGCAAGTTCCTGCTTACAAATATGCAGCATACTGTCAGCTCAGGCCTTGATAGAATTATTTAGATTGTAGTTGACATAAATGAAGAAACAAAACTACTGACTTTGACAGTTTGGCATTTGTTGGGTTTTTTTGAGATAGTGCATATTTAAGTGAAATTTAAAGACTTCTCAATGACTAGGTTCAACAGAACTTCATGACTGTTTTCTCTTAAATAAGATGACAAAATTTTGCAATAAATTATGGCTAATTTGACATCTTATACATGGAATGTTTTTCCATTTCCTGCAAAGTTTCTGTTCATGAATGTGCCACTTCTTCGAGAATTATATTTTACTTAGTTTTGTTCTCTTCTGATGGTTTCAGGAATGTTTTTGCAATTTAATAACTTCTGCAGTGCAGAAGTTCTCTGTGTGTTCATATCTTTTACAATAGCTTATTTAATTTGTATCATAACATACATGTATGTGTGCATTCACATATGTATGTTGTTATAATTTCATCTGATATGTATTTGTCTACATATGTATTTATATACATGTAAAAAATTCCCTCTGAAACTGTATATGCTATTCCCTATGAAACTGTATATGGGTGCAGTATATAATATATTCAATTTCTATACACCAGTAATACGTTTTAAAAGCTATTACTTTATCTGGAGTCACAAATACAAAATTCAATTAGAGTGTTATAGTATACAGTGAAAATAGGATTGCTGTGAAAATAAGGCAGACTGTCTGTGTTTAGATTCAAATTATGAATGACTGCAAACAGAAAAAATATGGAGTAGCTGAGGCCTAATGTGGTTATAGTAAGCTGTGTTGTACGTGTCACAAGAAATCATTGTTTATACTGCTATTACTAAAATTTAGAAATACTATGCTGTTTTCTCCGTGCTTCAAACTCTATAAAATAACATTTTTCTTTTTCCTTTTTTTCCACAGCACTTGCTACTAGCAATAAAGTTCATCATGGCATTTGTAATTCCTGATAAACCAAGAGACATCCAGACGAAGCTTGCCAAATTGGAATTTGAATCTTTAGAGGCTCTCAAACAACAGGTAAGAGCATTTCATATGCAGCTTCATTTTCTCTTAATCCATCATTGCTTAAGAAGTAGAGCATAGAGTTTTAACCTATTTATCTGTCCTTTCAACCCACCAGTGTGTGTGCAAATCCACACCAGGAAAATGACCTGCCCCTTCAGACAGCTTGAAATTCCTGGTGTGACTGGTGACATAGCTCCTTACAATGTCTGCTGTCCTTGCATGTGCAAGCATATTTTGTTTTTATATCGTTAAAGGACATTGGGCTCTGTGAAACCTCATTTCATCCCCTGGAGGTGTCTGTTACTACAACACCAGAATTTCTTTCATTTCTGAAATACCATCACAAGTAAACAGTTAACTTGGCTCTACTATTAATCAGGAATTGTAAACAGTCTGAACATGTTTGAAATAATTGTGTTGAGAAGTGTATACATTTGAGGAAATAGTAATGTTGTCTTATTTTGCTGTCCATACAGTATCCTCATTTTATTGTCTAAAAAGGTATATTCTACAATATACTTAACAAATATTCCAAAGCAATTTAGGAAAACAAGGAACTAGATTGTTTTTCTGAAGATTTCTGTTTTAACAAATGATTCTGTAGAGTCAGTGGTGGAGGTCACGAGAGTGGAAGAGTTGCATGGGATTAGCTTCAGTAGGATACAGAGATTCTACAGAGCTGATTTTGCAATGGTGACATTCTTTAGGAGTTTCTGACTGTACAAGGCTAGATGGGATTTCTAAGCTATCTTACATATCATAAAACAAACTAAGAATAAAAACTCCAACACTGAGCTGCAGAGACTGGTTTACCGATCTGTTGTTATTTCAGATATTTTCACACTGTGTAGTGTGATTTTACATGAACATGTTCTTTGTGTGCTCGACATGCACATGTGTAAGCTCCTCCATACTATTTATTATGTGTGTAAAATGGAAGGTTACTTTTTAAAGCATCTCCTGTAGCTGCATGTGACAAAATGATCTCTCGATTCTGAACAAACTGAGTCTGTAAACAATATGCTGCCTTTTGTAGTTGAAATCCCACTGTTTTGTGGGATACTAAAACATCACTATTGAGGTCAGTGCTGTCTTTCTTAATCATCTATAACAAACAAAATCCAAATTACAGTTGTATCTAATGTCTGATAGTTTTGTTTTGCTTTTCTCTAGTAGATTGATGTGAAGTTACCAGGATCAGCAGGAACTGCTGATCCCAGTGCCCAGGGATCTCATGGGTTTTTAGATAATATTAAAAGGAACAGGAACTATATTTCTATTTCATGTGCTCTTTCTCTGTTTTCATTTTGTAGACAGGCAAAACTAGGTCACCCACTGGAACGTTAAGGTCAAGTGAATATAGTTACCTTTGGTCCCAATGTTCCAGCTGGAATATATACAGAGTCTCTTTCAATATGAGTGTCAGCAGTTGGGTCTTCATCTCCTATCCTTGCATCTGTGCATTCCTACATTAATATATGCCTGATTCCCAGTTTTTCAGGGTTGCTTCAGTAATTCAGTAGCAAAAAGTTAGTTGGAATTTCAGCAAAAGCCAGAAGCCTGGCCTAGTTCTCACCTATGCTTTCAGACTTCCTGAAGGAGCTAGGAAGAGTATTGGCTGAATTTCAAGTGCCTTGATAAGTAGTTTAAATGCAAGTGTATGCCATCACCTTTTCAGATTTCCTCTGATTGATACTGTGCCATGTATGCCACAGACATGTAGATACTTGGGCTTTGTTCCTTGTTCTTTAGTGTTTTTTGGAGTGAAAAATACCTGCATTTAAAAGTAGTACACTGGCACTGCAAAAAGATACCAAAACATTTCTTTCAGAAGCACATTTCCTATTTCTTCTTCTTGTTACTGAGAGACAGCATGGTCATTTATGCTGAATGCCTTACTTTCAAGCAGAAAATAAGAACAAAATCCCTCAAAACATGTATTTAAAACAACAGGCATAAATATGTGAGGTAATTACGTTGTGGGATAAAATGTTATGGAGAAACTAGTTTGTATGCTTCTGTGCAAGTATGTCTCACATTCCTCTCTTGATGTTCTCCAGACATGCATTCCGTTGTGTTTTACCATGTAATCTTCTCGAGTAGTGCTGTCTTGGGATGTAGCTATTAGAGCAGTATTAACAATGCCACGCTGTAAACCTCTGAGATGCCAAAACAGATTATTAGGCTCTGTATACAGTGCATGGAGAGAAGATCTCCTAGTACAGCTGCTTGCAACAGTTCTATTGATTATGCTTGGGATCCTTAACCTTTGGCAGTGGGAGTACTTTTACATTTTCATTAATGCTAAGCTAATTGCTTTTTAACGTGGTGCAGTGGGACTGTAACTATTCTGTGTTCAAATCCATTTGAAGACTTGAGTGTCTGTTTGAAAGGGATTTTAGGAAAAAGAGTGTTTCAGCTCTCTAATAGAGATGAATAGTCATCATTAGAGCTTGTTAAAAAACCTCTTCTATATGGTGAAAAATGCCATTAAAAACAAAAAGGGAGTCATTTTATATTAGAATGTCAGTCTTGTTCTGAAGTTCTCAAACTTTAGGGAAGGATTTAAGGAACTCCTGAAATGTTTCTTTGAAACATTTCTTTACATAGTTTGTATTAAGACTGTTGAAAAGGGCTAGACTGTTGAATGTGTTAAATAATGGGATTTATTTTGAAAAATACTTTGTTATGATACAGTCCTAGTATCATAACAAAGTTTGTTAATGTAACTCAAGTCAAAATATGTTAATCTTCCTGAATCCAAACTGGGGGATGTGCTACAGCTGTTGATTTTGTGTCAAATTTCCCTGGTATCCTTCAATGTAAAGAATGATAGAGGAGGCTGGTTAGACTCTGCTTTTGAGGGAGCTGGGGCAGAGAATAAATTAACGTGAACTTTATCATAGAGGACTAAAGAGGTTATGGATCAAGAATCTTGGAAGAGGAGCAGAAGTGACTCCTTTCACACTCCCTAAACTGTTGTCAGGTTCTTTGTTGCCTGGAAGGAAGCCTGGATAATGGGCTCCTAGAAATGGTTGTTGTCTGCTGCCACAGTCATGGGCCCTTTCCTGGTGAGCATCAGGATCCTTCCTGGGGAAGGAGCCACTTGGTAAAGTGGAGTGAGGTGCCCGAGACTCTCCTTGCATCTTTGCAGTACTCTGCTCTGTTGCATGTTCTTGCTGCCAAGTGCAGAAGCATGCCATGCTCCAGTTCTTATCTTAGGGAAGACTGAGTGTAGATGTGCCTGCAGGCGGCATGGGAACAGTCAGTTAATTCTCTGGTGGCTCAGGAATTAGCACTGTATGCATTGTACATGGAGATAATGATGTCAAATTTGTGTGAGGTCACATCTAGCATTTTCAGGGCAGTGACAGTAAAAGCTTCAGCTTTTGCTAGTATATACTTCAGCTTCTAGATAGATCAAAGCTTAATGAACAGACAAAAAGCTGTCATGGTTGGAGTTGGGTCAGCCATATATCCTTATAAAAGATCTAAGTTCCAGGAACACAAGACAACCACAGATGAAGCAGCATAGTTTTCATTTTATGGACTAGATCACAGTCATGTTTTCAAGTATTAGGAGATCTCCTCAAGTATTGCCTTCTTCCAACTGAGGCAAACATCAAATAAATACTTTTTTTTTTGCGCTGAAACTAGACCCAGGCAAAAGACAGCCCAGTTGGGGAAAAATAATCATTCATGCAATTAATTTTGGATCATGAAATACAGATAGCAACAACTCCAAGATTATGTATAACTAGTAGATATTTTTCAAGGAAGGATAAGATGTTAAATGATGGGGAAATTGCCTGTCTTTTCACAAAGTGCAACTACTCACACAGCATCAGTATGAGCTCTGAAAACACAAGCTCGTTGATATGAAAATGTTCGTTGTTTTTTGTGGTACTTTTGCATTAAAACATCTGAATGATATAAATTGGGTAAAGATGTTTTTCGTTATAGCATCTCCTGGACCAGTATCTCAGCAAAATAAGCATAGCCCTGATGGCAACAATAGAGAAATATATTTTCGTGCAAGAATTATCTTTTTCAGAGTAACTGTAGAGGAGAAAAACTGACCTTAAGCTGGAGCAGAAATGCAAATGTGGAGGATTTTTTGCTCTGTGCATCCTTTCCCAGTTTCATCCCCATCCCTTACCTCCAGGGGGACCTGATCTATAAACATCCTATCATCCCTGTGCTCTAGATTCCTTCCTTAGTGTTCTAGCCATCAATGGGCAGTATCTTTTAACAGGAATGCCTTTTCCTTCTGATATGTGAAGCCTTTCAGCGCTTCCTCTGAAGAAGCGTGTCCATCTTTTAGGTATCTGGTGTCCATCTGTAAATATTCCACCAGAAAGCGACTCCAGACAGATAAAAGGCTCATGAGTAAGGGGCCCAGTGATCTGATTGACAGCTGTCACCCTTCCTCAACCGGAAGGAATGAAAGGGGTCAGGCTTAGTGAACACCAGCCATGAAAAATGCCTCCTTTATCCTCCCTGGTGTATTTCTGTTCGGAGAGTGATAAAGCAATGCAGTTAAGACCTTTTGCTCTTTCAGTATCTCCCTTGGCGGTTGTACCATCCATATGCTATTGCTTCATGGCAGTGGTATAGTCTGGATATCCATAAACAATAGCTTCAGTTGCTTTAGAGTGAGGTCCAGGTGTTTGTAAGGCAGTGCTGTTCCTTCCTAATAATTTCCAGCAGAATAACCAGTTTTTTAAAGCAACAGTAGGTGCAACACTCACTAGGATTTCTCCACTAATATGAACTATTTCCTGAAAATAGGTCCTGTGTCTCAATTCCCTCTCAAGAAAATGCAGGAAATTAGGAATGCTGTGACTGGTCTGTGCTGACCAGAGGCTTCTTCAAAACATGACAGTGTATTAACAAGCTTCTTTTTGAAAAGGATAGTGAGACAAGACAGAAAGACAGGTGTCTGTTCACCGAGGTCATATCAAGAGTTTAAACCCTTCCTCCCTCCTTCTGCAGGTATTTTGCTGTGTGAGAGTTGCTGTTCTCTCAGTGAAAATCTTCTGATTCAAGTAATTTCAGTGCCTTATCATTGCAATTCACCATACTGCAGCAGCTTTAATAATGGCAAAGATTTCTGGTTTCTGACTGCAGTTGCAGTTTGCCATTTCCCCTGGGAACAGTACCCACTAGCACTAATGTCCTTTCCAGAAGGAATACACTGTGCTGGCCTGTTTTTGTGTAGCCTCTCTGAGAACAGCTTTCTGTAGCTCAGATCAAAACAGAAGTATTGCTAACTTAAGGGTCTTCTGTACTGTGTGACATTTGTGCATTCTCCTTGCACCTCTTCAAGCTGTTTTTGTTGCAGAGATTTTCTATCTTCTAGCATATCATGTGTGTCAAAATATGACTGTGGATGTGGTGGGCCAAGAGCTGCTTGACTTATCAGTGAGCCTCAGAAATGACC